>NC_133662.1:94031404-94386404 GCF_037893015.1 Macrotis lagotis | reverse complement strand
AACCCTAACTATTGGAGAAAAGTAAGCATTTGTGAAGCACCTTCTCTGTGTGAGACAGTGCTAAGCACTTCATAAATAGTCTATCATTTGATCCTCACAAAGATCTAGCTGCTAATCCCATGTCATAGTGGAAGGATTGGGGTAAAGAGAGGTTAGGTGACTTGCTCAGGTCACAAAGTGTCTGATACAGAATTTGAACTCAGCTCTTCCTGACTGCAGGCCTGACCCTCTAGTCACTGGGCTACCTACCTGCCATTACTGGGTAAATGATTCCCTATTTGAATGGAACTGCTGAGAAAACTTAAAGGCATTTTGACAGTAATTATATTTAAAACAACATTTTATACCATTTTTACAACAAACTTCAAGTAGAACCACATACTAAATATAACTACATAATTAGAAAAGACTGGAAGGAGTTATCTTGAAAACTATGACTTCAGAGACAGTTCTTATCTAATCAGGATTAAGGTGATCAATTAAAATGTAGCAAGCTTCTTAAGGGCAGGGACTGTTTCATTTTTACTGAATAGTCACTAAATTTTACATATAACATAATCTAGTCACATTAGAACTAGACCTATGCCTCTAAGAAATTAAAAGACAGAAGGAATGATCATGCATACAAAATATATATTTATAGCAGCACACTGTAGAAGCAAAGAACTGGAAGTAAAGTTAGTATCATCAAAAGGGGATAGCTTTACAAATTGCAATGTATAGATATAATAGAATATTATTTTCATAAGAATATATGATTAATATGGAAATATGTTTAACATAGTTGTACATGTATGAATGATATTAGATTACTCACTGTGAAGAGAAAAGAGAAGGAAAGGAAGAGAAGGAGAAGTTGAAAAAATAAATTTACTTTAAAAGTTAAAAAAACAAAATGATGAAAATGAAGTAATTTCTAAAAATGAGATTCCTTCTATAAACTAATACAGAGCTAAATAAGCAGAACTAGTAATGAATATATACAACTATCTCTATAATTTGAAGAAAAACAACATTAAATTCTGGTCAATGCAGCAGCCACTTGTGACTTCAGATGATAATGTGTTTGCATTTTGATGGACAATAGTTACATATGGTCTGACATGACAAAGTATACACTTAACCACCCTTGTTACAAGTATAGGTTATACTGGATGTGGGGAGTAAGTATGGGGAATTGTTTGCCTTTTGATGATATATGGACAATAATTACACGTGTTCTGACAAGACAAAGAATATTTACATGTTTGTATTACAAGTATAGTTATAGTGTCTTTTTTTTTAAGAGTTCTTTCACTAGTCTTATTCCATTGCCTAACTAAATTCTGAAAGGATTGTTACTTTGTTTTGGCTGTGAGGTTATGATATGCCTTGCTAGTGGGGGTACTTAACACTCATAAATTCCTTCACCTTTTTAAAGTATTAAAGTATTAAAAGAACTCTTAACGGAATCTTAAAGTAAGCCTAATTAAATTTGTATTGACTGTACATGTTCAGGTTTTCACATCTAATAATTCACCACTACATTTCTCAGTTTTAGGGTAAAAACAATAAAAGCAAAATGAATGGCAATTCCCAAATTAATTTACAAAAATATTTATATATATCTTGGAGTTACTAGATTACAGAAAATGTCTTCAAGCTATCTACTTTTTATTTTTTCAGTGTATCTAAAATTGTGGACCAACACTGGACTCTTCTACTATAACATTATTTCCAAATTTGTATAAATAGCTCCCAGATTGAAAATCTTTGCCAAATTTCAGCCTTGTTTGGATTGTCACAGAGAACTTATTTCAGAAAAAGAGGCAATGAAGTAAGTTCTTATGAAGCCACTAGATGCAGTGCTCTATGAGTGTGGTTATGCTCACTCTCTCTTGTAAGGTACAAGTATTCAATTACACCCAAGGAAAATTGAGTTGGTTAGCAAAATAGGATGTATTAACAAGTGCTATTGACCAATAGCAATACTAATATTCGCATTACCTATCTATATATCTATTTCTAAATATATAAATAGTACATTAAAATTCATAAATTACTTGACAGATATTACATCCTCTTCTAGTCTTTCAACAACCCTAGAAAGTAGTTACTATCAATATTGTGTTTTCCATTTTACAGAAAAGGGAAATGAAGCGAGGTTAAATGATAACTGAAAAGCAACTGAAGTAAGATTTAAGCCCAGGTCTTCCTGACTCTGAGTCTGCCACTGTCCATCACAAGCCACTGTAATGGCAAATCATTCCTTCCTCAGTGTAGCCAAACTGGATTGTGAGATTTACCCCAATATTCCTCATTGGCTCAGATTCCCAACTAGTAAAAACAGGATTATTATTAATGTCTTTTGGTAAGATAATATCATACCTTCAAGATTTATAACCTCTTTCACTGAGTTATTCTGACAATTACTATTTGTCCATTATACAAACTTCTTCTATTTTTTACCCATTTGTTCAGACTTTATGAAAGTGCTTTCTGAAACCAAAAGTTTTCTTAAACCATTAGATTTCATTTCTTCTTCCCCAATCCATGGTAAGGCATGTATTATACACATATTCCAGTTATTCAAGGATCACAAAGCTCATTATGAAAATATTATAATTCCCTTAGCATTTTATTAAAGTAGACATGAGACATGTTGCTATTATTTCATTTTTCAGTCATACCCAACTCTTCCTGACACCATTTGGGTTATCTTGACAAAGTTGGTTGCTAGTTCTCCAGTTCATTTTACTTATAAGGAAGCTAAGACAAATAGGGTTAAAGTGACTTTCCCAGGGTCACACTTCTAGTAAGTGTCTGAAACTAGATCAGGACTCAGAAAGACATTTTCTTTATAGCAGTCCCCATTACACTATCTACTATACCATATGCACAGACTGCAGGTAGAACTGTGAGAAATAATAGGCTAATTCCTGATCAAAAATCCTTTTCATGGCAAGGAATTTTTCTTTCTAAATCAAAATATATTTCACCATTTAGTAAAAATTGACTGACAGTCAATTTTTATGTTCATTAACAACAAAATCTACAATATAATAACAAATAGGTATCCTATTAGATTCATAAATTTATAACCAAGTAAGAAAAAATTATAAATCCACATAATATGGAGCATTCTAAAAGTTTTGATAAAGTTTTGTTATTAAAGATTAACTGCAAAAAGATTTTTAGGGGGGCGGCCAGGTGGCACAATGGCCCTGGAGTCAGGAGTACCTGGGTTCAAATCCGGTCTCAGACACTTAATAATTACCTAGCTGTGTGGCCTTGGGCAAGCCACTTAACCCCATTTGCCTTGGGAAAAAAGCTAAAAAAAAAAAAGATTTTTAGAACAATCTATATTTAGGTATTTATAGATATATTTATATATCTATGTATGTATGTATGTATATATGGTCATATACATGAACCATCTTTGGCAATCAAATAATTTTTTGTGGGGGGAGATAATTTAGGAATAATTTTATAAAAAGTAACTTTTTTAGATGTACTATATGACTCACAACATTAAGGAAAAATGATAGAAAATAACTTACAGAAATCTTGAAGACTTTCTGGGTATAGGTTTTTGTGCAAATTATAGGTTTATATGTGCATATTCACATAGGAGTTTTAATAGTTATGCACATAGTCATAGATGTAATATATGTTTACTATCACTGGTATGATTGTACTATCTGGGAAATAATTTGATATGATTTAAAGAGACCTGAATCTAGACTCTGAATCAAAAGTGGGTTCAAATCCTACTCCTGACAATTTTGTACTTACGTGACTTTGGACAGGTCAATTAACCCGTTACCCTCAATTTCTTGAACCATAAGAAATAAAGAAAAGCAGCTAAGTAATACAGTAGATAAAAATTTTAACTCACAAAGCTGTGACTTTATGACTAAGTCACACCTTCGTAAGTTCAAATTTGGTCTGAGATATTTACTAGCTGTGTGACCCCGGGCAAGTCACTTAACTCTGCCTCGGTTTCCTCATCTGTAAAATGAGCTGGAGAAGGAAATAGCAACCCTCACTAATATATTTTCCAGAAAAATTCCAAATGGAGTCAGGAATAGCTGGACACAAATGAAAATGACTGATTAACAACAAAGATAAAGCAGTTGGACTACATGGACTTCCTAATATCTTGTTCTGATGTGAAGTGAAGCCAATGAGCAGAGTAAAATCCCAAGTTTAGTGACACCTGGGGGAAAATGCAACTGAGTTGGTTCTTTTAGGGGAAAGAACACAGCTGGTGAGTAAGAGAGGAAGGAGGAGAAAGGGTATGGGTAGGAAGCCAGACATCCAACTTAGTGACCAAAAGGACAATGTTTGCCTTAATCCCCTCCTCTCCCCGCAAATTAAGGTCACATGGGACAGCATTTTTTTTAGAGGCCATGAAGATTTGGAGAGAAAGTAGGGAACAGGGAGAGTGGGGAGATCCAGAGAGGAAGGTCAAACACCCACAGGCCATCAGTTCCCTATCACTCTAAGAGCCCTCCCCGCTGATCCTCACCCTTTATTTCCAAGGATACAAATAGTAGTCTGTCCCTTTCCTAATGTACCTAGGCCATCTCAATTGCTTGTTTCCATGCTAGTCTCTGTACAATTCTAGGCAAAGCAAGAGAACTTGAGGTGATTTTTGAAACATTCAAGATGTTGTGTTACCAGGGCCTGGGAAAGAGGTTATTTTCATTCCTAATGTCCCTCACCAGAATAAAAGGGAGCTAGAGGCTACTTCTTAATTCTCCCTCCTCAGGGAAGACCCATCCCCTTCCTCTTAAAGGACAAAAAATAGGTGGTTGGGGAAAAGGAACAACAAAGGAGGGGACAGCTACAGCTCATCATTTGACTGGATTACCTGCAGACTTGGTGGTGGCTGCTCATTCAGTTCTAAATCTGCCCCTGTTCCATTCAGTTCCAAAGACTCAGCTTTAGAGTTATGAGTCTACAGTACACATACAAAATATAGTACGGGATAGGAGATAGAAATCTTCTTTGGAATCATTCAAGAATACATTCAGGCCTTAATCTCTGACACATACTAGCTTGTGATCTTGAAAAAATCTTTTAAATTCTCAGTGCCTACATGACTTTTTAAGACTATAAATTAACATATACTTGTGGATATATTGTAGTAGAGGCATTTCCTTATTGAAAGCTCCCCACATCAATGACTTCATAAACTATAACTAGTAATAGCAGTAGTTATCAAAATAATAGTAGTATAACTCAACTCTCACCCCTTTTTCAAATACATGCTTTATATTTGTATAAATGCAAGAAACATAAACACTTCCCCCCAAAATCTATAATTTTTATTTCAATCCTCTAATACTTTAGTGGATAGTCATTAGTCAGCACAGCCAAAACTATTCAAAGCCTGAAAACGACCTTAGGACATAGATTTAGATCTGGAAGTGGACTAAGTGTTTATCCACTCCACTGTAATACCTGGTTCATAGTAGGTGCTTATTCCATACATTCATCTTTGCATTTTATAAATGAGAAAGTCCAAGTCCAGAGGGTACAAGTGAGTCATCCAAAACTGTATAGGTGGTAAGAGACAGAGCCAAGATTCTAGTCTCTATTTCATTCGTTACATTTGTTAATGAATGAAAGTCAAATTCTATGTTCAAGCCTCAGCTTCTAGATTTAATCAGAGATTATATTCTATTTGAATCATCTTTTAGGAACAAAGACATTTCCATATCATATGATGAGGTTTCCTAAGAACACTAATGGAAAGAGAAAGGTGCATGTTGTATGTATGCATATATTTATATACATGCATGTATAACAGTTATATGGAAAGATAGGTATGTACATATTCATGTACATGTAGGTCCATGTATATGTATCTATAAATGCATGTATGTCTCTGCTTCTCTAAGTCATACAAGGCGTAAAAAAAAAGTCACTTTTTTAAGATTGTAGACTGAGTCACTCTCCCCACAAGGAGGGTTATTGTTTTGTTGGATTTAGTAAATAAGAAGACAAGAGAAAATGACTAGTGATGACTCACTGTTTAGAAATTTGGGTAGAATTAAAATGCTGTTGTTATAGGTAAATATGGTAAATAGGTAATAGACATAGAAATAGGTAGAGACAACTAATAAAAAATATTCAGGATTCTACTAATACCAAACAGAGTTTATGGGTTAAGAGTTCGAGAATTAGATAGGACCAAAGAGGTCCCCTCTTTTTTGTAGACAAGGCAACTTGAAGCAACTTGAAGAAGAGGAGAACTGACATGTCCAAAATCACAAAAATATTAATGACAGTCTAAAGAGTACTTTAAGAAGCTATGTGTGGCCATTCTTTTCTTTGGTATGTGTCTGTAGCTTCTCATTATATCTTGTTACACTGCCTACAATATCACCTTGGAAAAAAAAGTTGCATCTCAGAGTGGATTACATGATCAGCAGCATCTTTATTTAAAGAGATATTTTGGTAGCACAGATGTTTACTACTAATCTAGTGTCAGTGATAGGCAATAAAGTATATTTCTAAAGCAAAGAATTGTATTATGTGAGATACAAACAAACAATCTATAAAGTAAAGTCTATCAATCAGATGTTCAAGGTTTAATGGGACACCCAAAGACTGATTTACTCAACACTGACTATTTGTCTCTAAATACAGTCATTTCTTTCTTTGCAGGTATTTGTTCAAAAGTACAGCATTCAATTTACAGGCAGATAAAACACCATCAGTAAAAATGTCTCATCTTTCATCATTGTCAGGGACATGTCCACTCCTTTTGAAAGTTATAAAAAAAAAACAATTCCAAAATAGCAGTAATACCAGTCTCCCCATCATTAGTATCACTCCTCTGAATTAGAACATTGTGTTATTCTTCCAAAATGCCAGTATATTATCGTCTCATTGGTATCACTAACACAATGCTGCACATTGGATTAAATAACCATGAAAAGCAGAGCCCTGCGAAGTACATAGATATAGGACAAGTATATTCTCAAGGAATGGGACAGAGTGCAATCATGTGGGTTTTGCAACTGAGTATAAGGTGAGAATTAAGAGTGAAAATGTCCTTAGGTGCTAGAGGTGGGATTTGCTCAAAACTACCCATTGAATCATTTTGGGGGAGGCTCAAACTATATAGAGTATTTGTTTAAGAGATGCCTTTACAAAGGTTTAAACAGAATCTATAATTCATTCGGGAGAAACCTACACAGATCCCTGGAATGGCAAGGAATTCAGAGCACATTGAGATGAATCTGAAATGATTTGTGCCCACTCACAATACAACTTCACCCAGGTTACTTTATCCCACATTACTTGGAAAAAGAACTCTCAAGGCTCATGGATTATCACCATCACAAAAATAATCATTTTGTGCCTATATCTATTAAGTGATATCTTATTTAATTCTTCAGTGTCTATTGTGATGCATGACTCTTAATCATATAACAGTGATAGATTACTGGCAATTTTGAAAATAAGACTTTGTTCCTGAGAGAAGTTTGAGGTCATTAAAGAAACTTGGCATTTTCATGAAGACTATTCAGAATACTCTCCTTCTTCTACTTAATTTTTGGGGAAATAGACTGTTTCTGAACTGTTTGTCCCAAATATATGAATTACTAGATGATTTGTTTAGGTTGTCCTGTGAATAGTATTTGCTTTGACTCTTGCAAAGCACTTTACAAATATTATCACATTGGATCTTCACAGTGACCCTAGGATATCGTTATGATCATTATTTTTGTTTTAGAGATGAGAAAATTGGAGCAAACTGGGATTAAGTGGTTTGCCCAGGTCACACAGTTAATAAGTGCCCAAGGCTGGATTTTTATTCCAGAATTCCTGACTCTAGATCCAGTGCTCTATATGCTGTTTCACCTAGTTGCCACGAAATCTAAGCAATAGACATTATTTATTCAGTCATTTGAGTTTTTCTGAGGGAATGAACTATTCCAAACTCTTCTGATTGTTTGCAAATTTCTTCCAAAAGGTTCTACAAGATCCCAAGGTTTGAAGTACTCACATGATATATTTAGCAAAAAAGAAATAATTGGATGACCTCATCATCCATAGCAAATCCTTCTACAATTTAGATTCTTCACCAGAGTGAACTCTTTGAAAACTTTTTTCTTTAATTTTTATCCCCAGCACTTAACATAATGTGTGGCCCATAGAAACAGTTAATAAGTGTTTCTTGATTATTTCCTTCATAACAATGGTGAATACCATTGAGAAAAATGTATTCCTATTTTTCTTTTCTTATATCAGAGGGCAATGGAAAGACAGAGTTGATGTTTATAGACTGTTTTAAAAAAAAACAACTAGAGTAAAGGTTATTACCAGAGAAATGTGAAATTGAAATAATTATGGGAGGATCATTGACATTGGTGAAAGGGAATTACTCATAGAAAGGCTTAGTGAGCCACCTAGAGGTAGGTGGATGACACTACTGATAAAGTGATGGATATGTATTCAGGAGGTTTGAGTTCAAATCAGACCTTAGATACTTATAAACTATCTGATCTTAGGGAAGTCAATCTCTGCCTCAATTACTTCAGCTATAAAATGGGAACTAATAACAGTACCTATTTCAAACGATTGTTGTGAAGATCAAATATGATGATACTTCAAAACACTTGACACAATGCCTGATGCATAATATAAGTTTAATATATATTTATTCTCTTTCCTACAACTACTACCACTGGCAATTTTCATTTTCATCAGCTAGAAAAGAAGCCCCCCCAAGAAAACTGGATGGGCTCTTTGTGTCACACTTGTCAAAAAACATAGTATGGATAGATTATGATCTACATCATCACTGAGATTGCAGCTTCATTTGAGAAACAGCACATACATTAATTAAAATCCATACATTAACCATCCTAAAAGTGGTTCAAAGGAAAAAGTAACCCTTGAATATAACTATAAAACATAAGTTCCTTGAATGTAGAGGTTGTTTCCTCTGAATGTTTAGTAGGTGGGAGGAGAAATAGAAAGTGTTGGACTGAGTATAAACTAACTGTATAATACTGGGAAGGTCACTTAAATGATGCCTGCCTCAGTTTCATCATCTGTAAATTAGAGATAATAATAGCACATTCCTTCTATAATTGTTTTAATGATAAAATGAGATATTTTAAAGTAATTTGTAAATATTAAAGTGCTTTATATGACATACATGTATATATTGATATAGAGAGAGATATATGTATATATCATGAATACACACCTATTTGCACAGTGATTCAGATGGCACAGTGGAGAGAGCACTGACCTTGTAATCAGGAGGATGGAGTTCAAATCTAATCTCTGAGACTTACCAACTGTCTGACCTGGACAAGTCATTTATCCCTAATTGCCTCACATGTAGAGCCCTGTCCAGTCATCCTGATTCATATCTGGCCACTGGACATAGATGATTCTGACTGAGAAAGTGAGGCTGGTGACTTAGCACAACACTCCCTCCTTCAAATCCAATTCAGGTGCTTGTCATGGCATCACCTCCCTGCTGTTATGGTCTTCTTCAAAAATGAAGGACAAACATTATCATCTTATAGCAGCCATCTTTAGGGCAGAATGAGAGGAGGGAAAAAGAAAAGAAAAAAAACAGAAAAGAAATTTGTATGATAACTATTATATATTAAAAAGAAGAGTAAGTTATACAATAGATTTGCTGTTTTATGTAATATATTTTTATTACACTACATTCTAGAAATGTTATTTTATTCCATTAACCATTTTTAGGTGCAGTAGTAGTAGCAGGAATAGATAGAGTGCTGGAGCTGAATCCATGAAGATCTGAGTTCAAATCCGACCTCAAATATTTTTTATTTGTGTGGCCTTAGTAAAATCACTTAAACTCTCCTTCAGTGTCCTATTTGAAAAAAAAGGAGTACCTTCCACCCATGGTTGGTGTGAAGATAATGTGATATTTTAAAATGCTTTATTAACCTTATAATGCTTATAATGTTTGCTACTGTTGCCACTACTACTAGTAGTAGTAGCTATAGCTACAACAGTAACAGCAATAGTGCTTGGAACACTGAACCTAGAGTCAGGAAGACCTGAGTTGAAATCTTTCCTCAGATAATTTCTAATTTCATGATCCTATGTAAGTCACTTAAAGAGTGCCTCAGTTTCTCTATCTGTCGAATGAGAATGATAATACCTACCTTACAGGGTAGTTGTGAGGATAAAATGAGATATTTGTATTTAACATACTGGTACATAATAAGCGCTATATAAAATGTTATTCCCTTCTTTTTCTTCTTCCCTTATAATATACTCAGACCCTAGAACTGTATTAAGTATGCAGATGATACTTGTTGAAATGAACTGAACAGTCATTAAATTTTCATAATAAAATGTCTACTATATGCTAGATACTATGATAAGCATTAGGGAAGAGTCAAAGGAAAATAAATAATGAAAATTTAGCTAATATAAGTATACAATGGAGAGGGGGGAGGGGAAGAGGGGAGCCAAGATGACAGAATGAGGACAGGATTTCCCCAAAGCTCTCTTCAAAATTTTTCAAAAACCTTAAAATTATGATCCTAACTAAATTTTTGAGAGATAGAATCCACAGAAAGACCCAATGAGGCAATTCTTCAGCCTAAGGTAACTTGGAAGAGCATGGGAAGGCTCTGTTCCATGGGGTTGGAGGGGGCAACAGCACCACCAGGATCATCACGCCCAACTGAAGAATTCCCAGTCTGCTCTGAACACCCTCCAGGACACCTAGGTCCCTGGGGGTGCCAGCTAGTGGCAGCAGAAGCAGTTTCCAGACCTGCCAACCCAGAGAGCACCAAGCACAACTTGGAAGATCAATGGAGAAACCTTTGCCAGAGTGGGCATGGAGCTCAGGTCAGCATGGCCCTCAGTGTAGCCCAGATCCCAGGAAATGGAAGCAGGCCTGCAGAGCCATCCAGTAGGGAGCCTACTGGCAGTTGCTTCCAGAATACTTGGTCCATGGAAGGCAAGGAGGTGAGGAGAGACTGTCAGGGTCTCTCCTCTGTCCCTGGGACAGGACTCTGTAGCTTCAGCTATATTCAGACCCTGGTCTCAGTCTAGTGCCCCCCACTGCCATAGACTAGGGACTCTCCTCACAGCTCCAGGGCAGAGGGATGTGCTTGTGATCATCCAAAGACCAAAGTACAGGCAGGAGAGAAGCCAGAGCCTCTCATAAGACATTGAAGGAACTAAAAAGTCCTTGCAGAGGTGGTGTCCCAATAGCAACTCAAAAGCTTGGAAATCATGTCAAAACTAGGACATAGGCTGAGGAAATGAGTAAATAAGCAAAAAAAAGAACCTGACCATAGACAATTACTTTGGTCCCATGAGGATCAAAACACAACTCAGAAGATGACTAAGTGTAAGCCTCTGTATCCAAAGCCTCCAAGGAAAATAGGAATTGGGCTCAGGCTATGGTAGGGCTCAAAAAAAGATTTTTAAAATCAAGTAAGGAAAAACTGGGAAGAGAAATGAGAGTAATTCAGGAGAAACGAGAAAACCAAGTCAGCATCTTAGTCAAGGATATAACAAAAAATGCCAAAAAAAAGTGTTAAAAACCAGTTTAGGTCAAATGGAAAAGCAGTCCAAAAAGTTAATAAGGAAGAATACATTAAAAAGTATAATTGGCAAGATGGAAAAGGAGATAAGAAAGCTCTCTGAAGAAAACAACTCCTTCAAATGGAGAATGGAAATAAGGGAAGCTGATGACTTTGTGAAGAATCAAGAAACAATAAAACAACACCAAAGTAATAAAAAAAAACTATAAGAAAACTTGAAATATCTCATTGGAAAAATGACTGATCTGTACAGAAGATTCAGAAGAGATAATATAAAAATTATTGGTCTACCTGAAATCCAGGATCAGGAAAAGAATCTTGATTTCATTTTTAAAGAATTTCTACAGGGAAAATTGCCCTGATATTCTAGAAGCAGAGGGTAAAATAGAAAATGAGAGAATCCACCAATCTCCTCCTGAAAGAGATTAAAAAAATAGTATAGCCAAATTCCAGAATTCCCAGTTCAAAGAGAAAATATTACAAGCAGCCAGAAAGAAACAATTCAAATATTGTAGAGCTACAGTCAGGATTACACAGGACAGCAGCATCCACACTGAGGGCTCATAGGACTTGGAATATAATATTCCAGAAGATAAAAGAGCTTGGTTTACAACTGAGAATCAAGTACCCAGAAAAACTGAACATCTTCCAGGTGAAAAGATGGAAATTCAATGAAATAAGGGAATTTCAAACATTTCTGTTGAAACTGCCAGAGCTGAACAGAAAGTTTGATCTTAGTACAGGACTCAGGTGAAGCACAGAGAGGGTGGGCAGGAAGGGAAAATTATGAGGGATTTAATGATGTTGAACTACATGTATTCCTTCATGGGGATATAATACTGATAATGCTCATATGAACTTTCTCTTTCAATAGATCAGTTAGAAGGAGCATATTTAGACAAGGCACAGGAGGGAGCCGAATTTAAAGCTGTGTAATATATTGTAAATATGGAGTCAGTGGGTGAAAAGTGAATGTACTGGGAGAAAGGGAAAGGAGAGATAGAATGGGCTAAGATATTTCATGTAAAAGAGTCAAGAAAAAGTTTTTGCAATAGAGTAAAAGGGAGGAATGTGAGGGGGAATGAGGGAGCCTTTATTCTCATTGGAAATGACTCAGAGAAAAAAACATACACATTCAATAGGATATGGAAATCTTTTACTCTAGAAGAAAAAGAGGAAAGGGGATAGGGGGAAGAGGAGGGGGAATGTAGATGATAGAAGAGAGGGTAGATCTTGGGAGAGGGTTGTCATATTCAACACACTATTTTGCTTCTTTCAAGGTGGTGGAATTGGGTAGCCTAACCAGGTGTCTGGGGGGTGGGATGTAGGCTTGGGGCCTCCTGGCCCCAAGCCCAGTGCTCTATCCACTGACCCACACAGCTGTCCCATAGCACACTTTAGAAGAGAGACAGAGTGAAAGGAGAGAGAAAATAGAATAAATGGGAATGGGGAAGAATAGATGGAGGGAATTACAATCAGCAATAGCAACTGTGAGAAAAAAATATGGAAGTAACTTCTCTGATGGACTTATGATAAAGAACACGATCTACCTCAGAGACAAAGCTGATGGTATCTGAACACAGATTGAAGTACCTTTTTTTCTTTCTTTCACTTTATTTCTTGTGAGTTTTTTTTATTTTGTGGGGGGAGGAAGGATGTTTACTATTACAGCAAGACTATTTTAGTAATGTGTAAATAAATAAAAATGTAAATATAAAAAATAAAATAAATTGTGAACTCTCCAAAAAAAAAAGTATCAGTCTATCAAAAATCAGGTTTTTCTTAATATGTGCATAGATCTCATAAAACTTAAGGGAAATAATTATTTCTTACACCATGATATCACAATATCTTTAAACTGAATTTCATTTGATGATCTGCCCCAGAATATTCTTTCTATCCATATACTTCTGAATTAGAATAGCATTGCTACAGGCATTGCTACATTACCAAAAAATATCCACTTTTTTTTCCATTCACTTACAGAGAAGGTCACACTCTTTCAAAAAGAAATAGGCTTTTCCACCATAGCCCTAAGATCTAATGACATGCTACTAACTTTCTTATCATATCCAGTGTGTATTCTTCTTAGGTCTCTTTTCTTTATTATTTTATTTTTTCAATTACATACAGAGGTAGTTTTCAACATTCATCGATTTGCAAGTTTGTAAGGTCCACATTTTTCTATCACCCTCCCTTCCCTCCCCCAACTTCATGGTGGTGAACAATCTGGTAAAAGTTGTACATGTACAATCTTGTTTAACTATTTCCATATTAGTCATGTTGTAAAAGAGGAATTAGAAATAAAGGGGAGGGGGGGAACATGAGAAGGAAAGAAAAGACAAAAAAAGTTTTAAAAAGTGAACATAACAGGCTTTGCTCTGCCTTTAGACTCCATTGTTTTTTCTCTGAATGTGGATAACACTTTCCATAACAGGTCTCTCAGGATTGTCCTCAATCACTGAGCTGCTGAGAGGAGCTGCATCCATCATAGTTAATCATCTCACTATACTGTTGTTAATGTGTACTTTTCTTAGTTCTTATCCTTGAAGTCTCTGCTGCATTTTATTCTGTTGTTCAACTCCTCCTGAACATTTTTTCTACATGACTATGTGACACTGGAATCTCCTGGTTTTCTTCCTACTTAACTGGTCATTATTCAATCCCCTTTGCAATTTTGTGAACATAGCCTCACTTTCTCTATGTGTTGTCAATATTTCCCTTGGGTTCAACCATCACTTCTATACAGATTATTACTGGATCCATATATTCAATCCATCATTTTTCTAAACTATAACACCACATCATGGAGGGCCTACTGGTAGTGTCCTCATTAGAAGTATAGAAGGAAGTAGAGAGATAATGATGACTTTGTCAAAGTCATCATTATCTCTCTACTTCCTTCTATACTTCTAATGAGGACACTACCATCCAAGTTCTCAGCGTTAGAAATAATCCTCAACTCTTCCTTCTCCCTTACTCATTGATATCCCAATAGGTTGTCAATTCTAGCACCTCAATATATCTCTCATTCATCCCAGATCTCACTATCTCTAACCTCAAATGATGAAGTAGTCACTTAGGTCTATGTGCTTTGTCTCTCCCCTCTCCAAGAGAAGAAGAACCAGAGGTAGCTTATACAGGGGAATCGAGACACCAACCCAACAACCTTGATAATCAATGCCCCAAGACCTATATGAAGATGGTCTAGTGAATGACAAGGTCCTCCAAATCATCAGACCTACTTCTTATTGATCCCCTAAACCAATATACAGGAAATAGGCTTCTATAAAGAAAGGACCAGTTATTTCCCCAAAATACCACCTCCTGGTAGTCAAGTTAGCCTAGCTCAAGAAGCCAGGCTCCCTGAGGTAAAAACTGGAGCTGGCATGCACCATCCAAGTGACCAAGGATCACCACAATCTTAGATACTCAACTACCATCTCCTCTCATTCCCAGAAGGAGATAGTACATAAGCTTCAACCCAAATAGAGAAATGCCTCCAAAGCATCATGGCCACTCCCTGTCCAGTCCCTACAGTCCTCCCAGTCTAGGCCCTACAGTAATCACTGAAGGGAAAAAAACACAATGGAGAAAGGTCCCTTCCTCCTCAAACCACCAACACCACCTGTTAACCATTGATGGACAGGTATGACCAAGATTCATTGGAGTTGCAGGACTCCTTCCAATATTCTCTTCTTCCTTATCCATTTTCTAATAAGGACACTACCATCCTCCTCCCTGTCCTGCTATCCTCCCAGACCTCACAATCATTGCTTTGGAAAGTAACACCTAGTAAAGATATGAACCAGTAATTGTTTCTTTGAATTTTCCAACCACAGCTATTGAAGACTCAGAAAAAAAATGTTCTTACCATCAAAGTCATTCAGTCTTTCAAATGTTCAACATCAAAAAATGATGTTATTTTGTCATTACCATTGCACCCAAAGGATCTTGGAATCTTACAACTGAAACCACCTATACCTATTCTTTTCCCCTATTAGAATGTAAGTGCCTTGAGAGTATGAGTTGTCTTGCTTTTCTATTTGTATCTCCAACACTTCATATAGTGTAAATATCTAATTTTTCCATTCATATTTTTATTCAGACATTCATAGAGCCCTCAACTTGTTATTTCTAAAGTATAGGTCTGATGATTTCATACTATCAGCTAAGAAACTGTGTGACTCTTGCCAAATTTATCTCCTTTGTTTACCTTTAAATCCTTTTATAATCTAGCTCCAGCTGACATTTAAAGACCAATTACACATCACTCCACTTTGTGCACTCTACAATTCAGCCAAATTGATCAGCTTGATTTTACCACACACCCTTCCATCACTTTTCCCTGTCTTTGCATATGGTGTCCTTCCTGTCTATAATGTAAGCAACCCCACCTCATAAAAACCCCATCTTCCTTCAAAATTGATCTGAAGTACTATCTCCTACAGGAAGTTTGTCCTGATCCCTCCAAAAACTCCAATTTTTAGGGTTCTCTCCCATCCCCAAAATTCCTTGACATTTATTTTCTATTGAAGCTTTTATATAAATTTGCATCCACACAACAGAATATAAACTCTTTTTTTTAAGCTTATTTTTTTTTTGCAAGGCAAATGGGCTTGAGTGGCTTGCCCAAGGCCACACAGCTAGGTAATTATTAAGTGTCTGAGGTCAGATTTGAACTCAGGTACTCCTGACTCCAGGGCCAGTCCTCTATCCACTGCACCACCTAGCCACCCCCTGGAATATAAACTCTTTGAGGACAGAACATAAGCTGTCTTTTATAATCCTGGTACCTAGGGAAATCTGACACATAGAACCAAATTGAATCCACCATCAGTGCTCAGAAGATTAATACCTTACAGAAGAGTTCTTTCTAGTACTAGCATTATAAAAATTTGCTTTACTTACTGAATATGAGTAATTTAAACCTAAAATTAGAGAACTTCTTTCAAGGAATTGCCAGAGTTACCACTCATCAACAAGGAAAATGTATATATTGTGCTAGTCATGAAATGTCTGGTATTAAAAGAATCAAAAGGGATAAAATTCACCTTCCAAGAATTCTCAACATCCTCTCTTAGCATTTGACATTTTCTAATTTTTTCCTTGTCAGTCACAGGGACATAGGAGCCTAGAGCTTAATTTGTACCTCTTGGAAAAATTATTATGCAATTTTAACTATATTAAATTAAAACTGCCCTTGATACCTCAGGCTAATTATCCATAACTCCTCTCCCCCTCCAGGCTTCAAAAGTTATTCAACCCAAACTTAAGTGTCACTCTTCTATGCATATTTGTGTCACCTTCATATATTGTTAGTGGTGGCATTTTGCAATTCAACAATTGAACTTGTACTCATGGAAGCCAAATACAAAATTCAGCTCTGTCACCTGCTATCTCTGTATCCTTAGACAATTCAACATCTCTGGGGGCTGCTTTTCATATCTGAAAAATAAAGGAGTTGGTCTAGATTACATCTAAGATCCTTTAAAACTCTAGATCCATCATCCTTTATCATTCAAAATCAATGCAAGTCTGGTAGTTAATTCCTTGTTAACTGCGAAGTTTTATACAGTGTAGTGATTGCTGGTTGTATAAAATGTTTTTCATTTCTACAAGAAATTCAGACTTCTTTTGTGAGTTGAAAATTACTGCATAAAAATGGTCAACAGGAGAGCAAACTCTGTGTCCCCCACAGGGCCTAGTATAATGCTACATTCATAGAGGATCCTCAGCAGTTTGACTGACTGGTTACAAAACATCCAATTTGTGTCCTTGACTGAACTCTGAGAATTCCAGAGGGAATAGTACCATTTAGTAAGGATGAATCAACATAGATTTTTCAAGCTCTTCCTAGGACAACTACATGAAACAAATGACAGCAACAGCCACAACAAAAAAATCTACAGCATATTACCTCTTGAAAAGTAATATGATACAATGGAAAAGTAGACAGGATTTGCAAGCAAAGGATCTGGGCTCAAATCCTCCTTGTTATGTACTTGACTTGTACCTTTACTTTTTCAAACCTCAGATTCCTCTTCTATAAAATGAAAAGATTGGACTGGATAAGATTCAAAGTTCCATATAGTCATAAATTATAGGAGAAAAATTAGGCTAGTGTTGCCAGATTTATTTCTTCCATTCTAAAAGCCTATATCCCACTATCAAAATTAACCCTAATGGAGTAAGTTTCAGAGCACTAAAATTTAATTAATTCCAAGAAATGAATTTTAAATGCTTTATGTCAGATGCTGTTTTATGCAAACTAAAACACTAATGAAGTTTTTAAAAAAAAGTTTTCTATTTTTCTCATCAGACCTGTAATTTCTTTGGAATCAGGATCTCTGGGAGAGAAAATCCCCTTTACCCATGAAGATTAGCAACTGCTCTGTGATAATTTTTAGAGAACTTCTTGGGACAATAAAAAGTTAAATGGATCACAGCTCAGGATATTATAGACAGTAGGTGTCAAAAGTGGAACTTAAATCCAAGTCTTCCTGATTTTGAAATGCATTCTTTCTCCACTATTCTGTGCCTTGGACATCTAAAGGCTAAAATAAGAAACAAAGAAAAGAAAATTTCAAAGAGACTTGAGAAGACTAGTATGAACAGATGAAAAGGGTGTCAAGATAACCAAGAAAATAATTTATATTACAATATCAAGTTTTTGTAAAAAAAGCAATTCTGAAAGTCATAAGAGCTTAGTTCAAACAAATTATCAATTATAAATTCAGAGGTTAATAAAGATGCATGTATCATCACATAATGATGGACTAATATGTAGAATGAAAAGCTCATTTTTAGATTTGGCTAACATGGAACTTGTTTTGATCAACAATTTACATAGCTTTATTCCTCTTTTGGGAAAGAAACAACTGCTAAGTAATTTTTTTTAAAATAAAGTTTTATTTTAAAACAATCAATGCAATTGTTCATGAGTTTGCTTTAAAATTCAAACATTACAAATGTGATGAGATCTGCACTTTGAAATGTTAAGAATAACTCAATGCGATTTGGATCTTAAATCTTAGTCACCCTGATAACCATAAGAGTTTATTTTGGTGCTAGTCATAATAGAACTATATTTTTCACTGTTGAACATTTTGGAAAATATAATTTAAGACAGTACTTCATTTAGCCTTTTCTTCTTTCTCAAGCTCACAAAGTATTCTTGGCAGTTAACTGTTAGCAGATAGCTAAAAATCTGTGTTGCCAATTGATGTTGTAAAGAGAAGTAGGAAATCAAATTTGAGGAGAGCTATGTTCTACTATTCTAACAGCTTCCTCAATTCAAGTAAGCCTGAAGCCACCCAAATTCCACCTCTTTGTAAATTTACAAACAAAATTTGAATTAGACTATTTTCATTCAAATCTGTTCCCATCTCATCAGGTTTTTACTTTTTATTTATTTATTTCAAGTCTTTCTTTCAGCTTCTTTTGTCTATAAGTCATTCTTATTCCTTCCTCAGTGAGCCTCACTCCAGACTCTCCAGACTGCCTTCTTCCTTCCTTCCATAATGCCCCCAAAACCTATTCATCCTGAAGCAGTTTACTCATCCTGGAAGATGTCCCCTTCTTTCCTCCCCAATTCCCTCTTACAGAAAGTAAATTTCAGTTTAGCCAATTTAATGTCAATACTGAAGAAGATAAAGGAGCAAATCATTTTTTTAAATCAACCTGAAAACTCAAAAAAGATCCTCAGATACTAGAAAATATACAACATAATGAAGAAGAAATAAGGTTAGACAAATCAAATTTCCTTTATTACAGAAATATGTACCCTGTTGACAGGAGGGAAGCAACAGAAGGATAATATCTTGACTCCATTTTCTCTTTTACATATCAATTTCTCTTTTACTTAGAGACTTATCAATATGTTTCCCATCCACTGTTTAAGTAAGGAATATTCCAAATGCTAATATTTAAAACAAATTATCAGTGGCTCGAACTCATTCTGAATTTACTGACTAGACATTCATCAGAGTCTCTGATGTGCTTTTTAACTTTTGAAAAATGTATGAATTAAAAGAGAACAGAATACCACCAAGCAGAGTAGGTCTTTGAAGTATTATGAATAAAATTCTAAATCATTTTGACAGAACTGATGCAAATAAACATAAATACCAGTGTGAAAAATAAAATTTAATAGATGGAAGAATTCGAGTAGTAGAAACAGAAAAACATGTGACTAGAAAGGACTGCATTCTCAGTTCTACCAACTAAATGACTTATGATAAAATATTTACTTCTCAGATTTAGTTTCATTTAGCAATGAGCAGATCTTAACTTTGGAATCTAGGAACAGGTTGCTTTCTTACTATTGTTTGTTGTTGTTTTTAATATATGTTGATAACTATATTTCAAGATGTTTATGGTTTCCTTTATAATTCTATGAATTTCATTTTGGAATTTAAAAATATTATTCTATAGATACAGAGACTCAACCAAACTGACAAAGGGTTCAACATGATAAATTAAGAATCTTCACCTAGGGGGTGGCTAGGTGGCTGGCTAGGTGACCCGGTGGATAGAGCACTGGCCCTGGAGTCAGGAGTACCTGAGTTCAAATCGGCCTCAGACACAACAATTACCTAGGTGTGTGGCCTTGGGCCAGCCACTTAACCCCTTTGCCTTGCAAAAACCTAAAAAAAATAAAAATAAAAAATAAAAGAATCTTCACCCAGATGACCCCTAAAGTATATTGAGTGCTATCACGTTATGGTTTTATAATTAGATGTAAAATTATGCTATAGTCTCTATGTGAAAACCTGATCCTTTGAAGATAGTCTATGTACAATGGCCAAATATTCCAGTCCAATTCAGAAAAACCAATTTAGGGTGTTGAAAACCAGCCTAAATATTAGCATATTTTGAAAAGGGTTATTAGTGATGCAAATAATCACTTATCTCTGATTTGTAGTCTGGACCAATAAAGAAATCAATGAATCACTTAGAAAGTAGCTGTGAAATGTTCTGGCCTTGATAATTTTATTTTGATCAGTCTCAAAAGCACTGGAATTTTTTCATGAATAAGGATTTAATCATTCAGCTTAGTTCAAGTCAGAATTTAAAGTTATGCAAGTCTTAAAATTACTCTATCATTGGAATGAAATCAATCTGGCCATTGAAAAATATCTAAATAGGTAGTTTTTTAACATGAACTGTAGTATATATTTCTTAGATTTCATGTAGAGAGAAAGGGGTAAAGACAAAAGTTGATTGGTATGAAAATGAAGAGAAAAAAATCAGTAATAGCATAAACTAACCTGAGAAAACATCAGCTGGAATATCCACTAATAGTATGGGCACAAAAGAGTACTGTCCAAAAATAACCAAATCCTTCTTCTCCAGAATAATTTATAAGTCTGTTCTCTTTTGAAGCTATCAATTTGGTTCAAAATATGATACATTATTTCTAATTACTCTTTGACTCCAAAGCTTTTCTTTCTTTTTTAAGTCAATACAAAAAAAAAGCATTTAACCTGAAAAAAAAAAAAAGTTAAGCAGGAGCTTTTTTGTTGTTGTTATATGAGTGACATTGTTGCATGTGTTACTGACCATTACTTTTTATATATTAAAACATCATTATCTGCTCCTTGAAGGTTTTTTGTGGTTTCAGAGCTTAGTTTTTAATTCTTAATACCCTAAAGACAACAGGCCTGAAAGGAGAGAGCATAAAAGAAAGTACTTTACTGAAATAAAGGGCAGCTCTAATCCGCCTTTGGATGAGGCTCAAAATATATACCCTTTTTAACCTATTTAGAATTCTGGTTTCAATCATAGACCCAGCATAAGAATGTGGTGGTCTGAAGGCCCATTCTTACTCTCTAAGACCTAAGCAAGTGTTTATCTCTTGTCGGGAAAAAGGAAGCCCAGTGAATACAGAACATCAACTAGGAAATGTTTCACAGCTGCGCTTTCTTTCATTTTATGCTTCAGAATCCCAATATAAGGTTTTGTCTCTGTTATCATTTGTAAAAGCCTTAGTCTCTCCCAACTGTTGTCTATGACCAGTAATTAGGGACTGCTTGCATGACAGATCCCACTGCCCACTGCATACTTAGTCCTAGTTTCCCAATGTTAGTGGGGCAAAATGGTATATCTTTGTAACAATGAGCAACTACCTAGGAATCAATTTGGTGCCTTGGTTTGTTGTTGGATTCTGTTTGTACTTTTAAAAAATATAATCAACTTTTTATATCCATTTCTAGCCTTAAAAAAGGCTTAATCTGGTTAGGGAAAAAAAGGGGGGGAGGGACAAAGACAGGTAAAATCCCTCTGTTACTATTAACACCTAAAAATATGATCCCAAAACAAAAGCTTTGCTCCTCTGTCCAATTTGATGTCTTTTTCATGCTGCCTCAGTGATGGCCGAATAATTGGTTGTTCACTTGTGTCCTTGTCTCCCCCGACAGTTCCACAGATGCCCTGAACAATACTCCAAAGACTGCTTTCAGTAGGGGCAAATCCTCATTAATCATTCCTAGCTGACAGCACAAGGGAACACCTGCATCTGGTGCAGGAACCAAGCATTGGCTTTTGGGAGCATGTATTAAAGACTAACCAATCCAAGTTGTGGGAGTCCACTTTAAATAGCCATGTGAAAAATCCCTCTTCTCTGGCTTTCCCTTTTATTAAACATTTCAAATTAGAAGCTGGGGCTCATGTCACTATTCAGACCACAATGTGTCCTAAGCTAGTAGAGAAGGAAATTAACACAACTCTGTGCTATGATAAATAGCTACTAAATTCTTTATGTCCACATCAAGAAATGTTAGCATTAAATACTAATGAAATGTCACATCATTTTTACTTAGGAATTACTGTACTTTTAGCTTCCAGAGGATATTATGGACCCATAAATGTTTTTCCTACTCTGTACCATAGGCAGAATGTATCAAATATAAAATAATCATCCTTGTTTGTGGTTTAGTATGATGTCTTTCTTTTATGTGCTAAAATTTTCTTTTGCAAATTTAATCAATTTGTCTGTTTTTCAATGGGATACATGATGGATCTTTATCAGAGTACAGGAGATAACAAAGGTAATCAAGTATATATAATTATATGCAATTTATGTTCTTTGAACTCACTCCTTCAACAATGTATTTTAAAAATCGACCTATTACAAGCTCTTTTTTTCTTCCCATTTTGCTCCAACTGTCAGAAATCAGAGACAGCATTAGATTATTTCACTTCTAAATCTAACTTCCTAGTTCTCTTTTATAAAGTATTGAAAAGGGATATAGTTTGAATTTGTAACATACCAGTCTAAAAGTGAAACAGAACTGGACAAGTGACAAAATATGGATGAGTCATAGCAAACAATAACAAAAGCTTTATATAATCAAGATTTTTTAAAAGATTGGTAAAGATAGTAAGAAAGATCAACAAACTACTAATGAAAGTGGGATTTTGAAATGACTGCCAAGATTTTTCAGTGACCAACAAGACTGGTGGTTATGATTACCATTTATTGAAAACAAATGAAAATTTTGCCTGTCAGTCAATCACAATTACTTGAGAAATTATTTCTTCATAATCATATGAGAAATGACAAAAATGAAGGAAACTATTCAATTAAAATGAATCCATTAAGTTAATAACACTAGATAAGATGTCAGTTTTCACCCAAAAGAAAAGCTAGATTTGACTTTTTTAGGTTAACAATTGATGAGTACCAATATGGGCACATTTTAGTTATAAACTCAAAGTTCTAATTCAGATAAAAGTTCAGAGGCTGCTTGAAAAGTTTTTTTTAAGTTTCATATAAATTTTTGAGTAATTTGTACCTTTACCAGAGTAATTTGTCCTTTTACAACAATAGTTTACCCTAAATGTTTAAAAAAAAACTTTAACTTTTTTCAAAACAAGATGTTTGCAAAAAATTATAACAATCACCATTTAATATTTCTCCTACCATTGGATATTTGACTTCATCAATATTAGAAGTTCATGATTCATATAATACTTCTACTGATACAGATCAAAAATTTCTCTAGAATTTACAATTTAGAAAGTTGTCTTGGATACCGAGAAGATAAATGACCTGTTAGACGTAACTAATCTATGTCCAAAGCAAGGTTTGTTCCCAGATCTTCTGATTCCACAAGCAATATTTGCACTATGTTGGCACACTGCCTCACACAGATCTAGATCAAAAATTTTTATTAGCCTGTTGAAGATGATTCACAATGTCTGCCTCTGCTGAAAATTCATGTCATGTAGTTTTTGGGGGGACCATGCCATAGGACAGGCATCCTTTCTATGAGCAAGAATAATATTGACTAGGGCAGCTAGGTGGCGCAGTGGATAGAGCACCTGCCCTGGAGTCAGGAGTACCTGAGTTCAAATCTGGTCTCAGACACTTAATAATTACCTAGCTGTGTGGCCTTGGGCAAGCCACTTAACCCCATTTGCCTTGCAAAAAAAAAAAATCTAAAAAAAAATAAAGAATTTAAGAATAATGTGGACCAATTAGGTGATCCCACCTTTGTTAGTGGCGATGTAGAAGTTGTATAATTATTTTTTCTGTTCAGACTCCTCAGGATGCTACTGCAGGTATAGCCTAAAATCAAAATGGTATCCATAAGACTGTGGCCTCCACTTCATGGAGTAGTCCTTTTTTCTACTTAGTGAAGACACAATCCCATCCCACTTGCCAGTCAGGCTACACTAAAAGGAAACCGTTCCTGAATCATTACAACCCAAATTACCCAAGACTCACAGTGTAGGACATGACTGGACTGAGAAATAGGAAATATAGAAGCTCTTCCCAATTCTGTATTAACCCAGCTGTGTCATCTTGGACAAGTCATTTCAACTCTTTGAGCTTCAGGTGCTTATACGAAAAATGAGGGGTTAGATTAGTTGACTGCTCTAGTTCCTTCAGGTTCTAGTTCTCTATGGTCTGTGGTCCTCCAGACTTAGCATTAAAGCACTCTACCTTGAATTGGAATTGGATCTGTAATTTTTATTAGGACACAGAACTTCAGATGTGAAAATTCCTTCCACCAAAGCAGATTAATACTTGTTCAATAGTTTTTAATCTTAGAGAGTTGAATGGGACAATGAAAAAGTAAAGGGCAAATTGAGGTTAGTATAGCCTAGACAGATTAGAGGCAAGATATGAACCTGACTTTTCTTGACTCCAGGGCCAATTTCCACTACACCAGGCAAGCTATCTTGAATATAGTAAGTGTTAAATAAATCTCTGTGAATGAATGAGGAGTGGGGATGCTCCTTATGGTACATTCCTCTGGGCGCCTAGTTGTTAATCATCAACATCTGCTTTCTCTGCTCCTATCAGACCACCTAGCTGCTACAGAAGTCAAAAAAACTATGCTGACTAGAACCTCCAAAAATTTCATCCTACACAAGCTTTCAACTAAGTAATAATGCCTTTATCCATCTCTTACATAGTCTTGATGAGACTTCCCAGTTTTTGTTCTAATCTTTCCTTCTATTCTCATCATGAAGCTCCGTCCTCATAGTAAATGATCGCAGCAGTTTGGTTTTTTTCTCCATTATCTTCTTTAAATATTTTTTCCTTTTGATTCCAGTACTTGGAATTCTTATTTTAATTTTATTTTTCAGATTCCTTTGTCTCTTTCTTTTCTAAGAGGCAATGTAATATATACTTAACTGAGGATCAAAAATACCTGGTTTTGCATACTTACTGAAGCACAAGCTGTGTGACCATTGGCAAGTCATGAAACATCTCTGTTCCTTCATTTCCAAAATGCGTTCAAGAATTGCTAAAGCATTGTCCACAGAAGGCTGTTTTGAGCCTCCAATGGTGTAATGTGGGCAAAGTGCTATATAAATGTCAGCTATTATTTTCTTTTTTTCTGAAAGTTCTAGCATAGTATTTTACTCATAGTAAGCATTAAATAAATATTATTGAATTTAAATTTCTAAGCTATTAAACAGGATAGTTTATTTTATATTTTCTCAGGACTCAAAACACTGTTTAAAAAGAAAATCAAAGTTAAAAAAATAAGAAAATTCAATCTTGACATTCATCCTTAACCTAGGAACCATTAAGCAAGATTTAAAACTCAATTGTAAGCTATAATACTGAACCTTACAAAATAGAAATGTTACTTTCCTTGAATAGACCCAAATAGCTATTGCTTAAAATATATTCTTTGAAGACTTTGAAAAATATTTTAAAAAGCATTTGCAATAGTCAGATAATCAGTTTTCCTGTCTCCAGTCTCTCCCTTCTCCAATACATCATCTATATAGATGCCAAATTGATAATCCTTAAATACTGTCCTGACTATGTCAATTCTCTGTTTAAGAAGCATCTGTGGTTCACTAGTGACTCTACGGCAAAATACAAACTTTGTATTTCATTTAAAGTCATATACAAACTAATTCAAACCAATTTTTAGATTGATTTCACATTAGTTATTCCTCTTCCCATCTATGTTCCAAAGAAAAATTTTTAATGTTATTTAGCATATGCTTTATATTTACTTATCTATAAACCTATTACTTCCTCTGAGTAAAACATGAGCTTCTTGAATCCAGGGAAAAATATCAGCTTTATTTTTGTATCCCCCATGACCTAGCAGAATGTCTGGCATATAGCAGGTCTCTGAAATGCTTATTGAATTGAGCTAGATTTTGCTTTAGCCAATAAGAAATGGTATTTCATTTTCTGATGATTCAGTTGAACTCCACTTAAACATTACTAATTTTAAATAGATTCATACATAACTTAAGTCATGTCTCCTGAAAAATATAAAAGATGTTGTGACTAGGTTAACATATTTAGCAAGTGTTAGTCATGCAGCTTAAAATCAACATGATAATGTGGTTAACAAAAGTCTTCTCCACATAAAGATCATTTACAGAAATGTTTAAAGTAAGAATTTTAGAGTCTAATGACACCTGAACTATCATATTTTACTGATGGGAAACTGATGTCAACAGGAATTACTAGTCCCAAAATGCACATTTAGTGGCAGACATAGAATGAAAGCACTGTTCTAATTCCTAAATGTAGTGTCACCAATTCATGACACCTCATATTCGGCCTGGTGATTAATCAAGATTATTTTTTACATTTCCAATCATTAATAGGGGCCTAAATCACTATTTCTTAATTTCTTTAAATTCATATGGGACAAGTATCCCCTTCATTTCAACTATAACTAGAGCTAACTTCAAGAACCACAATTATGGACCAAAAAATAGTTAATAAATATTGATATCAGTTGATATCTCCATGTAGTCAATACTTCACAAGGAACTAGAAATGAGGGACTAGAGATATTTCATTAATAAAGGAAAACTCTTGGGACAGTGGATAGAGCACCGCCCCTGGAGTCAGGAGAACCTGAGTTCAAATTTAACCTGAGACACTTAATAAATTACCTAGCTGTGTGGCCTTGGGCAAGACACTTAACCCCACTGCCTTGCAGAAACTAAAAACAAGGCAAAACAAAAAAGAGGGATTTCCCTTACCAGAAATCTCCAATAAAATACCAATGAAATTCTTAAGAGAAGGGACTCCTTCCACCAATGCTGGTCAGCACCTTCTCTAAAACAAATAGAAAATACTGCACTTTAAGAGATCGTAGGAATTATATAATAATACATTTTAAGATATGATCCCAGGCAGCTAGGTGGTGCAGTGGATAGAGCACTGGCCCTGGAGTCAGGAGTACCTGAATTCAAATCTGACCTCAGACACATAATAATTACCTTGCTGTGTGGCCTTGGGCAAGCCACTTTAACCCCATTTGCCTTGCAAAAAAACTAAAAAAAAAAAACAACAACTAAAAAAAAAGATATTATTCCCTGTTCTTACTAAGTTTTCAATCTAAGAAAGTGAATGGCACCTGCACACAAATAAACATAATACTAATTAGAATATGAGTTGCATATGAATACAAAGTGCTATGAGATCAGAAAAGGGAGAAATCATTTAGTTCATTAATATTGGAGGAGAAGGAGTAAAGGCAGGAAATTCTAGGCAAAGGGAATGAAACAAGTAAAGAAAGTAGTGAGAAAGTACAGTGTATGTTTAGGGAAATTCTGAATCTCAATTTTGAGGTAGATATATATAACTGATTTAATTATTCTTCCAATTCTGACAATCTGTAATTTGAAAATTTATGATGTCATTACTGCTAGATATTTAAATGCTGGTTCATTTTTATGCAATCTCAATCAGTAATTTTATACATGAGAGTTCTATATCATGATACAGCTTCCTGGATTATAATGCCTGTTCTATTTTATAAAAGGTAGAGCTTTCTTATAGATTATATTCAACTGTATTTTGCTCAGGATTAGTTTTCCCTACTCTCTCCAATTAGATAGACTCTAAAGAAAACTAATATGTTTTTAGAATAATTTCTTGATTTTCTCTGCTTTACCATAATCAGATCATGACTCACTAACTGCAGTATAATATTTATATATCTTAATCCTGGAATACCCACAGAAAATATTCAGGTTATTGATTATGTGTATAGATGGTTTACATTATAAATATTGCCCCATTTAAATACAATAAGTGTTTATTAAATATTGCTATGAGCACAAAACACTTCACCAAGGAGTTACAAGGCAAGATATGACTCTTGTCCTCAAGAAGTCTGCAGTGTTGCAGGCATTTACACACAGTTTTAAAAAAACAACTATAAAAGGAAATAATTAGAGAGATATCAGCAAAATGCTATTTGACTGTGGGAGGGAAAATTTTATTAAAATGAAATAATCAACAAGCATTAACAAGTACCTATTATGTATCAGGTACTGGAGAGAGAGAGAGAGAGAGAGAGAGAGAGAGAGAGAGAGAGAGAGAGAGAGAGAGAGAGCAAGAAAACTAGCAAGAAGCAAGATAGGATGAAAGGACCAAGGAGGAAAACCTTAGGGCAGGGGTGGGATAGAAGAAATAAAAGATGCATAAGAAGGATCTTTGCAGGGAGGAGTTGGCATCAAGAACTCAACTAGAAAGATTAGCTTTAGTTAATAATGTTGAATCCTATTTTTGCTGAACAGGATAAAGGGTGGGGGGGAAGAGGTGATAATGTTGAAAAGGTGTATAAAAGGGAAGGTGAGAGCTCACAAAAGAGGGTTTCAATGAGGCTAGACCAACTTCTGTGGATGTGAAAGTTTAATTAGGGGATTCAGAAAAAAAAAAAAAAAGAAAAGGATTATGATAAAGAATGAGGAAAAAAGTAAATAAAAGAATAAAAGGGTTGGAGAGCCACAAGTGTGTATTTTTTTTCTGCTCCTGTAACTTCATTTGTATAGGGAACAGTTATAGTGGAAACTACTTCTGCAGATTGGTGATTTGCCTGCAATTTATCATCTTAAAGCAATAGACACTGAAAAGTTAAGGAATTTGCCCAACATCACATAAACAGAATGCATAAAAGCAAGATATGAGCCCAGTTTTTTCCATGGTATCATATGGAGAGAGATGACCTCAAAGATAATGTAGTTCAAACTACATAATTATATTGTTAAGGAGATAGGGGCTTAGAGGTTAAGTGACAAGGAAAAGGTCACACAGATAGTAAGGGTCTATCTTCTTTCCACTATACCATACTATTTGTAAGTAAAAATAGATCAATCTAAGTCAACTTGCATTTATTAATCACCTACTATGTATAAGGCTCTGTATGTTTATATATATATATAATATATTATACTATAGTAAGTAGTACAATAGTACATAGTATATGATATAGGCATTGTGTATATCTATAATATAGTATATATTATATGGATGTATAGATATGTGTAACAGCATATATTATATGTATTTTGTTGTCATAAAATAAAAAACAAAAATCATATAAAATACTTAAGCACTAGGATTGGGTTATGACTGGATGGGTCCTTCAGTATCATCCAGTCAACCCCCTTTACAAGCATACATCCTTTTATTGTACTTCACTTTATTATACTTTGCAGATAAAGGCAACATCAAGGTGGGAAGAGGGGAAGGAGGTTGTTTGTTTTCTTGATTTTTTTACAAATTGAAGTTTTGTGGCAACCCAGACTTGAGCAAATCTATTGAAACCATTTTTCCAACTACATGTGCTCACACTGTCTAAGTAATTTTCATAATTATTTCAGTAGTTTACCTTATTATTATATAATATAGTGATCCATAATTAGTGATTTTTTTTCTTTTACTATTGCAATTATTTGGGGCTTCACTAACCAAGTACATATAAGATACAGAATTTAATCAATAAATGCTATATGTATTCTGACTGCCGTATGGATCTGTGGTTTCCATTTCTCACCCTCTCATCAAGCATTCCTATTCCATGAAAGACAACAATAGAGAAATTAAGCCAATTAATAACCTTACAATAGTCTTTAAATGTTCAAATGAAAGGAAGAGTCAATCAATATGGCAAACTTCATCATTGTCCTATTTTAAGCAAACACCACAGACACCCCCGACCTTTAGCAACCACCACCATGATCAATCAGCAACCATCAACATCAAGGCAAGACCCTTCACTGTAAAAAAAATTATCACTCACTGAAGGATCAAATTATAGTTAGCATCTTTCAGCACCAAAGTATTTTTACTTAAGCTCTGTGCATTTTAAAATATAATATTACTTAATAGATAGTGTGGTATATGTATAGTGCATATGCACTGGAAAACTCAAAAATCCATGACTCACTTGATTGTGATAGTCACTTCATCGTGATGTTCTAGAATCAAAACCACAGTATCTCCAAAGTGTACTTCAATTTTACAGATTGAAAAACTGAGACCAGATAAAAAGTGACACACCTCAAATCCCAATCTACAAAAACAGCAGAGCAAGAATTTAAATACAAATCCCTGAACCCCAAATCCTATTTTCTTTCTACTATATCACAATGCCCACAGTAATTTAGGCTTCCTGTTCAGTGAGAGTCCTAGATTCCTGGTCCTAAGTGCAATAGATAGATAGATAGATAGATAGATAGATAGATAGATAGATAGATAGATAGATGATAGAGAAATATATACACATATCTATATATATCTATATGCATGTGTATATAGATATAGATGATATAGATATAGATATAGATATAGATAGATAGATATAGATACAGATACATAGACATAGACATAGACATAGACATGGACATAGACATAGACATAGACATAGATATAGATATAGATATAGATATAGATATAGATATAGATATAGATATAGATATAGATATAGATATAGATATAGATATAGATATAGATATAGATATAGATATTTGACCTTATAGAAGAGAAAAGGAAATTCAGAGCTAAAATGCAATCCTTTAGAAAGTTGCTTTCTGGGGCGGCTAGGTGGCACAGTGGACAGAGCACTGGCTCTGAAGTCAGGACTACCTGAGTTCAAATCTGACCTCAGACACTTAATAATTACCTAGCTGTGTGGCCTTGGGCAAACCACTTAACCCCATTTGCCTTGCAAAAACCTAAAAATAAAGAGAGGGAAAAAAAGAAAGTTGCTTTTCTCTCAAAAAAAAAAAAAAGAAATAATTTTTTCTGTCAAAAAATAAAACTATTGGGGTAGCTAGGTGGCACAGTGGATAGAGCACCGGCCTTGGAGTCAGGAGTACCTGGGTTCAAATCCAACCTCAAACACTTAGCAATTGCCTAGGCATGTGGCCTTGGGCAAGCCACTTAACCCCATTGCCTTAAAAAAATCTAAAAAAAAAACAAACAAAAAAACTATTATTATTGTTATTACTAACAACAACAGCAATAATGACAATAGTTAGGGGCTTAAATAATGCTCTGCAGTTTGAAAAGTACTTTAAATACATTATCTCATTTGATCCTTTTAATAATTAGATGAAGACTTACTATTTAATTTAATTTTTCACAATTGTCAGACTGAAACTGAAAGACTGACTTGCCCAGATTCAAACAACTAATATATATATATATATATATATATATATATATATATATATATATATACTTGAGATAACATTTGAACCTTGATCTTCTTGATTCCTGGTCCAGCCTTCTCCCCATCAAAACAAAAACATAAAAAGCAATGTCAAATATAGCAGAATCAGTAAACAATCAGGAGAAATATTACCTAGCAATGACCCCCAAATCAATCATTTAAAAAAGTAGAATACAGATATATGTATATATGATATGCATATTATAGATACATGGTGTGCACTGGAAGAAAAATTAAACCACAAAGAATGGTTAAAATACATTGAACCAGAAGAACTTGAAATGTGACACTATAGGCAAATGCCTACAAGTTGCTTCTTAAAATCAAGGGATAAAAAGATAATTAAGACTTTGGTCACACAGGGGTTTTTGGAGTGAGTGTGTGTGTGTGTGTGTGTGTGTGTGTGTGTGTGTGTATGTGTGTGTGTGTGTGCACATGTGCGCATGTGTGTGTGTTTCCTAGCCTAGGTTAAATAATATTAGAGCAATTAGCATGTCAGGGAAGTTTTCAGGGATTTTTTTTTTATATTTCTTTCTTATATTCCCTAAAGTAAAAGGAATAATTAACTGAAATCCAATTAGTGTAGACTTAGAACACCTGTTTCTGAAATCCTTTGAATAACTTTTTCATATTATTATTTTTTCTTGGTCTTTGTTTTAAGATGAAATGCATATCCCCATCCAGTTGCTCTTCGGAGCTGAGAGATTTGCATATTATATAGAAGAAAAGTACCTGTTTGTAAAAGAACCATGAAAATTAAAAAGACCAGAGAGTTGGTGGATATATTAGAGTAGTAAGAGCTTCTTAACCCTCTTTTGACCAGGCACAAGTTTATCACCTCTCTTGATGATAAAAAAGAAACAAAAGAAAAAAAAAAAGATGTTTCTTTAAGCTAAACTGAAATAAAAACCAAGACTAATGATGTGTAACTTGGACTTGTTTCAAAGAGGGAAGATGGCTAGAAGCACACTTCTCAGAAAGGAGGTGAAGGAGTTTTATCTCCCAGTCACAGTCTAAAGTCTAAGTATATTAAGTTTAATTAAATTAAATAAGCATCTTGAATGCCACTGATTCTGAGTTATCTAAGGTTGATTATCCAATTCAGGCCCTTGCTTCTCTGCCTTGCATCCTTACCGGCCCATAGTCTTTTGACCACTCCATTGTTCGTTCATCCTCCATCAGAGAGAAATGAGAAAATAAAAATACAACTTGCTGACAAGTCTGGAACAAAATATTTGATGGGCAAGTGGGAACTGACTTCAAACAGCTAAAATGAACTTTGAGATCATCTGGATTTCTTTTCTCCATGGCAAAACTGTGTCCCATATGACCATAAGAAAGGACAAAGGGGTTGTATGTAAAGGAAATATAACACTCTTTGTATTATGCTATGACCCAGAAACCATTTTCAGGTTCTTATCCATCCATTTTTTAAAATGAGAAACTGGTTGAATGTAGTGATATTTACTTCAACAAGAAGAAAAAAATATATTGCCTTCTACTGATTTATTTAAAATACTTTTCTTTTTTTATAGTTTATGCCACCAATTTCTTTGAGATTTATATTCTTTTTTTTTTTTTTAGGTTTTTGCAAGGCAAACAGGGTTAAGTGGCTTGCCCAAAGCCACACAGCTAGGTAATTATTATTAAATGTCTGAGACTGGACTTGAACCCAGGTACTCCTGACTCCAGGGCCAGTGCTTTATCCACTACGCCACCTAGCCACCCCTGAGATTTATATTCTTTTAAAAAAACTAAGTATCAGAAAATAATACCTAATGTTAATTTCTTGTGCAGTTCCAAGCTATTGAAAATATTCTGTAGAAATTAAAATATTAATGACTTGAAAAAGTTACTTTTTCAGTTAGCCTTTTTATAGGCTTTTTAAATTTTTGACTTTTTAATTTTCCTTTTTTAAAAATTCTGAACTTAAACACCAAACCAAATGAACATTTTCATATATATATATATATATAATATATATATACTATATATAAAATGAAAAAGGATTAGAGATGAAACTGACTCATGTAGAACTTGCTTTTTCTTTTTTAAAGCATGTAAAAGTTCAGCATTTAAGTTTCACTATCGTAACTGTGATCTCTCTCATTCCTTTTGGCGGGGTGGAAGATGAAGGGGATATCTGGGGCTTCCCTATCCCCTCCCTTTCACCCTAATGAAAAAGCAAAACCTAAACCCTTTTAAACCTATAATCAAGGAAAACAAATTCTCACATTGGCCATGTCCAAAATAATGTAGGCCTGTCTGTATGCTGAATTATTTACTTTTATCTTAAAAACTTTTTCTAAGAACACTAGACAATAATCCATTGAAAAGAGATTCTCCTGAAATAAAAACAAAAATTTCTCAAGTACTTCAAGATCTCCCCCCCCCCAATGCTGTCTGCATTACAGATATTATGCTCCTTTCTCTGTCACTGGAACCTCAGTCAGTTGAACTTTGGTCTTTAGCCTCATGGAATCATGCCTACAGGCCTTCCCGGTCATCTCAGTATCATGTGCCTTACATACAAATCACACCTCTCTCCCAGATCCCCTTTACAAATTGCTTTACCTCATTAAAAAGTAAGATCCTTGGGGCAGAGACTATCCCATTTGCAATGAACTCAGTATTTGATGCATAGAGGGCAATTAATTATTCTTTACATATTTTTATCTAAGTACAATACAAAATAATACAATACAAGGGATGTTATTTAAAACATAAACTGAACCTTATAACTTTTTAAAACTCTCTTCTCTCCTTACACCTTTAACATTTCCCTTTCTCTCAGATATGAATTTCAATTCCTATTCCTGAGAAAACTGAGGCTATTTGACATGAGCTCCTTCTAGCCGCCTCTGTATCTCAAGATGTCTTGACACTATCCTTTGTCTTCTCCTTCCCATTCCCCATCTTCCTTTAATTACATATCTTTCTTTCTTCTCTGGAAAATTGCAACCTTAATCTTTCTTCCACTCCCCTCCTCTTCCTTCTCCTCCCTTCTTGGCCCTTCCCTCTGTCCTCCTTTCCTTATCCTTCTGTTCTCTCCTGTGTATTCTCTTCTTCCTCCTCCTTCCCTCCCCTCCCATAGTGATTCCTTCTCTTTGCCCTTCAAACATGCCCAAGTGTATCCTATGCTTATTAAAGCCTTTTCTATATACAAATATTTCCTCAAATCATTTTCCTATATCTCACCTTAATTTCTTAGATTAAGTCAAGGAAACAAAACAAAACAAAACAAAAAACAGTATCTATACTCACTGACAACACTTTCTCTTTTCTCACTCATTCCTCAACCCTCTGAACTCATCACTCAACTGAAAATACTCTCTCCAGCGATATCAATGATCTTTTATTTGGCAAATCTGATATTCTTTTTTTAAATTCCTCATCCCTCTCTGTTTCTCTCTATCACATTTGACTCTCCTCTTTATCTCAAAACCCTCTTCTGATACTCCTATCTCTCCTAGTATTCTTCCATTCCCTTTGCTGGTTCTTTAACCAAATAACATCCCATAACAGGTTGTTTCCTATTCCTATCCTAAAATCCCTTCACTTTTTTACTCTCTTTTAGTGATTTCATTGGCTTGCACAGGTTTAATTATGGTCTCTAGGTCAATGATCCTAGAATTAAATATCCAATCCTAACTTTTCCCCTGAGTTTAGGTCCTGCATTCCCAATTGCCTCTAGGGATATTTTCAAATGAGATGGCCCAAAGACACCTGAAATTCAACATGTAAAATAATTCATTACATTTACCCCTTCCAACCCTCTTCCAAAGGTCTCTATTTTTGTGACAGACAAAATCATTTCCCTAGTCTCCCAGATGATTTTATTGTAGAGTACCTTCTCTTCCTCTACTCCATGTCCATTTCTAAAAACCTGTTTCTAAATTCATAACATCTCTTAAATGTGATCCATTTTCACTATTCATACACTCTCAGTTCTGGCCTCATTTTCTTTCCAAAGTTCATATATTACATTAGTATCGATACTCTGTAGATGAGTCAAAGAACTCTGAGACAGGGAAAGACAAGATTCAAATCCCATCTCAGACGATGGCTAGCAATATGTGATCTGCTACTCAATAAGCCACTGAACTGGGGTTACAAGTAGCTACTTGGGAGGTGAGTCTGCCTCATAGTGAGTGTTGAGGTCAAGATACATGCTCCCATTTAGGAGATGAGGAGAGGAGAGAGAGAAGAAATGTTCTCGGACTCTAAAGAAATACATTCAAAAATATTAAATAGAAGGGATTATTATACAAGACCTCAGATGTTCAAGGTAATCTGTCTTCAGCATGAAATCTGTGTTTTGTCTCCTAACACAAACATACTACAGACTGCTCTTGTCCTTACCAGTCTCATATTCAGATGAATTTTCCATGTTTTGCTATGATAAACTGACTAACCATCAAGTAAGTATTATAAAAAATTGTACTACAAACTTAGAATAAGAAAGTTATACTTGTTTTACATTAATTTTCTTTGATTTCAGGTTCATGATTCAGTATATCCAAAGCAAATAATATGCAGTAATTAAAAAGAAGCAACAAGTAAAAATATATGCATTGTAGGAACAGAACCATATTGTAGTTGTCACAAGGAGGTACAAAAGAGATTTCATCTTCAATCAACGGGATCCCAAACAAGACAAGGACATCCAATATCCCAGCATGGTCACTTTACCACCTAATTGCCCAAAAAGAAATAAGAAGGCAGAGTTTGCCAAAAATTTGGTGCAGCTGGTGAGGAGGCAAAATATCATTTTTGAGGAACAGCAAGATTCCCAGTAATCACAAAGGACATGGAGAGGAATAAGGTATAAGAAGACTAGAGAAGTAAGTAGGGGTAAGTTATAAAGGGTTCTGAAAGCCATGAATGAATATGGAGTGGTATCATCAGACCTTCATTTTAGGAAGATCAGTTTGAAAGTTGAATGGAGAATTTGATTGGAGTGGGCAGAGATTTAAGACAGGAAAACCAAAAAACAAGTTATTGAAATACTCTAGGTGTGAGATAATGAGTGCCTATGCCAGAACAGGATCAGTTTCAGAAGAGAGAAATGGGCATATAGAAGACATCTTATGACAGTGGAAGCAAAAAAGAATTGACAGCTAATTGTATTTGAGAAATGATAGTAAGGAGTCGAGGATGACACCTAGGTAGTGAGCCTGGGTAACTGGGTGGATAATGGTACCCTCAACAATAATAAGGGAAGTTAGGAAGAGGTTAGGATTTGGAGAGGCCAAGGAGGATGATTTCTGTCTGGGGCCTGCTGAGATTAAAATGTCTGCAGGCCATCTAGCTTGAGATGTCTAATAGATAGTTTGGGCAATTTACATCAGTGAAGAGAACAACCTCATCAGTGAGATTTCAGATACACAGGAATATTTTAATATTTGAGTTGTGTTCTATTCAGCAGGTCTCCTCCAGGCATATTAATTTGGAGTAAAAGTTTCATTCACATTTATCTTGGACAAAAAGCTAATTAGATTTTACTAGATCTACTCAATACAATTACTCTAACTATAACCAAACAAACAAAAATGTTCAACATCATGGGCTCTATTTCTTGTAGATCCCAGAGACTTATCTGAACCCTTCATCCAGCAACCCTATTTACTATCTACCATCCCTACTTTCTCTCAGCCTTACACTAACCAGGTACCAGATTTGATGTTGGCATTATCCATAGTCAGAATCCAATATCTGGGATTCTCCACCTCAGAAGTCCTTATTATTCTCAGCATCCTTATGGATGCTTATTGTTATCACCAAGAATCTGGTAAAGTGCTTTTTCCTCTCTTTTCTACTCAAATATTTGTAATTCTACTTTTGATATAAATCCAGAGACCCTGAAAATTCTAAAACCTGAATAAATTACAGGAAAAGAGGTGATGTTAAAAAGACTGAAACAAGGGACAGCTTATTCTAACTCTATGTGGCTATGATTTACACAATTGTATACAAATTGCTCAAAGCTAATTTATTTTTTTCTTGGTTTCATATTAACTTGAAGAGAACAATTCATCATGCAATTCTCAAGCACTATGCTAAACAATGAGAAAACAAGATAAGAAATGAAACATTACTTGTCCTCAAAGATCTTACATTCTCTGAGCACAGTATATTAGAGCATATTCATGCATATAGCTATAGGCAAAATGAATTTTGATCTTAGAAAACTGAAAGATCACAAGGAACATTACGTTTGTGATTATTCTTATTTTTTAAATTCTGGGACCTACACTAAAGTGAACCTCCTAATAAGAAAATCATTTCAATGCACTAAAAACAGCATATTTTACTACATTAATATATGAGGAAGAGAAATATTCATTAAAAGAGTAATATGCATACACTTTTGCTCACCAAAGGGCAAATAGAAATGGAAATAAATATTTGCTAATTACATGCATTTTCAGTTGTTGAAACCAAACCATATTTTCCTCCAATATGTGCTCTTTATTTTAAAAAATGAAGATATGAGAATGGTGTAGAAGAAGCAACCTTAAAAAGATATTTTATTTATTGAAACTTCATAAAGAGGAAATAAAACATTAAAAAAATCATCTTGAATGAAGGGAAGGACAAATCACAAGGAAGGAAGAAAAGAATTAGAATGGTGGGCAAGCAAGGAAATGTAAGTGTGTTTAGTTGTTAGAAGGGTCAGACAGCACAGAGAGGGGGGAAGGCAATCTGAGGGTAAAAAGCCAATTAGTGGATTAAAGGGTAAGAATCCAAGTTCTGAAACAGAGGGGTGATAATATAGGCAGCTTGGGAGAGGATTAGAATAAAGAAGTGATAACAGTATTCAGTTGAGAGAGAAGGCTGTCAAAACCTAAATAGGAAAAGAAGGAAAGACAATGAAAACAAAAACCTGACATTTAATCAAGGGTTATGGTAGCAGAAGCTCAGACAGAAAAAAAAAATGTGATGGTTTTAGCTCTAAGTGTTCTGAAATTATTATCAGGGAGCAGGGGCAGATGGAAAATTTGGTCCCAATTATATGAAACCAAATGGGCTACTCAGAGTTTGAAGAAATTATCCATTTCATTTCCTTGTTGGTATTCTCTGAATACATCACTGCCAGGCAATCATAGCCCAACATCTCTAACTAGGTGTTGTTTTTACAAAAGATTATTGTGAATATTTTTAAAAGATACCACAAAAACAAATCTAACATGTGAGAAACCTCAAATAGTTAAAGTAAGGTTGCAAAACATCCCTGTCTTAACTAAAGACAGCCTCCAAATCTTGTTTACAGAGTATTTTTTTAAAAAAATTTCCAGATATCTTCCTACTTGATATAGTTTTGCTTTCAAGACAATAAAATCAAATAGCACAAATTGAGACACCCTCCCACATTTGAATTCAAGTTCCTGTCAAAATGGACTATCAACTATTCCCTTTCTACTCCATCTTTGGACTCTGTATTCAAATATTACACTTCTGCATGGTATTCGTTATCTCCTCATCTGCCCCTCTCTGTACCAACTCATGTACAAGTATCTTCATTAACTCCAGATATTAAAACTCTCTCCCACCTAAGTTTTCCTTAGACTCTACTTGTGTTCGATACAATGTCAACTCCTTGAGCATGGGTGACTATTTCATTTTTGATCTTGTAGTTTAGCATTTAGCATGAAATCCAGTCCATAATAGGTGTTTAATATATATGCCTGTTGGATTGTTGGATTTTTTAATTTCTCTGTCAAGTTCCTAGGTTGTCTTTTCCCCCGTTATTTGTTACTAGATATTTAGTTCTCATTTTAGTACCATCTCTTGTTTTTGTTGGCTGTGTTTTAAAGCAGTGAATATAGTACTAGCTAGCATTTTGGATTCTGACAACATCACTGTGGGTCACACTTCAAAAATAAATATTATCTCATTCCATTTTTATACTACAATTACAGTTAATTTTCATGTACCTAAAGAAGTAAAGTACTGCTCTTTTTTAACCAAAATCTATATTTTATTAACCAATACTATAGGAATTAGTGAAAATCATATCATCAACTTACATAGAACTGATCATTTCAGCTTCAAGGTAGCCTTCAGAATGTAACTTCTTATAGTATTTATGGTCTTTGATTTTGCTTCTTTTAATTTTAAGCTCACTAAAATATTTACTATTATTGCTCTTAGTTGAGTTTTTCCCACCTTTTTCTGATTCTCAGACTCTTAACTCTTATCCATTTATGTTACACTTAAGAATAAACTTTTTTTCCCCAAGTGGAGAAATTCTAACTCCTAATGACCTAATAAAAGGAAGTATAGGAAACAGGAATGAGAGTAAGAAGTAAATAGGACATGATATTTTTCTCTTTTTTCTGACTTTTTTTATTCATCTATTTTCATCTGTTAGCGCACGCATATTTTCAAGTTACAAAATTTCCTTTCACCCTCCCTTCCCACCCCACCTCCCCTCAGCAACAGTCAAGTCATGATATTTTTTCTCAATAACAGCAGATATAACCCAAAAAAGTCTGACTTGCTGCAGATATATTTAATTTACATGGTGGTTCCATTCATTGAAATACCTAAATTTCCCCTTCCTTTAGATAATATTATATTAATGTGAAGCAAAACTTCCATAGTGTAAAAATGATATTCTTTTCCAATGCTAATTTATGATGGTACTTTATCCAATTGATATTCCAACCCCAAAGGTTTATGATTCAATACAATGCAATTACATTTCCAATTTTTAAGTCCCTTGAAAAACGAAATAAATATCTAAAATTTATTACAGTGTGTACATATTTACCCTAAAGAAATACAAATCCCATTGCCCAATGACCAATATTTTAAGGTCAAGCTTACACATTGAAACCAGAGTAACAAAAAAAAAATCACCTATATTTTCGTCAACTTATTTTCCAGATAAGTGAATATTTACACAGAGAACCATAACTAAGGTAAGGCTGTTGTGCTTTACCTTAGGATACTGAATTTCAAAGTCACTCAATGAATTTACAGGAGCAACAACAGTGATTAGTTATGCTATATACAGTAATTAGCAAGAATTACATACTAGGGGGTGAGATGAAACCCACTCTTGCTCACCCTAGTACAAATAATACAAAGGGGGAGATAAGTCAAAACTTCCCAGTGTTTGACTCCCTATAGCAAATGGTAATTTTCCACTAGAAGCTTGTGATTTTGTACAGGCATCTCATAGTTTACACCTCATCACAGAGAATATTACATCTGATACAGTAAAGTAACTAGAATGCTGATTTTGAAATAGTTCCCAGAAATCCCATATAGATAATGACTTTTAAAAAAGCATATCTTGTGATAAGATTATAGACTGAAAAAAAAAGCATTAGCAAATTCATTCATTAGGGTCATGATTACATTACCACTATTAACTGAAAAGATTAGTAAATTTTTTTTGTTAATGCTGAGATATTTTAGGCCATTATTGCTGCAAAAGAAGCTGCCAAAAATTTCACTGGTATGTACCAGTGAAACGTTCTAGAATGTTGAGCTTTTTAAAATACCATCTTTGGAACATCCTTATTTAAGTAAATCAGTGATTATCATTCACAGAAAAACTACAAACAGAAGTAAAAGTGCTAAGTAGCCCAAGTTTGACCTTTTGTCATGACATTTGAGACCAGTAGGCAAACATTTTTAAATGCAGTTACTTTGGGCTTCTATAAATAGTCCTTATTAGTCTCTAGTTCTTATCTTTAAGGCAGCATACTCTTACTCAACTTCTCAGTGAAATTTATTCATTCATTTTAAAACATTAATTAAGCTACTACTATGTAGAAGGTACTTTGTGAGGCTCTACAAGAATTCAGATACATGAGAAACATGACCAAATCAAAATAATATAAAAAACGTGATAAACATCCCAATAACTTTTAAGGAAGAGGAAAAGGTGCTATAAGAAAGGTATAAAGTACTATGAAGATTCAAAGGACAGAGAAAGCATAGCTGAAAGAAGGTGTAAAGGAATATATTTGTGGAAGAAATATCATTTGAGTTGCATTCTAATGGAGAGGTAGACTAGCAATAAAGGATCTGCACATAGCAAGAATTTAATAAATGTTTATTGAATCGAATTGATGTATCAATGTCAAATTGAAAGGAAGTTTATAGTGGATTATTCACTATAAAAATGTTTACCATTTTTATCAATGACTTGAATGAAAGCATTGAGGGCATTCTTATCACATTTTCAGATACTATAAAGCTGGGAGAGATAGCTAACTGAATAATGGGATCCAAATCCCAAAAAGGCTCAGATGGGATTAGAATGATCATCCAAATACAGTAGGAGAAATGATATAGATTAGAGAATGTTCAGGTAAAGGTTAGATGGTAAACAGCTTCTGAGGTCCCTATGCAGGATGAGATTTTGTGATTCTGGATGGAGAGACAGGGTTAAGTGAATAAATATGTGGAGGTCAAAAAACAGAATGTAAAATGATGCTTGTCTTTTTTTTTTGAAAAAGATCATAACATTAAGAAGTGATGTCATGATATGCACATGAATTGACTTTGAGAGAGGGGCTACTGTGCTACGTCACCACCCCCACTTTCTCTTCTGGAGCCAGGCTCCAGAGACCAAATATGAATCAGGATAACTGGAGGTGACCCTAGATGCGAGGCAATCAGGGTTAAGTGATTTGCCCAAGGTCACATAGTTTGTAAGTATCTGCAGTTAAATTTGAACTCAGGTCTAAACGACTTCAGGGCCAAGGTTCTATCCACTGTGCCACCTAGTTGTCCTAGATAAATATGAAATATATGCAGCCAGGAGAGGCAGGCTGAACACGTAGATAATAAAGCAGAAAATGTGGTTTGAGTCCTGGTTTGGGAGGAACTTGCGTTTCAGCCTAAGATATTTAGACTGTGGGTAAGAAATAACTCACTGAAGATTTTTGGACTTCAATAAATTAGCATAATTTAAGGAATATAATTTTGAGTTATTTTCAAAATCTTGAAACTTTGAAATAAACTCTTAATTTGGTTTTATTATAGAATTAGCTGTGTAGAATAGATTGGACTCTTTCAGACATTAACTATTCCTTCTCATAGCTAGAATATAAGCATTCCCTAATTTCTCCCAGCAGGAAGTGTTTTTTTTTCTCCTCTGAGCTACCTTAGCAAATTTTTTTCCTACCTCTCAGAACATTTATTATCATTGCAGACTATCCTTATAGTAGTTATTCCCATACTAGTCTCCTCACTGCTGGGTCTCCTTGAAGACAAGGGATTTACTATTCTTTTTGCCCCACTCCCAGTAGTGCCTAGTTCAATGTCTTGTATACAGTGGTTACAGAAGGGGAAAAAAAAAGACTCCATGAATGAATCAATGAAATCGGTCAGGACCAAAACCTTTAATGGCACTTCACTGTGGAGATAAAGTACAAATACCTTAGCCTTTCAAACTTGGCTCCATTATCTATCTTACTTAATCCCCTACCACTCCTCTACAAAATCCTGCATTCCAGATAAAATAGCCTCTCTCCCCACTGCTTCACAAATACCTTATATATAGCACTGGTCTTTCCTTCTTTGGAAACTACTTCCCTTTCCTCTCTGACTTCATTCCCACATATTTAAATTCTATCATCTTTCATAAGTCAGTTTAAGTTCCACATTTTCTAGAAAATATTTCCTAACTATATTAACCCAGAGAAATCAGTCCCGACACTGAATTTATGATAATCCCTCTTCTCCCCACACTTCTGCACCTCATACACATCTCTATTTCTCTTATTTGGCATTTGAAACTTTGTAATAAACTTTATGTATTGTCTTATGTTGTCATTAAACTCTTTTTTGTTCATACTAGTGTTTATTTCATCTCCTAAAATAGACTAGAAATTCTTACAAACAAGGATTATGCCTTATACCTCTTTTTTATTTCCCCCAAAGCCTATTGAAAGACTTTTGACAGAAGGATAGAATAAAATTTTGGTGACTGATTAATTGGTCCATCCCAGTGTCCAAGAAAGGAAGACCAGATGAAGCTTTTGGCATGCCAATTACATTAAAGTCAGGGAAGCAACTCCTTTCTTTCCTGCCCCAGAATATCTCTTATTCTAATTTTCTACAAATTTGTATTTTCTCATTTTCAAATAAGGATGAAGTATATTATTAATAATGTGAAAACAAGTTCTAACCTGAAATGTAAAGTATTTAAATGAAGAGGAATATGATAAAGCCAAAATTGAATTTTTGATTAAATCATCTGACTAGCATTCCTAGGATTATTATTATCTAGCTTTGATTTGTCTAATGAAATATCTGGTATTCATTTATTTGTGTATATGTGGCATCCTCTCAGGAGAATGTAAGCTTCTTAAGGACAGGAACTATTTTCTTTATTTTGCTTTTGTAATCCAAGCATCTAGTACAGTGTCTAATACATAAATAAATGCTTGACTTGAGATCCAAAAATGTGTTAGTTATCCCCTCCTATCCCATATCTTAGACTAGTTGATGATACCTTTAAATTCAACAAATTCATCAGGGAAAAAAACAATCTAAATATATACATTTCATTGCATGCTTACTTTGGGGGGCTTTTTAAAGTTGTTTATTGATAATCACAATAAGGCAATTCCTTTACCAGTTACCATTTTTCAAATTCAAATTCATCCTCTCAGATATGAGAGACAGTCTCATTTTTAAGTATGCATCTTCATTAATCATCCCTTATGAAGTCCTCCCTAGATAATCAAAGGTTTCCCTTTAGATACAACTCATAAGTTCAGAGATTTAAAATCAGAATATTCTATTTTTGCTAATTGATATGTACATGTAGAAAATGTTAACTCCTATTCCTTTAAATGCAAACCTCCCCTTCCCACTTAATCATTTTTTAAATCCTATGTTAATGTACTTACATCCTTCTGTCATACAAAGAAGTAGATGGGGGAGGGGAGGAAGGTTGCCAGATAGAACCTTTGTTTCTCACCATTATGAAAAATCAACACCCTGCTCCATTTCACCAAATGTCAAGACCCAGCAGGGTCCCAAGCTATGGTAGGATGGAAATCAAGTTGAAGTACTATCTCATAGACCTAGTAGTCTTAACTTATTTCAAAAAATGACTTATTAACAAATAAAATAAAAAATGAGATGAACTGAGAGGGAGAGTGAAAGAGTTTCTTCTTGACCAGGGTGAAAAAGAAAAACAAACATTACGGTTGCAAAAACACATATTCCATAACCAGTCCTTAAGACTCCCAGGTGCAACATCAGCATCGCTACAGCCTCGATTTTTATTGTAATCTTGTGGCTTTTTATTTGTAACTTATATGAAAAGAATCATATTGATTGGGGCAGATTTAACTCAGTAAAACCTATTCTACTGAGATTGTCTGTGCTAGGTGATTTTATCAAGTTCTCTTTTGGTTTCATTTTATTCCTCATCCCTATTCCCAGGGGAGGCTGCAGCCCAGCTCCTGAGCAAATTGCCCTAAATTGAGTTCTTTCTCTGGCATATACAGGGCTGCCTTTGGCTCCTTGGCTCGAAAACTTTATGCATTCTTTTTTCCTTCTTCCTTAACAACCCCCTTCCCTTTTTCCAATTAAAATGGAGAAGTTTGCACCGGTACCTGCTCCCAATTAAATGAATACTGCATTACCAGCTCCACTCTCCAGATCTCCTTTACCCTCCCTTCATTAGCCTTATTCCTCTGAGGCTTCCTGGCCGGCTGCCAGCGACTTATGGCAAGAATTCAAAATCTTGCACACTTTATCCCCTCCAAATCATTCTTGAATTTAAGCAGCCTGCTCCTTAGGCCCAGCATGAGAAATCCAAGGATGTATTCAAAAAAAAAAAAAAGAAAAGAAAAGGAAAAAGGGAAGAATGGGAATGGGGGAAGAAGGGGTTTGAAGAAGAGAAAAGAAAATGATTTGTTCAAAAAAGCAAAAGGCTAAAGGTCTGTGTAAAGAAAGAAAAGTTAAGCTTCCCAGTTAATTGACTTCAGTTTCTTTAAATAAAAAAAGTAGGGAGAACAACAAATGCCAGTCAGATGCCAGGGCTTTATTTTGGAGAGCATTCATGCCTACAGGAAGCACATCATCATCTTCACACCCCAGGCATGCTGACTCCTGAACACTGAAATTATGCACTACGATTAAAAAATCCAACTGGCTGGAAGCTGAAGCAACTGTTTTTTTAAAGATCAACATCAAATTTCCCAACAAATGTGGCACGCCAGAATGCCAGGCCATCAGCCATTCTCATCTGACACCGGGAATAAGGAACACTATGTCAAGCTGTCACGAATGATCGCCCAATTGTCAAGCCCCCCAAACAGAGGGAAGATCCTGGTCCTACGACTCTTATTTAAAACCGAGTAAACCCTCTATGGAGATCACTTGAGCTTACCCTATTTATCAAGCAAAAAAAAAAAATGAACATTGAAAGCTGCCTAAAGTCTTGGAACCTGACCCAGAGTATGAAAAGAGCTAAGGACTTGAGGTGATTTTGAAGGGAAAAAAAATCTCAAGAAAATGAATTCTCAAAAGCAATCCCTTGGCATGGATCTGCCTGTACAGTCAACACCACTCTCCAAAAACTCATTCTGGGTTGTTTAGTTCCTGGATTATTGCAACACCCTCCTAACTAATTTCCTCTGTCCAAGCTGTCATCCATACAACTGGCAAAAGGATATATTGCTAAAGCAGCAACCTGAGTTGGTCACTCCCTTTTCAAACTTTAGTGATTCCTTAGTGCTTCTGATAATAATGTCTGTCCTTTATTTTCAAAGAAGACCACAACATCAGGGGTGATGCCATGACAAGCATATGAATTGGATCTGTGTGAGGAGGTACTGTCCTAAGTCACCAGCCTCACTTTCTCCTCTAGGGTCATCTGGGGTCTAGTGGCCAGATATAAATCAGAATGACTGGAGAAGACCTTGGATGCAGGACAATCAGGGTTAAGTGATTTGTCCAAGGTCATACAACTAGTAAGAATCAAGTACATGAGACCAGATTTGAACTCCCATCCTCCTAAATCCAAGGTCAATGCACCACCGAACAGAATCTTCTTCAAATTGGCATTTTAAAAACTTTCACAAACTGGCCCCAATCTACTTCCCAGTTTTATTCTATGTTACTTCATACAACTAAGATCTTATATTTCCTCATCTATGATCAGGTAATCTCCCAGGCATTCTGGGATGCCACATTTGTTGGAAAATTTGATATTTGCTCTTTAAAAAAAAAGCAGTTGCTTCAGTTTCCAGACAGTTTTAATCATAGTGTATAATTTCAGTGTTCAGGAGTCAGCATTGCACATTGTCCTCACCTCCATACATTGTCCTTACCTCCCTAGTTTCCTTCAAAATTCACCATGTATCATCTCCTATATGAAACCTTTCTGAATCCTCTTAGCTATGAGTTCTTTTCCTCACAAAATTATCTTGCAGGGTCAACTAGGTGGTACAGTACATAGAGCACCAATCCCGAAGTTGGGAAGAAATGAATTTAAATCTGACTGTGATTCTGGGTAAATCATTTAACCCTGTTTGTCTCAGTTTACCTAGTACATTTATTTTATGTGTCTATACTAAACATATATATATATATATATATGTATATATATTATAGTATACACAAATATGTATATAAATGCATACATATAAGTATGCATACATATACATGTATATAAATAGACACATGATTATAAAATGATACTACATGTGTACATGTGTATAAATATACATGTATGAGTATACATGTATATATACATTGCTTTCACAGATAAAATGCAAACTTTTTGATGAAAGGAATTAAGACACCTACTAAGACATTTTTGTCTTAGTATACCAGATACCTCTCAATGTCTGGCTCTTAATTGTTGTTCAGCTTTTTCATTTGCAACCAACTCTTCATCATTATGTTTGGCATTTTCTTGGCAAAGATCCTGGAATGGCTTGTCATTTCCTTCCTCATTTTACAGATGAAGAAACTGAGGTAAATAAGGTTAAGTGAATTGCCCAAACTCATAAGTTAGTTAAGTGTCTGAGGCCAAATTTGAACTCAGGTCTTCTTTACTCCAGGTTTGTCTATCTACCTTGCCAACTTTTAAGTGTTTCATAAATGCTTGTTTTTTGGCTTAACTAATTATGACTTTAAAAAGAATAGCCTCTTTATAAAGATTAATGAAGAAGAAAAACTACTATATTTTGAATAATAAATGCAAAGCAAGTAGCACCGACTAGTTATGTTATCTTTGGATAATCATTTATCCACTTTAAGCCTCTAGTTTTTCAGCTTTAAAAAAATCAGTTAACAGAAATATTGTCAACAACACAGGGTTAAAATGTGGATCCTGTAGGACAATGGATATGAAGTACTAAGTAAGAAGGATAAGATATGCAAATGTATATATTGAGGTAAAGATTATCTTCCATAACCAAATATTTGTTCCTCAGGTAAAGATAGCACAAAAAGTCTAAGAAAAAAAGAAAACAGAGTAAATGTCTCCAATTGTGATTTAATTATTGTGGACTGTTGCTTTATTGTTAAATATGAGTATTTTTGATCCAGCTTATAGTGAAGTAGACAGTATAGGGAAACAATATAGAATCAATTCAATAAATAAATATTATCAAATGCCTATTTGTGTGGCAACTCCAGAAATATATATTGTCCTAAGCACTAGGAATATAAAAAAGAAGCCAAAGATAGTCTCCACTCACAAGATTCATAGAATCTAATGGGAAAGACAATTTACAAACAAATATATTCAAAGGAAGTTTTATTTAAAATAAACAAGAAAAAATAGAAAATCATCAAATTATAATAAATAATCATTTAAAAAATGAATAATTGGACAACTAGGTAACATAGTGTATAGAGTGCTTAACTTGAAATTAGGAAGACTTATCTTCATTAATTTAAATCTGGTCTTAGACACTTACTAGTTGAGTGACCCTAAGCAACTTATTTTTTCCTGTTTACCTCAGTTCCTCATCTTTAAAATGAGCTGGAGAAGGAATCCTTTCCTCTAGTATCTTTCCCAAGAAAACTCCAGATTGCTCACAGAATCAGATATGACTGAAATGACTGAGCAGCAACAACAATGATTAAATAATTAATAGTTCCAGAGGGAAGGTAATGAAATCAAGAGATTTGGGTAAAACTTCCTTTATAAGGTAGAATTTTAGTTTGGACTTAAAGGAGACCTTTAGTCAGTAGTCAGAGTAAGGGAAGGAGACAGCTACAATAAAGTAAATAGAAAGAACAACAAAACCAAAACTAAGTGCTAATTATAAGAACTAAATTTAGTTGTAAAGAAGTAAGAAAATGTGTTTCCTCTCTTCTTTCCAGAGGCTGGAAACAATGAGTGCAGAAAACAGTTCATGCTTTTGGTTGGTATATTGGTTTATTTTGCTGAATTGGTGTTTTCCTCCTCCTTTTCTTAACCTTTGTAACTGAGAATGATTTTCTTGAAAGAGAATGGGGGAGGGATATAGCTGGAAATTAAAGCTAAGTAAAAATTAAAATGTCAGCAAAAAATTTAAAAATAAAATATAGCTGCATTGGTAGAAACAAAGTAATCAATTTTTTTTATTACAAAAGATTAAAAAAAGTATCTTATCTATCAAACTTTCCTCCTGCTTTTTATTATGCCAGACTGCTTTGCTCTGTTCTCATACATTTTACAGCTTTGAAGAAAAGGACTCCATTTGTCACAAAAAAGCATGCAAAACAAATAATTGAAAGACTGCTAGACCAGCTATGAAACCATGAATGAATGAAGAATCTCAAAAGTTGATCTAATAGTCTTTCTCTGAAGACCTTTAGTGAAGAAGAACCCCCCCTACCATTTTATGCAGCATATTCCAATTTTTAGATAGTCCATTTTTTTTTTTGCCACTTTGATTGTTGGCTTTTATTTATGCCCTCTGAAACCAAACAGAATTCATTTACATATGGCATACTATAAAATTCTTGATTTCAAATATTATGCTTCTCTCTAGATATTCAACTTTTCAGGTGGTATTTGCATCAGGTCCTTCAAGAAATTCTCATGGGGCATGATCTCAAGGAACTTTATCCTGGTCATATTCCTTGGAACACATCACATTATCAAAGGAATTTCTAAAATGTGGCACCACAATATAATAGGATACTTCAGTTGTGTCTAGATAGAATACATCAGGACCTCTAGTTTCCATAACCTGTACCTTTCTTTCTTAGCTGCCATATTATACTGCCAGTTCATATTGACCACAAACAAATAGCCAAATATATCTTATATGAACTGTGGTCTAACTTTGCCTTCCATATTTTGTACCACTGATGATGATGATTTGAACCCAAGTGTTAGACTTCACATTTTTCCGTCATATCATCTTATTAGATTTCACTCAATATTCTAGATTATGTTCTTTCTTAACCCTAACTCCTTCATCCATTTTTTGGTTTATATCTTATCTTTGTATCACCTGGAAATTTGAAAAACCTGGCCCTGTCCAGATGACTGATTCAAAAAAAATTCAGGAGCACTAGGCAAAGCACAGATTCTTGAAGCATATTATTTGGATTTGATCATTCAACAATTTCAAATCTACCTAGCCATTTTATCAGTTCATATTTCTCTATTTGTTCCATAAGAATAATGTGAAACTTTGTCAAATATTATTGCTAAAATCTATGTAAACTGCATCTTCAGGTTGCCTTTTGCCTTTATTATGGTTCAGTTTCAGTCATGTCTGACTGAAATCTTTTGGAATTTTCTTGACAATAATACTTAAATGGTTTGCCTTTTTTTTCTCCAGTTCAATTTTACTTTTGAGGAAAATGCGGCAAACAGGTTTAAGGGACTTGTTCAGGGTCAAACAGCTAATAAATTTCTGAAGCCAGATTTGAACTCTGGAAGATGAGAATTTCCTGACCTCAGATCTGGTGCTCTAATCATTGTGCCACTTAGTAGTTCTACCAGTTTATTAAACCTGTTAAAAAAGGCACTACAGTTAGTCTGATATAATCTGCTGTTGAGAAAGCCACAATGTTACTTTGTGACTGACATTTTGTTCTCTCTCTCTCTCTCTCTCTCTCTTTTCTTTCTTCCTTCCTTCCTCTTCCTGTTTAGATATTTACTAATTCACCCTTTGTTATAGTTTAGAATTTTGTCAGGAATTGTTCAAGCTCAATGGTCTAAACAAGGTAGCTTTCATTTCTTTCTCTTTCCAAAAATCAGGATATTTGACTTTTTCCTAATCCTATGGAATTCCTCTAATTTTTAATGATCTTTATAGGATCCCTGACAATAACTCTGCAACCATGTCTACCAGATTTTTTTTCCATTGTTGTGAGATATGAACCATGGGATTCTGGCAATCTGTGCTTTATTATCTCCTTAACCAACTTTGGTTGTCAGCTCCCTCATAATCACTTTTACTCAAACATAGATCATCACAATAGCCTGATAGTTTGTATTCCTGTCTCAAATCTTTCCCCACTTCAATCCATCCTCCATTTACTAAAGTGATTTTCCTAACATGCAGGTCAGATCATATCACTATTCTCTCTATTCAATGAATATTTGGTGACTCCCCAATGTATCCACAATCAAATACAAAAATACTGTTTATTATCCAAAGTCCTTCATAAACTAGCCCTCTCCTACCCTTCCATTATTCTTTCACCTAACTTTCTGGCACATTCTCAGAACCAAGTACATAGCCCTCCCGCTTGTTCCATAAATAAGAAATTCCATTCTGAATTTCAGGTATTTTTCTAAGGCCTGCAATGCTCATCTTCCTCATCTCTACCTCCTGCTTTCTCAGGCTTCCTTCAAGTCCAAACTAAGTCCTTTCTTTACTAGAAGTCCTCCATAAATCCTCTTAATTCCATCTATTTCTGGTTTATACTGCATACAGATTGCTTTATACATATTTGTTTGCATATTGTCTCCCACTTGAGGGCAGGTATAGTCTTTTTTCTTTTTTTTTTGTATCTCCAAAGTTTATCACAGCCTGGAAGGGGTCAGTAAATGTTGACTGATTGATTTCTACTCTGAAGCATAAAAAAAGAGACTAGCAAAAATGAGAATTGAACAACCTTGCCTTCTCTATGTCAGTAGTTATCATTGTTCCATCACTTTACTTAAGAAACTTCTTTTAATAATCCTATTTTTTTCTTCTAGTCTTAACTCAGATGAAGCATGTGGGACATTATTCCTAGAAGAATGTTCTGTGCTTCATTATCTGTGCTCTGTTACCTGACCAATGGCACTGGAAAAAAATCTAAGCTATTTGCTGTTTCCTATGCATCCTCATCATTCTTTTTAGCTTCTTTTTCCCCTCTTTGTTTTTCCTCTTTACTAGAATTGTTTATTTTTGTGTCTCTGGAAATTCACTATAGAAAGTTTCCTTCTGAAAAGACTTCCCTTGTTGATTTTAGGATCTGATCTATCCATTTTCTAAAGTACAGGACAGTCCTTAGCAACGGAAGCAAGCATGACCCTTAGGACAATGAGATGACTGGGAAAATTGTCAAACTTCAAATGTCATGTAAAGCTCTTCTTAATTTTTAGCTCTCAAAATAATGAAGATCCATTCTTGGTTTAGGAAAATAATTAGCATAAGATAGTTCTCCACTAGAAAATTTGAATTTTTCTCCTGTTATGCATCTAATAGAGAAAATGTTAGCTATTGATGGAAGGGAAGGAGAAATGAGGGACAGCTTAGGACTGAGTTTTAAATTTTTCAAGAGAAAGAAGACTACCAAGGTTCAGTTTGAAAACAATTTTAAAAAGCTGAATAATGCTTCATAAAACTAGCAAATTACATAAATTCACAGTTCAAAATATTGCAAGGTGGCCAAATCATAGAACCTTTGAGTTAGAAGAAACCTGCACCATGGGAATCATAGGATCCTATATCCAGGACTGGCAGAAAACTCAATGTCAAGCAAATCCAATCATCTCATTTTAATTATTGGCCAGGGGAATGAAGTCCAGAGAAGCCAAATGATTTGCCCTAAGTAGGTAAGCATCCAGTGTGGTTTATGAACTGAGACCCTCTAATTGGGGTTCTTTCCCCTATATCACACTGTCATCTAGTTCAAACAATACCCGAACCAATAATCTTCTCTATAGTATTTCCAGAAAACAGTCATGAAATCACCATCTGTAAACTTCCAATAAATAAGAAAGAATCTACTTCTGAAGGTGGTACCTTCTTCTTCTAGGAGGCTCTAACTGCTAGGAAGCTTTCCTTATTCTTAACCCAAATTTATCTTTTAACAAAATCTACTGGTTGCTTGCTATCCCTGGACAAGTAGAACAATCGTAATGGTTTACACCTGGACAATCTTTCAAATACATTTCAAATACAAATACAGTTATAAACAGTTTTTGTTTCATTTGCAAGTCAAATCATTCTGATGGTTTATCATGGTGGGGAAGGAGGAAAGCTAAGGCTATCACTAATTTTTCATGGAAGTTTTTAAACTGAAAGGATCCTATTTTAGATTGCATCAAATTGCATAAGCTTACATTAAATTCAAGAAGTGCATGATTTGTATTAGCATCCTTAAACAGTTCCAACACAATCCCTGAAATATACTGTTATTTACATAAAAATATTTACCTAAAGAGTTGTACAATAATAACTCCCTAGGTTTGAATTTGAAAAATCAAGGAGAAATTCAGTTTTATTTTGTGATTTTTCACAATCATCGAGATATTTGTATCTATTTCAATTTCCAAAAAACAAATATTATAAGAAATATGGTCTTCTATATAAATGAACAAGTTCATCTAGATGGTCTGTAAGTTCCTCTAGAACCCTCAACCTATGATCTTATCTTGGAAGCTAAAGATCATACTAGTAAATAAGACAAGCTCATTTACAAAACAGTACAGATAATTAAAAATAGTTTATTTCACAAAAAGTAAAAAAATATAATTTTGAGAACTCACTGTCAGATCTAGGTAAAAAAAATCATAATAAGAAGAAAGTTCAATTAAATTGGAAAAAAACAGTAAATACCCCAAAATAAAATATTTCTTCTCCACCCCAAATTTTTTTTAATATCTCCAGTGCCTGGTATATGTTAACAATTTATCGGTTTACCTATCTCCAATCAAATGCCACAACAAAATATCAAAAACAAAAGTACATTTTAACATTAAAGAAACTTCTGGTGATAATCATTATTGTAATTAAGCAATAATCTTATAAAATGCAATTTTTCTAGAAAGTGGGGAATCAGAAGTAGGGTGGGCAATGAAAGAGAAGAGAATGGATTCAGAAGCTAGATGTAGCAAAATGAAGTGGTAGTGTAGAGTGGGGAAGGAATTAAGTTAAGATTTAGTTATTCTGGGTTCCAGATTAAGATATGTTATTTACTACTTATTACCAGAAACCCTAGAACAATATGAAATGAATAAGGATTTATCCCATTGAGATTTAACTCCAGCTATGGATAAATTCAACATAAGAGTTTGAATTAACCTACTCACCAAAACCCATTCCTATTTTATTTTTGTCCATTCTTCAGCAGTGTTTGAAACTCCCAGTGTGGATATTTCTGCCATTGAAACAGAAAAACAACTAATTTGTAATTTGTAATGTTAGAACATTGCCTTGGTTACTGAAAGATTAAGAGATTTGCCCACACTTGCACATTTAAGAGGAAGGAATTAAATTTGACCTTGCTGACTCAAAGGCTGGGTTTTTTTTTTCCTACACACCATTCTAGTATGGATTAAGCAGTAATATATCCTGAGAACTGACAGTCCCTCCTGTAACCTCACCCAGAATATGACAAGAGCTAAAGTTCTAGGAAAAAAGATTCTCCTCCATAAACGTATTTGGAAAGAAGAAACAACAAACAACAATCTAAAATCAAACATTGAATTGAATCCTGCCTCTACCACTTAAAACCATTGTCTCAGCTTGCATTTGTAGAATGAAGGTGTTGGACTAAATGACACTCATTGTCCCTTCCACTCTACATTTATGAACCTATGATTCTTTTTTTTAACTTCAAAGCATTCACATTCCCCTTCATATAGCTAATATAGATAATTAATATACATTGACTAAGAAAATATATGATGATCAAAAGCCAGTCTATTTTGTTAAGTGGGAAGGAGGGAGGAATTGCTTTACTCAGTAACCATCTAGTTAAAATAAATTATAAGACATCTGCTTAAAGGCCTTCTACTTCTACTATGTGAAAAGTCCTTCTAAATGCAATGATGTTGCACATGAACCTTGAAAAGTTTGCACAAAGGGGCAGCTAGGTGGTGCAGTGAATACAGCACCAGCCCTGGAGTCAGGAGTACCTAAGTTCAAATCCAGCTTCAGACACATAATAATTACCTAGCTGTGTGGCCTTGGGCAAGCCACTTAACCCCATTGCCTTGCAAAAATTTTAAAAAAAAAAAGGTTGCACATGAACCTTGAAAAGACTGAAAAGATCATCTAAATATTGAGAACAACATTCATTGTAGAGTTTGAACAAGCATGATTTTTCTAGCACACCCTTTAGGAGTGAAAGTAGAAGTGAGGTAAGACAGAGAAGAAAGTTATGGGAAAAAGTCATCATCTAAGAACAGAAGTTCCAAGAAAAGACTATTTCCCAACATCCCTTCCTGCTGTCTATCTGTATATAGATATAATAAGATAGCATGTTGATTCGTAGCTCAAACATTTCCAATAAAGTGAACTCTATTTCAAACACAAAGAGGCCAAGAGTAAGTAGAAATAGACATCAATATAAAGTTAGGTAGAAATCTAACCTCTGCCTAAATGTTAAGAATTTTCCTAACTGGGACTCAGAGTGATTGTGATTAAACTCGTAATTTTTCATCTAAAATAAACCCCCTAAAGCCAAGGAGCAAAAAGACCTTAGAGGGGTATTATATTGCCTCTAGGCTTAAAACAAGTTAATTATTATAATAGAATCTTATACTTTTAAATGAATTTTCATTTACAAGAATCTCAGCAGCATCTAACCAAATGTTCTGTATACCATAAATGAGATAAAACATGAATTATTGTTATTACATGCCATTGAAAAATTTTGATGTGTGAAGATCAGAATTTTTTTCATCCTAAAGACATAATATTTATTTGTCTCTTTTACTATTATACTTCACAGTCTGTTGGAGTCAAGTAATAATCTGAATAATAATGCTTTGTGAGTATATGAACTGATAGACTCCTTTAAACACTTGCTGTCTCTATGCTGATATCTAGAAATACAACTGAAATTTCTCTAGGAAAAAAAGATTATTCTTTACTCTTTTTTACTGAAGCTAAGCCTTTTGCATCTAATTCAGAGTCACAGATACTCAAACATTCATAATAGCAAGACATAGGATTGCAGAAGAGACGTAGCAGTGGATGAACTTTTTTATAGCTACACTAAAGCATACTCTCTTCAACCAGCTGAAGTGTATACCTCTGTGGAATCAGATTCATCTGTTTTAAATAACAGAATGGGTCTTGAAAATTCATTGGTCTTTCTCTTCACAACAGAGTCTAGAGAATTTTTATTGACTTGTTTTAGATTTAGTTTCTGAAGTTGTGGTTTTTAGTATTCATTTGAAAATAGACAAACTGTATACTAAATTCATGTCTAGATCTTTTTACAGATTTACAGATTTAGCAGGAATGTTTCATGGATCAAAATAGCTTCTTCACTATCCCCTACACATAGGTGTACAATATTTGCCTGAAGTTCTCTAGTGTTAAAAAAAACCCGCTAACTTCACTTGTGGACAGCTCTAATTAATAGGAATTTTCCTCTTATTAGAAGCTTAGTCTAAGATCTGCCTTTTGAAATAAAATAATAGACCACTAAAACCTATTTTCCCCTACCACCCCTTCTACCATCACAACCAAATCTTCTTTCATTTCAATTCCTTCTACCAGTCACTGTATGACATGGTCTTATGGCTAGCCATCATCAAAACCTTATTCCAATTTGCCAATTCTCTCCCTAAAATGAATGACTCAGAATTAAACAAAGCAATTCAAATGTGACATGAATGGGTTAGGGTACAATGGAACTATTATTTCCCTCAATTTTGTAAACTCATCTTTCAATGAAACCTAAAATTACATTAAGCTTTTTAGATTCCATAGTACACTATTGATTCTTAGATTCTATTAAAACCTCCAGCTCTTTTTACAGTCAATGTTATCTTCTTTACCTTACGGTTGCAAAGATAATGCTTTGAAATCAAATGTAAGAATTTAAATTTATACCTATTAAATTTAATTTTACTTAATTCAAACCAAAACTTAAGGCTGTTAAAATAATTTTTTAGATCCAAACTATCTTGTCCAAGATATATTCAAATGTATTCATCATTCTACTCCATCTTTATAAAACTTATAATAAAGATGATGTTATTATTATTATTATTATTATTATTATTATTAAGAATACTCCAATGGATCTGTGATATCATTAGTATGGGTATTCACTAATGATGATATCATTCACAATATACCCATGGCTTCCCATCCTGTAAAATTCCCCATGTTGTTATTCAGTTATTGTTCAGTCATGTCTGACTCTTCATGATTCTATTTGGGATTTTTTGGACAATGATCTTGGAATGGTTTGCCATTTCCTTCTCCAACTCATTTTATAGTTGGGGAAACTAAGGTAAACATAATTAATTGATTTTTCCAGGGTTATACAGCTAGTAAGAGTCTAAAGCCAGATTTGAATTTAGATAAGTCTTCCTGATTCCAGGTCCAGCACTCTATATACTATATCATTTTGCTGCCAAAACTCCCTATAGCTTTCCATAGATTTGTCATAAGACTGTGACCATGGGCAAGTCACCTAACCTCTGTTTGCCTCATTTTCCTCAATATAGTTGAAGTTATTATGAAGATAAAGTTAAAGGTGATTATGAAGATAACTAATATGGTGGCAGTGAGTTGGCTTTCCATGAGTTTGTCACAAGACAACTACTCAGCATTCTGGAAGTCTCCCTTATATTCTCTAAAGTTAAGTCAATTCTAGTAATGGTTCATTGGTATACCCAAATCATGATGTGGTGGGGTGGGGTGGGGGAGGGACTATAACCTAAGATAATATATGTAAAGATGGGAAATAATGTACAGCAAGTCTCTCTGATAAAGTCCTAAGTCCTTAAACATATAGGAAACTGAACCAAATTTATTAAAAAAAAATAAGGGTCTTTTCCCAATTGACAAATGGTCAAAGAATATGAACAGGCAGTTTTCAGAAAAAGAAATCAAAACTATCTATAGTCAATATGAAAAGATGTTCCAAATTGCTACTGACTAGAAAAATGCAAATTAAAACATCCAGATATCTGCCAGATTGGATAACATGATAGAAAAGGAAAATGACAAATGTTGAAGGTCATGTGGAAAAGTTGGGACACCGATACACTATAGATAGTGCTGTAAACTGGTCCAAACATTCTGGACTGATTAAAATTCACAGTTGGGATCTATGTCCAAAATAATACAAATCTATTTATACCCTTTGACCCTGAAAAACCCTGAAGAGGTCTATATCCCAAAGAGCTCAAAGAAAAGGGGAAGGATCTATTTGTACAAAAATATTTATAGCAGCTCTTTTTGTGATGACAAAGCATTAGAAATTGAGGAATGCCCATCAATTAGGATGATTGAACAAATTATGATATATGATTTAATGCAATATTATTGTACTATAAGAAATAATATAAGCAGGATGGTTTCAGAAAAATTTGGGATAAGTTAAGAGTTCATACAAGGTGAGTAAAATCAAATGAACATTATACATAGAAATAGCAATATTGCAACAATGTCCAACTGTGAAAGACTTAACTATTCTGTTTAAGACAATAAATTAAAACAAATATGAAGAACCCAAGGGATTCTGAGTGTAGATTGAAGTGTTTTATTGACTTTATTATTCTTTCTTTTGCATGTTTGTTTGTTGCATTGTGCCTAATATAGAGATATATTTTGCATGACTTTGAAAACACATGTCATTATTGCTTCATTTCTCAATGGGCTGGGGAAGGGTGTGAAATATATAGAGAAATAGAAGCTCAATTTTTTTTAAATGAATGATAAAAACTTTTAATGTATTTGGGAAATATTTAACAAAATAAGAACATATAAAAATGAAGAAAAGAATCAAAAGAGATAACTCATGCAAAACATTTTACAAAACTTAAAGAATTATAAGTGGTATTATTATTATTATTATTATTATTATTATTATTATTAAAAATACTCCAGTGAATCTGAAATATCATTAATAGGATCACTCTTTCCAAAGACACAGTCCACAATCCATTCATAGTCACTCATCCTATGTATCTAACTCTACATGGCTTTCCATGAGTTTGTCACAAGACAACTTCTCAACATTCTGGAAGTCTCCCTTATATTCTCTAAAGTTAAGTCAGTTCTAGTAATGGTTCTTTGGTATACCTAAATCATAATGTGGGGAGGCACTTTTACCTAAGGCTAAAGAAAAATCTCTACTGTACTCCAATAAAGATATCTTTTTTTGTTCCTATTAGTCCTTTCAAAGACTAGTTTTAGAATTTGACAAATTCAAAATTCACACAATTATACTTTTATCTAATTCACACCATTCACCTTTTCATGGATTGCCTAAGAATCTTTGCCAAATACTTTGCAGCTTTTTCATTAAACTAGGGTTATAGCATTCCCATGATCTACTGTTCTAGTAATCCTAGAAGAATAAGAAAATGAAATTAGGTCATTTCAGGCAGTTTGGAGTCAGAAAGACCTGAGTTCAAAATTGATCTCTCAAATTGCCTTGAGAAACTTAAAATGTTATATTAATGCTTTATTATTATTATTATTATTATTATTATTTTCTCAAAGAATATTCACCACTTCCTTTTTTGGACTTTCTCTAATAATCCCTTTAACAATATATTATTGGGGGGGGGCAGAGCCAAGATGTGACAGGACAAGAGCCTTTCTTAGGTGCGCTCTCTCTCTTTCTCCCTATAATATTTCAAAACTTATAAAATAAGGACTCTAACTAAATTTTTGAGAGCCTGAACCCATAGAGGGATCCAGTGAAGCAACTCTCCAGCCCAAGGTGACCTGGAAAGCAGTGGAAGGGCTCCACTCCACGGGGTTAGAGGGGGAGACCCACCAGAGTAAACTGAGGCTGCCCCAGGATGCCTGGGAGCCACAGCTCATGCAAGCCGGGGGCGGCAGTTGCCCGATCTACACCCAAGGTGTACCGGGCATAACTTGTAAGATCATCAGGGGGCTTCTGAGCAGTTTGGCCGCACAGTAGCCCAGATCCAGGAACTGGATGCAGGCAAAACAGGTAAGCAGGAGCCCCTAGGAATGAGTGCTGAGCCTAGGTAGGGGAGTGGAAATAGACTGCTGAGGTCTGTCCTCAGTACCTGGAACAGGACTCTGGGGCTCTGACCACATTCAGATCCTGATTACAGTCTAGGACCCCCCATAGAACATCAGGATCCCCCCACCTCAGCCCTGTGGCAGAGGGGTGTGCATGTGGTCATTCACAGACCAGGAGGGAAGACAGAGCCTCACACTTGGAGATGCTTGGGGGGGGTCCCCAATAATACTCAAAAGCTCAGGAAGCACCCCCAAACCAGGCTCAGAAAATGAGTAAACAGAGAAAAAAAGAGGAACACCATTGATAAATACATTGTCTATGATCCCAAGAAGGATCAAAGTATTCAATCTGAAGATGAGGAAGTACAAGCTCCTGCATCTAAAGACTGCAAGAAAAATGGAAATTGGGTTCAGGCTATGACAGAGCTCAAAAAAGATTTTGAAAATCAAGTGAGGGAGATAGAAGAAAAATTGAGAAAAGGAATGAGAGAGATGCAGTAAAAACATGAAAAAGAAGTCAGCAGTTTAATCAAGGAGATCCAAAAAATGCTGAAGAAAATAACATGTTAAAAACCAGCATAGGTCAAATGAAAAAAAAAAACATTTCAAAAAATTATTGAGGAGAAGAATGCTTTAAAAATTAGAATTGGCCAGATGAAAAAAGAGATAAGAAAGCTCTCTGAGGAAAACAAATCCTTCAGATGTAGAATGGAACTAAACGAAGCTGCTGACTTTATGAGAAGTCAAAACACAATACTTCAAAACCAAAAGAATGAAAAATTAGAAGAAAATGTGAAACATCTCATTGAAAAAAGCAACTGATCTGAAAAATAGATTCAGGAAAGATAATTTAAAAATTATCGGGATACCTGAAAGTCATGATCAGGAAAAGAGCCTTGTCATCATTTGTAAAGAATTCTTACAGGAAAATTGCCCAGATATCCTAGAAGCAGAGGGCAAAATAGAAATTGGGAGAATCCACCAATCTCCCCCAGAAAGAGATCCAAATAAAACAACCCCTAAAAATATTATAACCAAGTTCCAGAACTCCCAAGTCAAAGAGAAAATATTACAAGCTTCCAGAAGGACACAACTCAAATATCATGGAGCTGCAGTCAGGATCACACAGGGCTTAGCAGAAGCTACTTTAAAGGCTCATAGGGCTTGGAATATAATATTCCAGAAAGCAAAAGAGCTCAGAAAGCAACTGAGAATCAACTACCCAACAAAACTGAATGTCCTCTTCCAGGGAAAAAGATGGACTTTCCTGTTAAAATGGCCAGAGCTGAATAGAAAGTTTGAACTTCAAATGCAAGACTCCATAGAGAGTGGAGAAGGGTAAAATATGAGGGACTTAATGATGATGAACTACATATATTCCTGCATAGAAAAATTATATTGATAATACTCATGGGAAACTTCTCATTTAATAGTGCAGGTAGAAGAAGCTTTTATAGATGAAGCACAAGAAAAAGCTGAATTTGAAGATATAATATATTGTAAAAATGGAGTCAATGGCTAAATGGGAAATGTAATGGGAGTAAGAGAAAGGAAAGATGGAATAGGCTATTTCATATAATAAGATTTTTTTAATTACAATGAGCTATTGCAATGATATTGGAGGGGGGAAGGTGAGGGGGAATGAGCGAACCTTCACTCTCATCAGAGGTGGCTCAGAGAGGAAACATCATATATATTCATATATATATATATATATATATATATATATATATATATATATATATATATGCTCAATGGGGTATAGACATCTATATAGAGTAAGAAGGAGAAAAGAGGGACAGGGGGAAGGGGGATGATGTGAATGATGGAGGAGAGGGTGGACAGTGGAGGAGAGTAGTCAGATATAACACATTTTCTTTTTTACTTCTTGCAAGGGCCTGGGATTGGATGGCCTGTTTGGGACCACAGGGTCCAGTGGTTGCTGGGCGTTAGGGGTAGTATGTGGGCTTGGGGCCTCTTGACCCCAGGGCTGGTGATCAGTCTGCTGTGCCACTCAGCTACCCTACAGCACATTTAAGAAGAGGGACAGAGTGAAAGGAGAGAGAAAATATAGTGTATGGTAGTGGGAAAGTACAAATGGAGGGAGTTGTGATCAGCAATGGCAACAGTGAAAAAATATAGAAGTAGATTTTGTGATGGACTATCATAAAGAATGAGATCCACCTGTGACAGAGCTGGTGGTATTGGAACCCAGACTGAAACAAATTTTTTTATAATAATAATAATTATTATTATTATTATTATCATTATTCTTGGAAGGAGGGGGGGATTTGCGGGGCAAGTGGGTTTGGGTGGCTTGTCTGGGGCTGCACAACTGGGTGATTGTTGGGTGTCTGGGGCCGGATTTGAATCTCGGTACTCCTGACTCCAGGCCCAGTGCTTTGTCCACTGAGCCACCTGGCTGCCCCTATTATTATTATTACTATTACTATTATTATTATTATTATTATTATTTTATTTGGGGGGGTTGCAGGGCAGTGGGGTTGGGGTGGCTTTCCCAGGGTCACACAGCTGGGTGATTTTTGGGTGTCTGGGGCCATATTGAGGCTTGGGTGCTCCTGGCTCCATGGCCAGTGCTCCATCCACTGCACCACTTGGCTGCTCCTATTATTGTTATTTTTTTAATTTTAATTTTTTTCCTCTTTCCTTTACTTTATTGCTCATGTGGGTCTATATTTTGGGGGGAGGGGTATTATGGATACTCTTAAACAAGAATATTTTAGTAATGTATAAAAACTGTATAAAAATGTATAATAAAATTTTGTTTAATTTTAAAAAATAATATATTATAGGCATTGGCTAGAAAATAAAGTCAAACTCATTGACCCATAGTTTGTGGATTCTACTCTATTACCTCTTTCTGAAAATTAGAACTTCTCGGAGCAGCTAGGTGGCACAGTGGATAGAGCACCGGCCCTGGAATCAGGAGTGCCTAAATTCAAATCTGGCCTCTGGCACTTAATAATTACCTAGCTATGTGGTCTTGGGCAAGCCACTTAACCCCATTGCCTTGCAAAAATCTAAAAAAAGAAATAAAGAAAAGAAAATTAGAACTTCTCTTGTTCTCTATGGTCTTTCCATGATGTATGTGTGATTCATCAATAAAATATACTAGTTCTTTAAGTACTCAGGGATGTAGGTCTGGTACTGATGACTTATATTGGTCAAGGTTAACTAGGTTAGGTCTTATTTGTTCCATTATATAGGGCTTTAACTCTTCCCCAACCATTTAATTTAGTCCCTTCTGCTCTAAATATTAATTCACTTAGCACAGAAAATAGAAGCAAAACAAGTGTCAAATAGTCCTGCCTTCTGTCATCTTTTATCCTTCCATAGCAAACAATTCTATCCCTTCTTCAATTCCCTTATTTTCCCTAATATAGGCTAAAAATACCAAAACCCAAGCCCAAGTTATTTATTGTCTTTTAATTTCCACCACCACCTTCAACTTTTTCTGAAAAGTCTGTGCAAAGAATGCAAGGAAACTCAAAATTAACATAGCTTTCTGGACATCAAAAATTCATACATATTTGATGTGCACAAGCAAAAAATTTACTTAATCTATGGATCCCTTCTCAACGTAATATTTGTTGCCTACTTTCAAAAATAAAGAAGTGTTAAATTTCATTTTAGAAACTAGTAAGAATACAATTTCACAGATCTGCTGAAACCTGTGCTGGGATCTCTGACTTTAATCCAATTCCTTCATTTCCCAAATAAGAAAACAAAGATCAAATAGAGCAAGGGATTTTTCTTCTTTAAAATTAATTTATTATTTTTCCAATTATAAGTAAAGATAATTTTCAACATTCATCTTTGCAGTTTTCTCCCTCCCACCCTTCCCTATTCTCACCCTAGGATAGCAAGCAATTTGATGTAGGTTATATATGTTCAATCATGTTACAAATATTTTCATATTAGTCACACCATGAAAGAAGAATTAGAACAAAAAGAATTGTCTTTGATCACTGTATTACTAAGAAGAGCTAAGCCTATCATAGTTGATCATTGCACAATATTGCTGTTAAAGTGTGTAATGTTCTCCTGGTTCTGCTTACTTCCCTCAGCATCAGGTCATATAAGTCTTTCCAGATTTTTCCTGAAATCTGCTTGCTCATCATTTCTTACAAAAAAATAGCATTCAGTTGCATTCCTTCTCCACAGCTTGTTCAACCATTCCCCAATTGATGGGCATCCCCTCAATTTCCAATCCTTTGCTACTACAAAAAGAACTACTATCAACATTCTTGTACATGTGGGTCATGAAAGGTTTAGTGGTGATAAGTTGCACACTCAGGATTTAACCTTTCTTACTTCAAATGCAACCATTTTTCTTCTGCATCATGTTCCATCTGATTTGTAAGAGATAATTCTCATCCAAAAATAGACTGTGAAAAGTTTATATATATAGATACATATGTATGTGTGTACATGTGATAAGTTTATATATGTAGATACATATGTATGTGTGTACACGTTTGTGTTTGCATGTATATATGGTCTAAATATATTGTCCAGAGTAAATGGAAAGAAACATGGGATAAAATTATGAAATAACATTGCCACTACAGTGCTTTCATAACCAAAACCATTTCCAATGTGATACCTGGAATCTGATCTCTGTATGGTCACAGACATCAGTCCCCGGGACTATTAAGGCTTTCAAAGTGCATACATGTTAAGATACTAGGACTCATAATAGAAAATGTTGTCATTAAGGAAGGAAGGGAACAAACATTTATTAAGTTCTTTCTATGGGTCAGATAACTATACTAAACAGCTTACAATTATTGCCTCATTTGAAATATAATAACACAATATTAATTAATCTCACTAATAATAATAATAATAATACTGACAGCTAGATTTGTTATTCTCTAGTCATACAGTTAGAACACTGTAAAATAAGAAAGGTTAAGCATCTTAAAGGTCTGTAGCCCTATTTGAACTCAGCTCTTCCTGATATCAGACCCAGAATTCTATTCACTGCACAATTTAGTTGACTCTTATTAATGTTTTAACTACTCTGCCCTCTCAAAAATCCATTTATAAAAACTAAGATCCATCTTTCTTTCTTGATACTCCATTCTTCTCATTAGGCTCCAAGTACAATGAACTGAACTCAGCTTCTCCCACCCTCTACCCCCAAATTCATAACTGCCTTTCCAAGTCAAAATTGAGCTCTTTCCTTAGCTCTGAATATTTAAATCCTTGTTTTTTTCTTAATAAGCACTTCCTGAAATACTTCTTCCATGAAGTAATCTCTGGTTACTTAAATTGAAATGGATTTCTCCTTCTTCAAATTTTCTTGAAGCACATTGTCTGAATTTCTTAAATGCTTCATCATCTTCTACCTTATATCATACTATTTATGGGAATATCATGTTATCTTCTTTAACTGTAAGCTTATTCAAGAGGGAAGTCCTATTGGTTGTCATCTCTGTGCATATGCGTCTCTGTGTGAATTATCATAATGACTTGTGCATAGAAGTTATTTAATAAAGGTTGGTTGAATTAACTTTTCAGTAAAAATAATGATAAAAAAACTTTATATAGAGAAGAAATTAGCAAGATCCCAATAGAATATTCTACTTGCTCTCATGCCTGAATCTGGTTTCAAGAAAGATTTGAAAAAGTGATTTTTATATATAGCATTGCCATGATTTCAAAGTTCAATCTCATAAAATATTTATTAAATGCTTGTTATATGCAATGCATTATGATATATATGGGGAAACAAAGAAAAATACATAGGCTACCTTCAAGAAGTTTATGTTCTATTGTAGGAATACAACAAGTACACAGAGAAATAAATAAAATATCATTTGAACAGATAGAGAATATTAATAACTTTGAAAATCAAGAAGGGCTTCACACAGGAGCTGGTAACTAACATGAGTACTGAAGGAATTCAGAAATTCTATGGGGTGGAGATGAGAAAGGAACATATTTCATAGTAAAAAGCTTTTAAAGAGGTAAGGAACCAGGAAATGAAATGCTGAGTTTAGAGAAGAGTTAGTAGGTCAGTCTGACTGACTCATAGTTTGTGAAGAGGATTAGTATTAAATAAGTCAGTAAAGATAGGTAGAAGTCAGATGATAAAAGGACTTAAATACAAAGTTGAGATGTTTGTTTGATTTTCATCCTAGAAGCAATATTATAGAAAAGTGACATGGTCTGACCTGAATTTTAAGAATATCAATTTGGCATATGTGTATAAAGGATAAATTAGAGAAGGAGATTATAAAGTGGAATGTACCAATGAGAACATTGTTACAATAATTCAGGTAAAGAAGTGATAAGTTTGTGGTTATGTGGTGGAAGAAAAGGGAAAAATAGACCAAATATAATTGTAGTAGAACTTATATTATTATTAATTGATGGAGGAAAGAAAGCATCAAGAATGATCCTAAGGTTAAAAAATGGGAGACTGGAAAGATGATAGTGTCCTTAAAGAAATAGGGAAATTTGAAACATACGTAGGTTTAAAGGAGAAGATAAATTTCTTTCTTGGAGATGTTAGATTAGTGATACCCATGGTCTATCCATCATCATTATTGGCATCATCTTTATCAATAAATATTTGTTAAATACCTAATATATTCTAGGCACTGTGCTAAGCATCAAGTATTCAAAAAGAGGCAAAAAATGCAGTTCCTTCCCTCAAAGAACTCATATTTCAAGGCAGGAGACAATATGCAAACAACTATGTATTTATAGAATATATACAATATAGATTGGAGGTTATCTCAGAAGAAAGGCACTTACAGTGAGGGTAAGAGAAAGACTTCTACAAAGTAGAATTTGAGTTAGGTCTTGAAGGAAGCCAAGGAATACAGGAGGCAGAGGTAAGGAAGAGATCTCTAGGCATAGGGGGCAACCATTTAAAACAAGGAATCAGTAAAAATAGAGGAACAGTAAGAAGATCCATGTCACTAAAATATGGAGAATATAAAAGAAAATGGATTATTAGAATTGTGGGGGTGGGGAGGAGTGGAAAGAGACAAAGGTGTGAAAGGCTTTTAAATTCAAAGAACTGTATATTTGAACCTGGAGGCAAAAGAGAGCTATTGAATCTTATCAGGGTTGACATGGTCAGACCAGTGCTTAGGAAAAGAATTTAGCAAGTGAATAGAAGATAGGTTATAATAGAGAGAGATGAAGCAAAGAAATCAACAAGCAGGCTATTTCAATTGTCCAGGCATGGGAGGATGAGGGCTTATACCAGCATGAGAGCAGAATCAGGGTAGAGAAGGGGTATATAGGAGAAATATTGCAATGGTAGAATTGACATAACTTGGCAACAAGTTGGGTGAGTGGAGAAAGGAAAAGAGTAAAAGTAAAGATCTTCAGATTATATCCAGGTTGTGATCATGGGAAACTGTGAAGATGGTGGTATAGTAGCAGTAACAGGGAAATTAAAAAGCAGGTAGAGTTTTGGAGTGGGGGGCGGGAATCATGACCTCAAGAAATATTAAGTTTGAAATGTCTATGGAACTGCCAGGGGCCAAGAAGCCCCCATAAAAAGAGCAAATAAATTCCAGACATACCAGGAGCCAAGAAGCCCCCTGTCAGAAAAGATAAAAGGAGCAAACAAAATTCCAGGCATACTAAGGGCCAAGATAAAGGAAGGTCACCCTCCATTATCAAGAACAAACTGACCACAGACTATCCCTTCTCTCAGGCCAAGGCATACCAACTCCACCCCTAAGCTAATCCCCTTGTTCCTTCTCTACAAAATATAAGCAGGTATTTTTCTCAAATAAACTCAGACCTTATCCACCATCCTTGGGTCTCACTCTCCTTATTCTCACCCATTCCATTTCAGGCTGGGTCCTCCTCGACACCCCACTTTTCTGCCCCGCGGGTCGGGGCACGTGGCGCCCATCGTGTGGCTCGAGGCACGGACTCTTGCCAGGCAGACCCCGTAAAGAAGAATCGTCGCGACCCCCTCTGATCGCTCCGGAGAGCCCCACGAACAGGTAAGTGACGTCTGCCTCATTCTTTTCTCATGGGTTCCAAGCTGTCTAAATAACAGGTCTTTATACGGGACCTTAAACTGGCACTTAAAGACAGGAGAGTTAAAGTAAAGAAAAAGGATCTTGTTAGATTCTTCCTTTTTATAGATGAAGTATGCCCGTGGTTTCTGGTAACAGGACCTGAGATCCACCCAGGCAAATGGCAGAAAGTAGGAAGAGCTCTTAATCAGAAATTGAAAATAGAAGGACCCGATGCCGTCCCTGTTTCAGCCCTTTCTTACTGGGGTCTTATAAGAGACATAGTGGAAAGCGCAACCAGGGACCCCACAAAAAAACAGCTTCTTTCAGTTGCAGAGTCCTGCCTTCGCCCTCTTTCGCATACAGCTTCTATAAAGTCTTTGAAAGAAGAGGAAGCGAAACCCCCTAAAACTCCAGCTAGATCTCCCTCAGCAGCTATTGAAATCCCCCCAAGCAAATCCCTCTATCCTCCTCTCCCTTCTGAGATAACACCAGCAGAGGAGCCCATAACCTGCCCAGTGTTTACAAGAAATAAGAATCTCTGGTCCAGTCCAGAAACGGACCCAGATTCAGAGCCTCCAGACCCAGGCGATGAGGCAGAACTTGAGGAAGAAGCTGCTAGATATAATAACCCAGACTGGCCCCTAGCCTCCGCTCCCCCTCCATACCTAACCGCCCCTGCCTTCCTGCCCCTGGGGCCTAATGCCCCCTTTAATCTCTCCGCACTAGAAGCCATCTCCCGTGGGGGATATCTTCTCCCCTCTGAGTGGCTCAGGGTCGTCCAGGCAGTACTTACACGAGGACAGTTCCTCACCTGGAAGGCTGAAATTTTTGATCGTTGTCAAACCATTGCTTCAACTACCTATAAAACTTCTAAGGGAGCTTATGAAAAACCCTCAAGGACAGGGCATTGTAGAAAGAGCCCACCAAATGCTCAAAAACATGATTACTAAATTACAGAAAGGGTCAGAGACACTCTACCCCAAGATTAACAATGCTAAAACTATTCTTAACCATGCCCTCTTTGTCCTCAATTTCCTCTCCCTTGATGCTAATGCCAAATCTGCAGCAGATCGCCTTTGGCATCCCACTACTGAACACAACTATGCACAGGCTATGTGGAGAGATCCCATCTCCAACAAATGGCAAGGACCTGACCCAGTCCTTTCCTGGGGTAAAGGACATGCCTGTATTTATGATTCATCAGCTCAAAATGCTAGATGGCTACCCGAGCGTCTAGTAAAATCACATGATCCACCCAGGGAACCCCCTGAGGAATCCCCCTCTGTGCTCTCTTGTAGATAAAAGATCCAGCATGGAGGCACTTGTCCTGTGCCTGCTCCTTCCGCTGTCCTGCTCATACCAACTGCTTAATTACACCTGGTCAGTCAAAGATGCTCAAGGATTCTGCATCTGGAGTACCTCGAAAGTTGACTCCATGACACCCTGGCTTCCCCTGTACCCAGATCTTTGTCGATTATCCAAATGGAACAGTGGATGGGACGCAGTATGGGGGTCCGATGATAGCATGACAGGCTGTGGCTCTCAAGATAGAAAAGAGAGGCTTGGGACCCTCTCCTTTTATGTTTGCCCGGGATACCATCGCTCATCAGCCCCACAATGTGGTAGAATGGGGGACTTCTATTGTAAAGATGGGATTGTGAGACGACAGGAACTGGGTACTGGATCACCTCATTAATGCCTCTGTACAAGCTTTGACCCAGATGCAGAATTCTTCATTGGAAGAATGCTGGATCTGCTATTCCTCTTCCCCTCCCGTCTCTGAAGGTATTGCTCAAGTCGGGAACATCACACACTCCAACAGAACAGATGATCTCAGATGGGGCACTGGGGAATCCCAAGGCCTCACTCTTGCAAAAATCTCAGGGAAATTGTCTCCTTGGCCCGCAAATGCTCCCCCCTCTTCGGCTAGACACAGTATGTAACCAAAGTACCCTTATTAATACTTCCTATAGATATGCTGTAGCCCCTCCTAATACCTATCTTGCCTGCTCCTCAGGACTAACCACCTTTGTGGACACCAAACAATTCCTTGAGAAAAAGGACTATTGTGTCCTTGTCTCCCTTTTTCCTCACCTAACTCAGAACTTCAAGCAGGGTTAGAACACCTAAAAGATTCTGTTGCCTCTCTAGCTGAAGTAGCATTACAAAATAGACGCGGTCTTGATTTGTTATTTTTACAACGGGGGGACTCTGCGCGGCACTAAAGGAAGAATGCTGTTTTTTTAAGGATAAACTTGGCCTGGTAGAAGACAGTCTGCAAAGGGTTAAGGATAGCCTGGAAAAAAGAAAAAGGGAGAGAGAGAAAGGTGAGGCATGGTATAAAAATTGGTTTTCCACATCCCCCTGGCTCTCTACTCTGCTCCCAAGCCTTCTAGGCCCATTAATTGGCTTCCTAATTCTAATTTCTTTTGGACCATGGGCCTTCAGGAGACTGACCAACTTTATCAAATCCCAAATTGCCTCAGCCCTTGGAAAACCAGTTTCGGTCTTATATCACCAATTGAAAAGCCAAGGGTCCTGTGAGGACCCCCAAATGGAACCCTTGAGGTTCGCTGCTCTTACACCTCGCCCACCTTGGTATGTGTGCATCTGCTCAAGGAAAGGCACCCCCTAAGGGCTGCAGTGATACCCAATGACGGGATTTAGTGCAACTCCATGACTTGGGAACATCAGATCCTACAGGAGATAACAAGGACCTTGCTAAGGTCCCCTCCTGGTCACGGATACCAAGCATGAAAACCAAGTTGCACAGCCTAAGACAGGGATCCTGCCCATAAATTTAAAATAAAAAAGGGGGACATGCCAGGGGCCAAGAAGCCCCCATAAAAAGAGCAAATAAATTCCAGACATACCAGGAGCCAAGAAGCCCCCTGTCAGAAAAGATAAAAGGAGCAAACAAAATTCCAGGCATACTAAGGGCCAAGATAAAGGAAGGTCACCCTCCATTATCAAGAACAAACTGACCACAGACTATCCCTTCTCTCAGGCCAAGGCATACCAACTCCACCCCTAAGCTAATCCCCTTGTTCCTTCTCTACAAAATATAAGCAGGTATTTTTCTCAAATAAACTCAGACCTTATCCACCATCCTTGGGTCTCACTCTCCTTATTCTCACCCATTCCATTTCAGGCTGGGTCCTCCTCGACACCCCACTTTTCTGCCCCGCGGGTCGGGGCATGGAACATCCATTTTAACATATTCAAGAGGCACTTGGTACTATAAGGCTGAAGGATGATAGAGTTGTTAAAGCTGGATAAATAGATCTGAGAATGATCTTCAGAGAAATGACAATTCAAGCAGGAGAAGCTGATATCACAAAGCAAAATAGTATAGAAAAAGAAGAGAAGATAACCCATGACAGATTACGGACGGTCACCTGTAGTTAGTGGCCAAGACCAAAATGAAAATTCAGCAAATCCAGGTGAATATATCTGACAAGCAATTGACAATAAAAAGCTAGAGTTCAGGAAAGAATTGACAAAATAGTGTCCCTGACTACTTAACTGCTTTGAAAATTATTTCTCATTACTGCAAGATTCCTATCAGGCAGAAATTTTACTTAATCCCTTCTCATCTGTCACTCCCAGAAATAACAATTCTCTGGATAATATAAATGGAGAAATATTTCCATAATTCAACATATAATGTCAAAAGTCCTACAATGAAGATGTCCCCAGTATACCTGACTTCAGGGATTGTTGTTAAAAACAATCTGTCCTTGCAAGACATGTAGGTTATTCTCAAAATCTGGGGCAAGGGGTCGAATGTGTGTGTTCTAATGTAGAGATATTATGAACAAGGTAAATATCTCCAACAACCATTGCAAATCATAACCCACCCATGATTTCTGATTTTGTCCATTTTCTTATGTTAATATTTTAAAAGAATAAGAACTGTGAAACATAACAGACATACATTGATTTATTGTACTTCATTTTATTATACTTTAAAAACAATGCATTTTTTTTTTTATGAATTGAAGGTTTGTGGCAATCCTGCCTTGAGCAAATCTTATTGGGCCATTTTCCCAACAAGCATGCTCACATCATGTCTCTCTATCAGATTTTGACATTTCTCACAACATTTCAGTCTTTTTCACTATTATTATTGCTATTGGTTGTGGTAATTTGTGATCAGTGATCTTTGATGTTACTTTTGAAATTGATTTGGGGCACCACAAACCATGGCCACAAAAAGTCTTTAAACTTAATCAATAAATATGTGTGTTCTGACAGGTCCATTGACTGGTCATTCCCAACTATCTCCCACTACTCAGGCCTTCCTATTCCCCGAGACAAAACAATATTGAAGAATATTAGATAAAATGAGTTCATAAGGCAGCAGCAGGGTTTGGGAGGATTGACTCCAATTTTGAAAGAAGCTCTACAATAGGGTAAAATGCTATTAAAAAAGCACATGGTATAGAGAAATCTTTTGTGAAAGTGGGAGTCAATCAATGGTGACAAAACTTCATTGTCTTATTTTAAGAAATTGTCACAGCTATCCCAATCTTCAGGATCTACCACCCAGACAACAACTTTTCAACATTAAGGCAAGTCTTCTACCAGCAAAAAAAAAAAATTACAATTTGCTCTAGACTCTGGTGAAGGTTAGCATTTTTTTAAAAATAAAATCTTTTTAATTAAGGAAATATATATTTTAGACATATATTGTACAATTAATAGATCATAACATAGTATAAACACATGGATTACATTATTGTGATAATTATTTTATTGGAATCAAACTTGCAGTATCTCTGATGTATGCCTGTATAAGATTTTCTCTGATTCATCCAATACTTCATAGATACCAATGTACTTTTGGTCTCTCCTTCCATTATCCCTCAATCATGCTATAACTGGCCCACTTCCTTCTCTGGTCATAGGGAACCAATAAAGTTTTCTTGTTCATATATTTATTTGTTATGACTTTCATGACATTTCTTTGCCTACTTGTACCAACCATGAATTTTTCCATTAACTTATCCTTTGAGTTATTTCCATGGAAGAGTGATTCCTATCAGTGGCCTAGAAATCTCTAGACACTTCTGTTGAAAGATAATATTGTACTGATTATATTAAATCCTAGGTTAATTTAGGACCTTTTCATCTAAGCCATTTAGAAGGAAAAACAAAGTGGATGAAAAAGGTATTCTGTTCATCCTATGACATAAATTTGTTTTGACAGTTAATTTATTTTGTATATCAATACACATATAAAAATATATACATGTATATATGTATTTATCTATATTATATATATATATATATATATACACATAACTGGATAATTAACTAGCTTCATAATTCAATGGGAAAAGAAGGGAGCATAATAAGATTATCTGAATATAGAAAACTTGAGGGCTCTTTCAATGATCCCAAGCTATGCCCTGAACGAAAACAAACAACAAAAATTTTAAAAATCACCTTTTTTTTAAAGAAAAGCTATTATTATCCCAGAAATGCTATAGCTAATAGATGTTTGCAGATCTAAACATATAAACAAGACATTAAAAGGCTGAAATAGGGAAAATATACCATCAAAGAAATGGATTAAAAAAGGTGGGATAGTCACATCATGTAAATAATATAGCTATTCAACAGCTTATGTGTTCCATTATTATCTTTGCAGTGTCAAAAGATATAATGGAAGTCAACTAGCACATAGAGGGCATTCCTTATGGCAAATCATGGGACAATATAGTCAAGATTCACACAGAACATGTAGGCATAGATAGACTGTGACCTTTATCAGTGACTGAAATACCAACATCTCTTAAGATCACAGAATGAGGAAAGTATATAAAATACTATATGATTGAAAATGCTGAACATTGAAATCTAGTGCTTGACTATGAAAATGAATATATGTTATTGATGTTATTAGATCATTGCTCCAGAAAAAATCTGTACTTTTCTCTTTAAAAAAAACTCTCTGGATCTTACACAGAATCATGTTCATCTGAAGCCTATGCCTTCTTTCTGACAGCACATACGGCTACAGAAGGGAGACAGATATGATAGAGTTGTTTTATAATCATAACAAAGCATTCCCTTCTCTTCATTAGCCTGGAGCTATAGTCTGGGCTCATTCCAACAGAAAAACCATTATAAAGCAGTTTTCAGAAGACCCTTGCCAACAGCAGAATTTTCTTCATTAGCTTTGTATACTCACATATTAAGTATATAGACCCAGGAATTTAAGGAGTTAAAATCATTTCTGATAGCCTCCTGGCAGAATTGAGATGAGCCAGATTCCACAGGGGTGTACACTCCAAGGATATCTAGAAGCCATTTGACAAAAAATTACCATCTCCAGCCTCTGTCTATTCAGGCACAGGAGCAATACTGAGATTTTTTTTTTAAACCTCTGACTCTATTGTCAAGAGAATCAAGTCTATTAAGTACAGCTTTGTTCTGTTTCAAGATTTCATCAAAGATAGCATCATACCCTGAAACTGGGTTTTCTATATCAGAAACTCTAACTCTTCTGTAATTTGTTTGTGTTAGCCTCAGTTTTCATTTCAAGTGGGACAAACGATTCTGACAAGGTGTTGACTTTTTATGAAGCTTTTATTCAAACTTCATATAATTGCCAAGTTCAAAACCAGTGCTTTAAATCAGCCAAATAAAAAATCTCATTTTAAATTCCACTCCCTCAAATGTATTACTCCATTACCAAGTGGCCCCTTCTCTGTCTTTTTCCTGATATAGTGACCCCTGTTTAACATGAAAGTGATCAGTCACTGGTCATCCTCATAGCTAGGAGAGGAATGGAAAGGAAATTTCAATATTAAAGAATTTCCCATATCATCATGATGAAGTGTGTAGAAACTATAGAAAATATGAGTGGCAGTGTCTCTGGAGTCAGAGGAACTTAATTCAATTCCTGCCTTTCCTATTTATTGCTAATGTGACCTAGGACAAAAATAACCTTTCTGGGTTTCAGAGTCTTCATCTGTAAAATGGGACATTGGACTTAGCTTCTGATAGTCCTTCTGCATCTAGAACTTTAATACTGTGGATTAGTGTTTGTTTATTTTTTCTTTTGTTTTTTTTCTATTTCCAGAAATAGAGGAAAGCAAAATTGTTTTGAGTGTCCACTATATAACAGCACTGATTCTGAGATTATTTGGTTATTCAGTCATGTACTACTCATGGACCATATTGTTCATGATGTTTTCTTGGCAAAGATACTGGAATGAATTTTCCTTTGCTAGTGGATCAGAGCAAACAGAAGTTAAGTAATCAGGGTCAAACTGCTAGTAAGTGTTTGAGATCAGATTTAAACTCAGGTCATCCTGACTCAAGACCCAGTGTTCTATCTACTGATCTAGTTGCAAATTTCCTATCATGTTGTGTTCATGGTTTATGAAAATCAGGTCCCCTAGTCCCACTGAAAACCAGAGTACATCATAAAGATAGTTATTTTAAGCCACAACATCATTCAATATGGATAAACACTCATAGTAATTCCACATATTATGCTAATAATATTATTTAATATAGCTTCTATAAGTTGACTTTCATGCATAAAATGAACCTCTTCATACTTCCATCTCATAGAATCTCTAATTTCCTTCAAAGCTCAATTCAAACATTATCTTTTATGTGAAACCTTTCCAAATTTTCAAAAATTACTGATGCTTTCCCTACTCCCTCTTACAAAAAAAATGTTCTTAAGTAATTTTCCCATTCATGGCCTTATTTGGAGTTTTCTTGGCAGAGATATAGAATAGTTTGCAATTTCCTTGTCTACCTCATTTTACAGATGAGAAGACTGAGGCAAACAGGGTTAAGTGACTTGCTCAGGATCACACAGCTAGACCAGATTTGAACTCAGGAAGATCAATCTTCTTGACTCTAGGTCTGGCACTCTATCCATTGTGCCACCTAGCTATCCTGACCAAAAAAAAAAAAGAGAGAGAGAAGAGATAGAAAAGCAAACATGAGTCCCAGAATTTTTCCAGCAATTGTTTACTTGTTCCTCATTTACACTCTGCAAAGTCAATAAGCATAATATTTATCTTTTGCTTTTTTTTTTGGTTGGTTTTTAAAAACTAGGTCTCTCCATTTCACCCTTGTTAGAGAGGTAGCACCCACTCACAGGCCCAATACCCACATTTGATTTATAAGGAAATTTTGCCCTTACCCTGTTTCAATGCTTCTCTAGTAGCCTACCGGTTTTTCCCTCCTGGAAGTTCACCATATTAAGACCAGTTAGTGCAGGTACCCAATTAGTCTTAATTCTACTACCAATCAAAATTTCTGAATCCAAGCAGTATACTAGCTTCAGGATACACCAACAGCAGGGATTACAAGTATGAACCCCAAAGTTTGTTTGTTTACATAACATTTTATTTTTTTTTATTTTTCCTATTACATGAAGATAGTTTTCAACAGTCATTTTTGGTAAGGTTTTAAGTTTCACACTTTTCTCCCTCCCTCCCCATCCTCCTAACAAAAAATCTAATATAGGTTTACATGTATAACTCTGTTAAACATATATATATATATATATGTATATATATATATATATGTTAATCATCAAAAAGGGAGGGGAGGGAACCATGATACATAATTCATTTTAAAAAATTGAAAGTAGTAAGCTTTGATCTGCATTCAGACTCCGTAATTCCTTCTCTGTATGTGTAAAGCATTCTCCACCACAAGTCCTTTATAATTATCTTTAATTATTGTACTACCAGAGCTTCAGTGTTTGTAAATCACCCTGCTCTTTCCACCATACTACCTCTCACTTTATTCAGAAAACCATACTGCAGAGATTGAACTTTTTACTCTGCTCTCCTTAATCAGTGCACAAATTGTAACTGCTTGCTACAAAGGGGAAACTTAATTATGCCCGTGCTCTGCTACCACATCATCTTGGTGCTATCATTGCTCCCTTTACCAAGATGGATCATAATAGAGAAATGGACAATTTTATTTTAAACATAAGGGGTGTTTTTAAATTTTACTTTGGCTTATTAATTTGGATTCTATAACAAATAAAAAGTTGATGCCATAGAGAAACGTGCGCACACACACACACACACACACACACAAATTCATAATCTTATTTGAATATATTCCCTTCCATATCACCTGGGAAAAATAAATAATAAAAATTATTTCAAAACATAATTTCACTAGATAATAAATTCCACTAGATAGTTGTAAAAAACACTTATCACAGTGTCTAGCACATAGTAGGAGGCAAATAAATGTTTATTCCATTTCCCTACACCTTTTACTTTAAAACCTGTAATATTAAAGTAGAGGCATGATCTGTTCCTTTACATATTACAACAGAGGCAGAAATTAAACTCCCCATACTCTTTCAGTGTAGTTACAAAAGGCAATTAAATTGTGACTAATAATTTTATAGGTTTGTTTGCATCCTCAAGAGGAACAAGGAAGCATGTGTAACCCCTTTTTATAGGATCCTACTGAGATCAGAAAGGAATAATTATTCATTGATTAAGGCACTATAAATCTCCTGCACCCTAAGTGTAATTTACTGAGCTATGAAACCATGGTACAATCAGGTTTCTGCTCTTGCTCCTTTAAACACAAAGAAAAAATTAGAGATGCACACTAGGAAAGACAGTCACAGTATCTAGAAATACTTTATATTTATTTTGGATTATGTATAGCCTAAAACAAATTCAATATATGGTACTTTGATTCCCTCTGGTACTTAATTTTTGTTTGGGTTCCCCTGAAATATGACAGAGGGTGAGCAGAAGATGGAGGGAAGAGAGAAAGTCTGAGCATGCTTACTAAGGGTAGATTCACCAAGAGTCAAGTGGTATTATTTACCAAGAAATAGAAAATGATACAGAGAAGTGGTGTACAAAAGATGATACATATATGGATGAGGCAAATGCTAATTTAGGGGAATAGTAGCATTATTTAAAGATCTATATTATGTGGGTATTAAATATCTTGTTTCTAATATATTGGTAAAGTTGACTAGATGTTTTAAGGGGAGACAAAAGAGGGCTTGTTAATCTTTTTTAACTCCTTGTTTAGAGATCATTAGAAAGTCAATGTGAATTTCCTGGACTTTTTCCTATTCAATTTATACTTTATTTTGAGAGAAGCATGAAGAAAACTGAAAGAAAGCAGTTTAGATTTTTTTTTTACTATAAAATACAGATTGATGCAATGGAAAAGTCTCTCAATTTGAACCAAAGATATTTGAATTTAAATCCTTGGATTTGTTCTTAATCAAGTGAAAGGGACTTAAATTCCTTCACCTTTTATGCCTCAGTTTCCTCATTTTAAAATGCAATTCATTGCCCTCCAATGTTGTATTGCTATATGTAACAGTCATCTCCTGGGTTTGATCCCCAAAGGAGTTATCATCTCTCTCCTTTGGTTCATTGTTCCAACTTGGATTAATCCAGGAAAGTCTTCAAAATAAAACATAGGGATAGCATAGTGCTTAATTCATTCCTAACTCAGATTAAAGACAAAATACTCTGACTCCAAATCAATCCATTGGTTTTTTTTTCCAAAAGAAGCATGCTGCTTCCTGGATGGATCTTGAAAATGTGGGGTAAAGGGAAGAACCAAATGGAGAAAAGATCAGACTCTGTACAAAGTCAATGTTCATGGAAGTATCACAGCTCAAGAGTTGGAAGGGCTTTAGAGGAGGCTCTCTAAATGGTGACAGATGCAAATCCTGTGGAGACACTGAAAATATAATATGACCATTAGACATGAGGAAGCCTTTATCATAGCTCATACAAAATTCACATGATGATAAAGACTCAAAGAAAAACATGAACACATACAAAATTGAAAGTACTTAGTTTTACCAATCCCATCACTCTCCCCAGAAGGGAATTAAACTTGGGGTTATTGTCCAGGTAAACTCATAATACTTCTTCCAACTCTATATCCTATGATTAACCTTGGGATACAACTTTAGGATATGTCTAGATGAACAATACTCTACTAGCTTTAGAGTATTCAGACCCTAGCGTGGGATATAATATATACTAGTAGTTGTATTAATAGTATTTTCCATACTTTTCATAGACCCAAATGGCTCTGGAGGAGAAAGGAATGCTAGTGACTTTGCACAGTCCCCTCTCACTTAAATCCAATTCATTTATTGTAACTCTATAGGCAGAACTTAAAAGAGGAAAAATTAAGGAAGAAAATACTAGATATGTATTCAGAGGAAACTGCTACCTGTGTGACCTGGGCCAAATCTCTTAAATCCAGGAAGCCTTAGTTTCTTTATTTGTAAAAGTGAACATTTTGGACCAGATAACTTCTCAGGGTCTTTCCAGTTCTTAAGTTGTTATTCCACTATGAAAATCTACTTAGTACGGTGTCTGGATTTTCTTCAGTTCATTCTTCCTTCTACTCCATCTTTCATTAATGAAGCAACACAATGCATTGGAAAAGCTATGGATTGATTTAGAGTCAGTGGACCTCATTCTCAATCTGAGTTTTCTCAGGATCATCTATCAGTTAATAATAAAAATAAAACATAGACATAACACCGTGCTTGGGACCTAGTTAAATGATTAATAAATGTTTCCTGTTGGTCTATTGAATATAACCTATTATCAATAGATCATCTCAGTTCTGGCTTGTGGATGCAGTGGGAGACTGCTCATTTTAAGTTAGGGTCCTTAATAGGCCTCGGTTTGCCTGAGACGATGCTAATTCTGTGATTAAGAAAGAAGACCTGAAACATCAGAAGGAGGTTAGGTTATGGAGGGCTTGGAATGTCAGAGCATCTTGTATTTGCTCTTGGAAGCAATAGGAAGCTTCAAATCTGCACTTTAAAAAAAATCATTTTAATGATTGGAGAATGGATTGGAGTAGGGAAAGATTTAAGGCAGGCAGGTTCATATCAGCAAGCTAATGTAATAATCCATGTTTAAGATTATGAAGACCTGCACTAGAGTGGTGGAAGTGCCAGAAAAGAGAAGGGAGTATTTGAAAGATCTTTCAAAGATGAGGATAGAGAAAGCTATAAATGCAAGATGACTCCTAAATGATGAGGACCTGGGAGGATGATGCTATCCCCTACAGTAGTAATAGGAAAGGTAAAGGGGGAGAGTATTTAGAAGAAAAGATAATGATTTCTGTTTTGGACAACAATTTTTGAGTTTAAAATATCTACTGGACATGCAGTTTGTGATGTCTGAAAGGTGATTAGAGATGTGATTGAAGGCTAGTAGAGAGATTGGAATAACATAGGCAGATCTGAAAAATCATCATCACGGATATAGGAATTAAATCTATGGATGTTGTTGAGATCATCAGTTGCTGTAGTATAGAAGTGACTAAGATGAAAACCTGTAGTGAAGGTCTGAGAATGAATTCACGAGACAATCGCAATCTCCTAGCCACTGGAGGCATTTATTCACTGTATACTAAGGTGGGCTGGGGGGTGGGGGAGGAGAATCTCTAACCAAGAGACTTCTGACATACCATCTTTATATAAGGAAAGAGGAAGAAGGGAAATAGCAGATATGATTTCAGACAAATGTGGGTCTGGAGATCAGAAGTTGGTGTCACCAGAAGGACAGTCCCTCTAATTGAATTTTTTTTTTTTTTAGGTTTTGCAAGGCAAATGGGGTTAAGTGGCTGGCCCAAGGCCACACAGCTAGGTAATTATTAAGTGTCTGAGACCAGATTTGAACCCAGGTACTCCTAACTTCAAGGCCTGTGCTTTATCCACTATGCAACCTAGCCACTCCCCTCTAATTGAGTTATAACACATACTTGAGAAAAGTGTTTTAGTATATCATAGAATACTCTAGATGCAGGAAGAACTTGACTGATCTTTGCATAAGATTAGGAGATAGTCCTATTTAGTGTATTCTGATAACTAGGAAAAGGGCTTGGGTAAGAGGTAGAAGATAGGGGATAGAGGGGCAGTCATCCTCAGAATTCCTAGTTTGGGCAAGGACCCAAGAAAGACACTCAGAGCAGATCTGAATGTTAGGGAGGAGGTTCATTAGATCCCATCAGAAGGAGAAGAGAACAGGATAGAATGCTAAGGGATACCTATAGTTAAAGGGTGTGATCTAGAGGAGGATTCAGAGAAAACAGAGGAGTCATCCAATAAGTTGGAGGAAACCTAGACCTAAAAACCTAGAAAGAAAAGACAACTGAGGAATGATTGACAGTATCAAAGACAAGAGAGGTCAAGGTAAATGGGCTTTGGTAAGTAAGAGATGAACTTTGAAGAGAATAGTTCCAGTGTAATGAAAAGGTCAGAAGTCAGATTTTAAGAGGTTAAGAAAAGAGTGAAAGGAGAAGAAATGAAAGCACCTATTATAGATGGTCTTTTCAAGGAGTTAAGTTACAAAGTTATAGAATATTGAATAAGTGGATATATCTTTTTATTACTGTGCCCCTAAATGAATTTCCTATATGATCCAGATTTCACTATCTCTCTAGACATATCTTTGGTATTTCTGTTTAATACCTGTATATACATCATTTCTCTCATCTGAAATGTTCTAAATTTTTTCTAAATCTATATGTCAAAGCCCAATTAAATTATTACACACTCTGAATTCTTTACATGTGCCATACTAACAGATATAAGATTATAACTATAATAGTAATAATGGTAACAATAACAATACAATTTTACTAAGATCTAAAAGTGAAATCAAAAGGTCCTCCAAGGATATCATTTACATAAGCTCAACCAATAAAATAAATATTAAAGAAATTGGCAGTCATGTAGATTTCTTTATGAGAAAAAGGATTTAATAATAGTGTTACAGGACAAGGTTATCACAGCAACAAATTATAAAAAGTTTATCACTAGACAGTGATCAAGGAAAATTATTCAAGGAAAAATTAGAAACTGTATAACTTCACTGAAGGCTGTAAAAAATATCAACACTATTAAATATTTATCAAGATACAAAACTTGGTAACTAGAATCCTACATCAAACATTGACTACCTCTCATAAGATAGAAAAAAATTCTCCATGAGTTAAATATAGTACTCAATATGTTTTTGAAAATTTTACTAGCAAATCATACTGAAACTATATACCATTATCAAGGATCATCCAAACACTACTCAATAAAAAAAAACTCAAGAACTTCTAAATAGATTTTGTCAAAATATATACTTATAATCTCCATGCTAAATTCAATGAAAAGTTCTCAAAATATGAAACCTAGAAAGAAACCAAAAATCACATAGCAACAACCTGAATTTAAATATCATTTGTATCATGTTGTCTACTACTTATCATATTGAAAATATTTTTGATAAGTCTACATAAAGATGAGCTTACTTTGTAATATTTCTATTCATCTACCAAAATATACCCACTTATTCAATAGTCTATAAAACTCTTATATTAAAAAGTAGCAGTATATTAACTTGTTCCACTATTTCTCTGAATGCCCGCAAAAAGATGAGGATGAGATGATGTAATGATAAATAACCAATACAGATAGCATTATTCTCATTTTATAATATAGAAAATTAAGGTTTAACTAAGATGTTATTTGTCCATTATATAGCAGAGTTAGTAATGGATCACATTTATATAATGCTTTTCAATTTAAAAAGCATTTTCCTTATAAGAAGTCCATAAAATAGGCAGGGGAAACATTATTATATTCATTTTACAGATAAGTAAATTGAGGTTTGGACAGCTAGGATAGAGTGCTGAACCTGACTCACCTTCCTGATGAGTTTAAATCTGACCTCAGACACTTACTAGTTGTGTGATACTGGGCAAGTCATTTGACCTTGTTTACCTTAGTTACTCATCTATAAAATGAATTGCCATAAAATGGCAAATCACCCCAGTACCTTTGCCAAGATCCCAAATGGGTTCATTAAAAGTAAGACACAACTGAAATAACTGAACAACAACAACAACAAATTGAGGTTCAGAGAATACAAATTATATGCCCAGGGTTGTATGGCTAGTAAGTGCTCCAGGATATTTTCAAAGCATTCTTTGAACTCTAAGCCAAAAAGCCTTTCTACCAAATCATGCTTCCTTTCCATGCCTCCTTTCCATCTCTATTTGGATGTCTCTAATAAGATTATCAAGCACTTAACCTCCCTAAGCTTCAATTGTCTTTTAATTACTTATATCTCTTACTTGAAATAAGCATAAGGGTTGATGCTATTGATTTGTATCTTCTTCAGTATCTCTCACTTGTATTTGTTATCTCTGACAGAAATTAGTACAAGAAAAATATTTGTTGATTGGTTGATGTAAGCCCTAAAATGGGATGGGGGTTTGGTAGGCAGCTGGTTAGCATCCTACCTCATTTCTAATATGAGTACTGTCTAGAGACTCTTCTCAATGTTTCTGCTACCCAATGGATGCATGACAGAATAATAATTGCCATATTGCTTGTCCAAGGTCACTAGCAGAGAGAGTTTTCTTTTTTTATCGTGCCTAGCCTCCTACAGACATCATTTAATAAAAATTAACTCATACTGATAACTTAAGTAAGCTTTTTGCTTTGTTACTCTGACAGAAATAGCCCACTTGGTCCTTGTTGCTCTCCCTGAACACAGACTTGAAAGTCTAGATTTAATTTGAATGCCAAGACATTGCCAAACAGAGATTAGTAAGACTCATTATTCATAAACAAAACTTCAACGGAGACTTCCCTTGTTAAAGGAAGTGAGCCAGATTCGTCACAGATGATTAGAGTTACAAATGGAAATGCTTTTGGCATCATGTTAAACCCTGCTGAGCAAAGTCAGTGAGAGGAGCACTAAGGAATTAACAACTACAAAACAAAACAGCAACAAAAAAGACAACGCCTCTTAAAGTTTGGTTTAAAAAATAAGATTCTATCTTCACAGGCAAATACTGTTAATTATATTTGTCATAAAATTAAATAGAAATACAGCCTCAAATTGAAACTTTTAAAGGTCCCTTGGACCTTACCCAGATGAATTGGCAACTGATACATTTATTAGCTGTGTAATACTGACCAAGTCATTTAACCTTTCTGCCTGTTTCTACATCAATAAAATGAGAAAGTTGGATAAGAACTCTAAGTTTCTTTCCTGTTCTAGATCTATGAACCACAGTCATAGAGGTATAGAATCTTAGAAGAGAAGAATGTTGGTGACCATTTCTAAGCCCAAATGCATGAATTAGCCTTACAGATAACAGGAATCTGAACAACTTTTTTCATAAAACCTAAAGTGAAAAGAGCATTGGGCATTGAGACAGAGGTGCTTATCCTGGTCCTGTAATTTCCTATATTACTTTGAACTATTCATTTCTTCTCCTCTTTGCAGTGTTTGCCACTACTGACTAGCTATCCCTTCTTCCTAAATGTTCTTTGTTCCTTGCATCTTTGTGATATTACTCTCTCCTGGTTTTCATCTTTCCTCAGTCTCCTTTGCAGGTTCATCTTCCATGTTCTGCCCCACACTTATGGATATCTTTTAAAATTCTATTCTCACCATTCTCTTTTTCTCTAATATAGTTTCTCTCTCAGTGATCTCTTGAGCTTACATGGTTCAAACATTATTTTTATGCAATTGACTAACAATTTACATATTCTAACCTTCATCTCACTTCTGCATCATCAGCTGACATCTTTATCTGCATGACTCATAGACATTTATATTTCAACACATCCAAAATGGAACAAATCATCTTTACTTCTAAACATATCTCTCCTTCAAACATTTATATTTCTATCAAGAGGTTCATTAATCTACAGTCACCCATATTTGCAACTTAGGAGTCATCTTTGAATCTCCATTTTTCCTCATCCTCCATATCCAGTCATTTGCCAAGTTTTATAAATTTCTCTCTCCCTCTACAATATGTCTCCTACAAGTATCCTCTATACTCATATAACCATCATCTAATTTTAGATCCTCATCACTTCTGTCCTAGACTATATAGTAACAGCATCCTTTCAAGATTCCAATCTTTTGGCTTCTTTCCTCTCCATTTCAACCTCCACACAGTTGTCAAAGTAATCTTCCCAAAGTACAAATTTGACCAGACCACTAACCTGCTCAAGAAATTTTCCTGAGACTCTCTATATAAGATCCTTCATAATCTGACCTCAGACTTTTCCAGATCTACAAACTCAATGTCCCACTTGGGCTGGTCTGAACTCAGTCTTCCATTGTTATTTTGTCTTCATTTCTCTGCATAAACTATACCTTATTAATAATTTTCCCAAAGTATGGTGTCCCAAAATGAGCACACAACATCTCAGATATAACCAGAACAACAGGACTATCTTCTCCTAATTCCTGAAAGATATGATTCTTTTAATGAAGACAAATATCACTTTGAATGTCAAAGAGGATAGAAAGCAGGCTTAGGTGCCAAAAAAGACCTGAAACCTTTTCCTGGTATCTGAAAAGTATCTGCCTGTGTGATTGATTTTAAACAAGGCACTTAAGTGATTGAGGCAATTATCAATCCCTGTTGTATTAACCTCACTATAGCTATAATTAACTTCATTTTACAGATGAAGAAACTGAACCTCAAAAAATTTTAACTATTTGCCAATATTCATATACTTTTTTTTTGGTATAAACCTGTGATTTATTTAGTACAGGGTATGCCAGATGTGAAAATTGCTCCAATCCATGCAGATCAGCAACTTTTCAATGAACCATAACCTTGAAGAAAGAGTTGACAGAAATTCAAGACATTATCTATAAAGTCTGCTTGTCTATAATTACATAACTAGTATCAAAAGTAGAATTTGATAAAAAAAAAAAGCAGAATTTGAATTGAGGTTTCCCTCATTCTCTGATCAACATAAATAGCTGCTTGTACTCCAAGAAGTGATTATATAAAATCTATTATATATAATGTATATACTATTATATAAGGAATATATACTATTATATATAGTATTGTCAGGTGAGAGATGTAAAGGGTAATGTAAGTTCCTAGAGGGCAAAGAAAATTTCATTTTATCTCTACATCACTATCACATAGCATAATATTTGGAACATAATTAGTTGTTGATTGAAATGAAGGATCAGAGGAGGAAGAAAAGCTCAGTGATGTTGGTTGATGGAAACATACTAGAGATAAGTTTGGCATTTATTTGTCTGTCAAATAAAAATGTTCTCATTCATTTTAAAGTTCTCTTCTTGGGGTATATATCTAGATAGATAATGATGGAGAACTACATTAAAACCTGCCCAATCTGATGATTACCACCCATCTCTATAACTCATACAGGCAAATGCAACATTATCAAAAAATTTTTCAAAAACTATTATACAAAATTGGAAAGTCTTAGGAAAGAATTTGAAGAATTAAGGGGTACTGGTGGTATTTTCTTTGCCTAAAATAATTTTGCATTTATAGGGTATATATTTTGTATTGACTTTTTTTTCTTAAAACTATAGTGAACAAGGAGTCAGTGTCAGTCAGGAGACCCTGGTTTCAATTACACCCTCTAAAAATACTGGTTGATCCTAAGCTAGTCACTAAACTCTCTGCTTCCCTGGAAACTATAAGATTTTAGGTTGCACACCAAATGCCAAACCACACAGTTTGCCCAAACTTTCCTTAGTAGAAGGAACTGGCTCTCTTTATCCTCAACTTCACCTCCCCTCCCCACTCCCCCTCAACTTTTTCTGTGTCCATATTATTTTCCAAAAGAAGTTATAAGTTCCTTGAATACAGGAGCTATTTCATTTGTTTTTGTATTTCCAGCACTTTGAGCACAGTAGATATTTAAATAAATTCTTGCTGAATGAATGAATGATATATTTGAATGGCTATTTAGGAGAAGAGGAATTATATGTGTTCTTGACTTCACAAAGCAGAACTAATGGTAATAAGTCAAATAAATACAAGTTATGCTTGATGTAATCAAATGATGAAATAGTAGAAAGATGTAATCTGAAGACATAGGTTCAGACTACACTGAAATGTTCATTATCTGTGTGATCTTAGGTGAGCAATTTAACCTCATGCATCTCATTTTTCTCAGCCTTATAAGGAAACTGGCTGAAACAGCCTCTCAGGTCTCCCCTGGTTTTGGATGTATGATGCTATACTGCTAGGAGCAATTAGAGATATCCAAAATTAAATGGGTCACATCAAGAAGCTATGGTTTCCCCTTTGGTAAGTCAGTTAACCCCTTTTTAGATTTGTTGCAGGGCTATTCTGTTTAGTTACCAGTTTAACTAGAGAGTTTATACAATCTCTTTTAATGTTGAGTTCTAGAACAGAATTATTTTATCTCACCTTATCTCCACCACCACCCCAAGAGCAAACTTTCTATTCCAATTAGTTGGGTCTCCTCTTTTAGAGATTATTAGGAGAATCTTGAAACACTAAGTTCCAGTCTTTTTGAGATTACTATCATGCAAAGAAACAGGAAAGGAAAACTAAATTTGGGATGAATTGTGTATTTTATTTGATAAGGAGAGGGCCTAGTAAAAGAAAAACAAGGAAGAAGTAGCCTTTTTTCAAATGACAAAGATGAAAACAGTCTAAAGTTTTAAAACAAAATATTGTTGCTGCTGTGTTTTTGCAATACCATGTTTCACTGTATTGTGGGCAAATGATCCCCTAAGCCATTTGGGGGAAAATGCGATTAACTTTGAGAATAAATAAAATTAAATTATCCAAAGATTACCATGTATATCATATGACTAATAAGTTGTTATTTTTAAATGTAGTTAGAAACAACATTAGGTTAGTTCTAGATATCATCAATGCTTAAAATTTCCCAATGTGAACGATTTTCAATATTTTCACAACCACAAATAACCCTATCTTTAAAGTAATGTTTGTCTTAGTATATTATGTATTTCTCCATTTAAAATGCTTGCTTTTGATGACTAAAATTCAATTCAAAATTCGGATAAAATTTAAGAAAATCTACTAGGTATAATAGTAAACAATTGCATCTTTGTTCAGCAAAGATATTCCTTCAGATCCAGCAATTCTCTTAATTCTAATCTGAAACATTATTATTTATTGGGAACAGATTGCTCGGGCTCATAACTTTAACAGTATAGGGGACTCAGAACAAAAACTCCCTCTACTGATGCAGATCATCAAATTTTCAGCAACTGAGGATCATATGATTATATATTTAGACCAGGAACAGACATAAAATATCATCTAGTCCAACTGTCTCATTTACAGATGAGAAAAATAAATCCCAAGAGTGTTAAGTGATTTGCCTAAGATCATATAACTATTAAGTTTCCTGGAATTTGAACTCAGGTCTTCTGACTTCAGAGACAGTATTCTTTCTGCTATGCCACATTTGTTACATCATTCCTAATTTTCTTTCTCTTTTCAATATACTTTGCTTTATAACACATTTCCAAGACCTTAAAATCTTAGAAAGTTGACCTGACAATTTGCAAATTGTGGATGTTCACACCGTTAAGATGTGTCAGAAACAAGACTTGAATCTAGATTTCATTACATCAAGACCAATCCTCTATTCATTATGCTACATTGATCCTCAATCACAAAGATTTTTTAATTTAACTTAACTTTAATTCCCATTTTCTTTGCAATACATGAAGCACTTCCTTTTCAATGAACTCTAACACGCAGTGAAAACAATCACAGTGTCAAGAAATATGATATCTTACTTTTTAGATTAATCACAGAATTTCAGATGTAGAGAAAACTTTTGAGGTCATCTATTTTAATTTGAAACTAAAAAAGAGATCCATCGACAAGGAACCCCAAATTTTCCCCCATTATTGGAAGGTATTCCTTGTACATAAAGCCTTTTTCAATTCTACTATATCTAGTGCTTTCATTTACTTCACAACTATTTTGTGTTTAATTTCTATTCACTTATGTATACACATCATTTTCCACCACAGAATAAAATCTCTCTGAGAGAAAAGATTATTTTTTTCTTTTCTTTGCCTTTGTATCCTCAGGGCTTAATACAGTTCCTAGACCTTTGGTGCTTAATAAATTCTTGATGATTGTTTGTATGATTGGTAATCCATTTATAGAAGATCCCATAAGAGAACACCATTGACCACTGGGGGCAATCTCTTCCACTTTTTTTTATCTATTGAATTTTTTTCCCCTCCCTTCAAGTTTAAATTAACTTCTTTTGCACTGCTATGATTTCTACAAGTTTTGTCAACTGAGTCCAACACAAGTCTAATCCTTTCCCATATAATAACTATTGAACCACTTAAACAAAATGTTCATTGCTCCTCCTTGATTCTGCTGTTCTCTAAGCTAAACATATCTGGTTTCTTCAACAAATACTCATATAATATAGACTCAAACCTCTTCACCACACTGGTTGACTTTCACTGGGTATTGACCAATTTAACAATGTCCTTTTTTTGGCAAGGCAATGGAGTTAAGTGACTTGTCTAAGGTCACACAGCTAAGCAATTAAGTATCTGAGGTCTGCTTTGAACTCAGGTCCTCCTGACTCCAGGGCCAGAGCTCTATCCACTGTGCCACCTAGCTATCTCATTTGTCCTTATTTAAAAGGAGGTAGGGTAGAGTTTGAACCCAGAACTGAAAACAAAACTCCAATTGTGTTCTGAATTTATTTTTAGATAGAACAAATCTGGAAAATGCTCTCTGAAGAACAAGGTTCTTACAGAGCACAACATTCTGTTTAACTAACCACAATGACATGCTGTCTCCTACTTCTTATGGATTCTATATCATTTTTATGTCCCTCATGACATCATGAATTATATACCCAAACAATAGATGTGCCAACTGAGTATAAATGGTCAGGATTACCCACCAATAAAAAAAACAAAAACAAAACCTACCAAGTAAAAAAGGAATCCATCCCTGTAATATAGCACTGCTATGGATGCTGATGTTCATAGCTGGGCATGGTTGACCAGTAGCCACTAGATTCCACCAAGAAATATACCCCAAACCATGTCAGATAATATTAATCCATAGGATTCATCATAATAAAGAACTGCCCTCTTAAAAGGAGGATTCATCCCTGTACTGAAGCATTGTCATGGAAGTTGCTGTCCAACAAAGAGCAAAGAGTACTTGTCCAAGTACCTACTTGCTCTAATCCAAGGACCATTTTGTCTGAACAATGGTCAGGGTGTTCCAGCAGAAATGTCAATACTGACTTGGAAACTGATTCACTATCTTGTGTTTTGGGGGTGACTTTTTCAGAGATGTATCTGCAAAGAGAACAGAGGTAGTCCAGAAGCCCCTGTAACTCTTATTAGATTCCAAGTTTTTGGACTCTAAAATAGGACATTGTTTGGGTTAGAGGGAGAGGCTAACTAATCCCTATCCTTTATCTATACTTAGATTATCTCTTTTATGACACTTTTGTGACATTTATCAAAAATAAACAATTCCCAGTTTTCTGTTGCTTCCAACAAAGGCTTTTGCCACTTATGGAGGAGGAAGGATGTTTTTCCTTTTTTATATCTGGCAATATAATTTTTAGTCTGCTTGGAAAATCGGGGTCTTGAGTCAATTAGAGTGTACTCCAATACTCTCATAAATCACGTTGTAATCATCAGGTTAGCTAAATATATGTGGTTATAAATTGATGATTCTTTAATGTCCAAAAGCCTAATCAAGATATAATTTTTAAAGTGGTTTTCCTGTTCATTATGCAGTATGATCTATATTAAATAGGTCATAGAGAGATTCATACCTGCTCTAAGAAACTTAAAATAATAATAATAATAATGATAATAATAATGAAACAACTACTGATAATATTATAATAATTATTATTATCTTATTTTATCCTGATAACAACTCTGGGAGGTAGGAAACTGAGGCATTATGTGACTTGCTCAGGGTAGCACAGCTAGGAAATATCAAGGCCAGTATTGAACTTGGGTCTTCCTGACTCAAAGTCTGGTGCTCTCTCCATTATATCCTCTAATTGCCCAAGAACAAGATTTCTATCTCTGCCTTTAGCCCCCAGATTTCCATTTATTATATTCATCAAATTCCCCTCATGTCAGACTCCCTAATCTAATCCAACACAGAAAATACAATGAGAAATTCTCCTAAAGAAATTTATTAAGGTAGAACTAGTTGTCTTTAAATACTGTACCAAATCTCTTCCAGACAAATTCTCCTGCTACAAGGAAGAATCCAAGGACATGAAATCTGAAAGTAAAGTCTGGTATTTTGACTCAGTGGGAAAGTTTTTAAGTTCTGGGTCACTGCTACATCATGATAACAGTAGTAAGTAGTAGTAGTAGTAGTAGTAGTAGTAGTAGTAGTAGTAGTAGTAGTAGTAATAGTAGTAAAAGCATCAATAGTAGCAGTAGCAGCGGTAGTGGTAGTAGTAATAGGAGTGGTAGTAATAGTAGCAAATAAAAATAAAAATAATAGTATTTATTTATAGTGGTTTAAGGTTTGTGAAGTATTTTACAAGTATTTCATTTTATTGCCACAACAACTATAAGAGAGAGGGACTAGGTCTGTAATTCAGATCAGCTATGTGATAAACCTTGGGCCACAGCTACAAGCAGTGTGGAGGAAAAAATAAACCTTGATAAAATTACAGACCTTTCATTGAAGGGGGGATGGGTAATAAAACCTATTCAACCTCCTCACTCAGAGTCTGATATATGAACTATTATTAAATTAGTCTCATCAGTGGAGAAGCAATGTAACACAGTGGATAAAGAGCCAATCTCAAAATCAAAAAGACTTAAGTTTGAGTCTCACTTTTGATACATACTATCTGTGACCCACTTAACTCTCTAAGAGAGGGGTTCTTAACCTAGAATTCATTGACCCATTGATACACTTGAGAGAGACTATAATCTTAGATGGAAAACAAAATATTTTTTCCTCTACATAATTCATTTGCTTTGTGATCCTATATGTTACTCTATGCATTTAAAAACATTCTTATGTTTTACATGATTACACACACACACACACACACACACACACACACATAATGTATCTACCTCAGATTGTTTACCATCTCAGGGAGAAAGGGAGGGAGGGAAAAACAAAATTTAGAACTCAAAACTTATTTTTCAATGTTAAAAGTTGTTTCTAAGAGTAATTAGTGTTAAGTTCCTATGTGCTAGCTGCTCAGGAAGTGTTAAGTTCCTGCCAATTAGCCTATCCTTATCCAGGCAAACATTGAAGGGGCAGGAGACAAGGATGGAAAGTTCTCCAAGTTCTCCTAGATCTCCAAGATCTCCATTTATTAAACCAAATGCAAGTGCTTAAATATCCTCCCCAATCCCTGGTCCACTCTCACTCCTGAGGCACTTTACAGTCGAATAAAATAAGGCTCTGATACTCAAGGACACCAGATGATGGAAGTTTATAATACTCCCACATGTAACAGTCCTTTACAAATTAGGAGAAAATTAAATATATAAAAATATTTTTCTTATTAAGGGTTCATTTGTATCCCCAGATTATCAAAAGGGTTTACTCATCAAAAGTTATGATCCCTTATTCTATAATTATAAGTTGCAGAGAAGGTACCTATAGGTAGAGCCTCACCACCATGGAGTTCCCAGTACCTATGGAATCACAGGTTCTATAGTCCCTGTGTCTATCATAGCATCATCTGCAAAAAATATATGGAATACTTATTAACGTAAACAAGTAATACTATTATTATATTTCTTTTCTAATTGAAATTTTATTTTATTTTTCCAGTTACATGTTATTTTCCAGTTTTTCAACATTCATCCATTTGCAATAAGTACATATGACATAATAGGTTAATACCTTTCTTTCATCACAAACAAAACAATATTGTTTTGACGACCATTCTCACTGGAGAGCATTCAGGGGTGAGTAACCAGGATGGTGATACCATGAAGATTATGTTAGTTCAAGATTAGTTGAGAGACATTATTTAGAGAGGAGGTTTAATGGAGGCATGACAATTGTTTTTATATACCTGAAAAAAATTGTCATGCAAGGAAGGATTATCTCCACTTGACTCCAAAAGGTAGAACTAGGAACAATAGACAGAATTTCAAAGAGGTATTTCCCCACTAATTCCAGCTATCCAAATGGGAATAGTCTTCACTGGGAAGTTATGGATTTACCTACAGGTTATACTGAAGTCAATTCAAATCAGCTTAAAAGAGCTGAGTATTAAATTTTCACTGTGAATATTTATACCTCTGGAGTCAGCAGATGCTACAAATCAAAAGATTTTGCCATTATTGTCTAGACTTAAGAAAGTGATAGAAAAAATGTTAATAGTACAGACTAAATTTAAACATGTATTTGAATATTTTACTTCTTGAAGAATCCACTTATTCAATATTTTCCAATACACTCCTCTTCCCTTTTCTTAGGGATCTTTAAGAAAAAAAACTGAATGACCTCTTATCCAGTACATCACAGGGAAAATTCTTATTCAGGTATACATTGGACTAGACCCTCTGAGATGCCTTCCAACTCTGAGATTTTGTGATTTTATAGTTATATAATCTCTAAAGTCTGTCCCAGCTTTAAAATATAATAACTTTGTAAAAGAGAAGTAAAAAGTCAGTCCATATTATTGAGCACAGTACTAATTACAGTATGACCTGATTTTGCATACTAGCTATGATACTTAATAATTATGTGATTTTATGAACAATTCCTTTGAATATACTGAGCATCAATTTCCTCATCTTGAAAATAGTAGTAACATTGAATTACCTGGCACTCTGGGTTACTGGGAAGAAATCCATTATATTATTTGGAAATAAAATTAAGAATTAAAAAAATGCAGTCCTTATTAGGAAGGGATTTGCACTCTGGTTGTGGTGACATAGAATGTACATGAAATACCTCTAGAACAATATATCAAAATGAGTAAATTGATTCAGCACAAATTAAGTATTAAAAATCTGAAGGGATGAAAGATGGGAAAAAGAAGATAATTACATGAATGAAGGGATGAACAAATGAATGAAAAATAATTTATTAAATAGTTGTTGTTTCTCAGACACTATAATAAGTACTGGAGAAACAAATTTAAAGAAAAGGTATTTGCCCATAAGAAGACTGCAGGTAGGAAAGTGATGGCCTGGAATGGGAGCTTTCCTCAAGGAAGGTGGAAATTATACAGGCAGATAACAGAATGGTCCAAGTCAGATGGGATGTGAAGCAATTGAAAAGTCTGAAGTTTAGAGACAGTAGTTACATTGACCTAAGTAAGCTAGTTTATGCACAATCACAAACCAACTCATTTACACCCTTGGGTGGAAGTTTTAAAAATAAGATTAACTTTCCCCAGGACTATAGGTATAGATAACATTTAAAGCTCAGAATTAATGGGAAGTTTTGTGATCCACAAGAAAATTAATGTCTCTAGAACAATAGGGCCTGGATTCAAAACCTGTGTCACAAAGAGGAAATCACTTAACATTCCTGGATTTCAGTTTCTCCAGCTCCAAAAAAAATCTAAGGTCTCTTCAAGCTCCAGTTATATGATTTATGATCATATATCTACAGGAACAAATATTGGAAAATTCATTAATTTTTTTATCTTGTTATTTTTAGTGTTCAGGAAAACTAAGTAGTCCTAAGAGCCATTAAACTGATTGAATTTCTCAATAAATTTGTCAAATTTCCCACCACTATCTACTACCTAAATAAGGTATTTTTCTTCTACTGTCTGCCATGGATGGAACTCTTTTTCCTCTAAATCTCCAACTTCTGGGTTCCTTGATTTTCTTCAAGACCCAGCTAAAGTTCCACCTTCTACAGGAAAGTTTTCCAAATCCTTCTTAATTCTAGTATCTCCCCATTGTTGATTATTCCTAATTTATTCTGTCTATAGTTTATTTATATATTGTTATTTGAATACTGTCTCACCCATTAGTGGGATATCTAAGGCAGAGGCTGTCTGTCTTCTTTTGTTTTTGTTTTTTGGGTTTTTTTTTATCTTTAGCATTTAATACAAACTTGATACATCCTTAATGAATGGTTATTTACTAACTGACTTTCTGTATCCCAACCAAAAAAGATATTTTGACTATCTGGACCTAAAAACAAAGTACTCAATCTTAAGAGAATAATAATTTGAACTTTTAGCAGAAATTATGGGTAATTAATAAGACTTCTTCTGTAAATTGAAGAATTTTTGAGAAAAAAATCAAACCTTATTTACTGACTTTTAATTCAAATCATCAACGAATTAAATGAGAAAAGGTTTTGACTATTTTAATTCTTCTAAGCTACTGTTATGCAACAGCATTTTCTAGTGGATTTTTTCTATTAATGCAACATATAACTACTTTAGTTGCTAAAGTTGCACACCCCAAGCAATCTTGATTTTCAGGTCCCTGCGTATCAGGATATATGACTTACTCATGTAGTTCATTTGTGATTCAGTCATTTTTAAGTCATATCTGTCTCTGCATAACCCCATTTGGTGTTTCTATCCAAGGATACTGAAGTGGTTTGCCTTTCCTTGTCCAGTTAATTTTATAGATGAGGAAACTAAGGCAAAGAGTGTTGAGACTTACCCAGGGTGACATGGTAGTAAGTGTCTAAAGTCCTATTTGGATTCAAGATGAATCTTCCTGACTACAAACCCTATCCACTATACCACCTAGCTGCCCTTTGATACAAAAAGGGCATAGTTTTATTAGAATGAAATTTTTGAGAATTTGCAAGATATGTCCAGTTTATTATTTATTTTCTTCATTATCCCACCCCAAAACAAACCCATCATATAATGACAACATGTTGAGATATATACATTTTCTCAACTAAAAAAATGAGGAATTGGGACTAGAGAACCTCTGAGGTTCCTTCCCAGGCATTCTAAGTGCCTTGACAATACAAATAATGGCTAATGGGTCATAGTTTCACTAGACCTTGCCAACCACACTGCAACTCAACCCTTCTATCTGTGTCATTTTTTCCCCTCTTAGAATATGATCTCTAAGAGAGCTAGGACTACTTTGTTTTCATTTCTTTGTTTGTTTTGCTTTGCTACCAAGTAGTAAAGTGCTTGATATATGGCAAACCCTTAATAATAATAAGAGCATTAATAAATGCTTTTACTCTCATTCATTCTAGCTCTAGATCTATTATCATTTGAGACTGGATTAAATAATCTCAAATGTCTCTCCAAACCCTAAATCTGGGTTTTTATGATTATTCTAAGCATATTTTCTAATTGTAAAGAATAAATCCCATTACAATCAAACTCTGTATATAAGATTATACTCAGAACTCTAAAAGCAGTGGGGCACATGGGAGAATTTGCTACATTTTTTTCAAGTTCTCGTAAACACCCCCAACCCCTAGCACCAAAATTCCTTGGTTATTTAGTACATAGTGAGTAGGACATTAAATTGTAACTAATTCAATTAGTAATCTGAGATTTTGTTAGTTTGTTCTAGAAATGTTGGAGCAATAGAGGATATTTTGTAGCTTTATATCTTTTAGTTTGTTGAAGGGTAAGGGATGTGGGAGAAAAAAATGAAAAGGAGAAAAGAAAAATTTGTCTAGTATCTGCTATAATTCTGTGTCTGGTGATATTGGCTAACTGAGCTGTTGAATAGAACCAGACTCTTCAACAATACTTTAATATCTTATGAAAATTGTCATTGGCTAACATAATACATTAACAATTCAAGGAGCCAATGACATTGGTGGAAGGAGGGAAAGGTAATAGTTTTTTTCCTCTTCATTCTGATAGTTTTATATCTAATTCTGGTACTCAAAAAATACAATCCCTGAATATATTCTTGGTTATGCTTTATTTTTGCACATTTTCAGAATTTCATTACTATGTTAATATACAGACACTAGTCAGTTACTCAAGAGAAAGGATGTTTTAAGTGTGGATTTTGGCAAAAAGACAACTAGCAAAATTTCTGGGTTCACTTTACATATTCATAGGAAAGGTAATAATAGGAAACATATGGTTTGTAATAATAATAGTAGAAAGCTGTTTACCCTAACACTATATTTAAAAAGAAGCTAGTAAGAACATTCTAGGCCTAATTTTGTCTGTGAGAATGAAAAAGGACAGCATATGGCTAACGTTATGCAAGTCTACAGATTGCTTATGGGGAACATTATTTGTTGAGTTTTTCTTTTTTTAAAAAATCACTTTCCAACATTACTTTTTCATCATATATTGAAGATACACTTGCTGTAAAAATCTTTTTTGCTGCTGTTCTGGGATGATATCTGCTAAGATAAATCATTCTTCTCACAATCATTGCTGCATGTTCTTGTTAAAATATGACTTGGAATATATGGGTAAAAAACATGTATCCAAACAAAGGAAGATAATATAAATAGGAATAATGTGAGAGAAAGTCCTCTTATTTGAAAATATCACCTTAGAACAGAGGACAATTGCTTTGGTATGGAACAGAATGAAGATATTCTGGTAGTAGAAAGGAAAGGAATTCTCTTTAAGCACAATCATAGAAAAATGCAATACTCAGAGCAATGTTACATTTTCTACTTACTCCAGAGCTAAGGGAGACAACAACAATGTCAAATGGAACAAGCTTACCTTCAGGCAAAATCTTATCGATATACATGAAACCATTAAGTCAATACATTTAGGACCCCAATAGAGTCCAATATTTTCTAGAATCCATAATTTCATACTTATAAATGCCCCTTCCTTTGATAAAGATTTTTAACTCTTGCATTAAAGGGAATGATTTAATTAACTACTGTAACTAAAAACTTAATGATAAACTCTCTCTACTTAACTTGACTAGACCTTGTTAAGACCATGTTCATGCAGATTATAATCAGACCTGTGCATACAGTTCTTCCAGGACATTGATCATCCCCGATCACCAACAATTGATATGTCCTTTGAGAATGCAGGGTCGCCATCATACTTCAATATGGCATAAAATGAATATATGCACCTAACTCTTTTCCTAAAATTGTCATTATTTCTCAGTCTCTGAAATAATTCTATACCAGATCTCCATGGGTTGAGATTTGCTTACTTTTCTCCTACTTGGGCTGGAATCAGAATGATTTATCTTCCTGAGTTAAAATTAAGCCTCAGCTACCTTTTAATAGCTGTGTGATTTTGGGCAAGTGACGTTACCACTGTTTGTCTCAGTTTCTTCATCTATAAAATGAGCTGGAGAAGGAAAAGGCAAACCATTCTGGTACCTTTGACAAGAGAACCCCACTGTTTGTGGTGGACAAAACTAGAACAACAAACAATCAAACCCCTGTACTACATATCCTAGAAGGTTTTGGGGTTTACTGAACTTTCAAATCTGACAGCTACACTTCCATAAAGTATAAAGTGCTGAGTAGAATGAGATTTTCTAGAATATCGAATCCATATGATTTTTTAATTTTCTAACAGCATTACCATTTTTATGATTGGATAAGAACCAGTAAAAGTTTTGAAACTATTATTTCAAATACAACATAGATCAATAGGATTAGGGGAACCATTTTAATATCCAAACCATTATGTTAAAAGAAGAGAGACAGAAAGACAGAGACAGACAAAGAATGAGTGAGAGGGGGAGAAAGATCATATAGTCACAAAAGGCAGATTTTAAAATTTAAATTTGTTTTGAAAAATACTGCTCTATCAAAATATAATTATCCAAGAAAAAGGAGCAAGGTAACCAATAGTTTGTACATACCTAGTATTAGCTGCAAAATTATGTTTGTCCTACAGTCACTTCCAAAACAGGAAGGATTTTTAACACTGAGGAGTCCTGAGGGAGCTTTTTCAATGAGCAACCAAAAACAACAGATGGTGCCCAATAGAGATAGTGGGGAGAACTGACTGAAAATAACATACAAAAGAAATATATAGACACTAGAGAATAAAAATAGGCCCAAGTGCATGTTATTTTACAAGGAATAAAGATACCCAATAGAACTTTCTGACATCCTGAAATAAAACCCTGGAGATAATCAAACAAGAGGTGAGGATATAGGAAGGAATAATCTTTGCCTTTAGATAAAGGAATTAAAGTATTAGTAGCTGCCATTTTTCCCATTTGTATCTTGACTACCTGACAATGATCTCAGGTTCAGATCATACAATATTAATCTCAAAGGAAAATCAGTAATCATAAGATCTGGAAGAGCTAGAAGAGACCTGATATCTTCATATACAACTTTTACATTTGACAAATGAAGAAACTGAGGCATGAGATGAGTTCCAAAGACGTCAAGTGAGTTGCCCAAAGTCACAAAGATGATGAATTAGTAGAGTGGGGATTCAAATCCAGTTCTGGGATTTAAATCCAGATATCTCATTCTAAATCCAGAACTGGTTTCACCATTCCCTGGTGGCTCAAATATTTGTGATCTAAGGGTCACAAGACAAAGAAGTAAAGAAAGAAAGGGGGAAAAAAGTGAGAGTGAGAGAAATATAATAAAGCAGAAAGGACTGGGCCTCGCAGTTAAACCTTGGTTTCTAGTCCTACTGCTGACCCTCACATAAACCTTCTGGGAGCTTGGATTATCTCAAAACATCTAAACTAAATATTTACTAAGGTTTCTTCTAGCTACAAAACTTAGATCTTTTGGAGGGAAGGTGTATGAAAAACACCAAATATGAAAAATAAAAAGAAAATATTTGAACTTTCATTTTCCAATTAATACCAATAAAGCAGAGCATAACTGTGTGAAGAATCAAAAAACTTAAATCGCTAATCAGGAGACAAAGAGATATATAAGTGAACAGGTAGAAAACTGACTTTTTTTAAAAAGAAAAATAGATTAAAAATTTAAAAGAACTGAAATCTTTATTTTCAGGCCCCTTAAGTCCTAAATTACACACACACACACACACACACACACACACACACACACACACACACACACACCCTAGTTTTTGTTTTTATTTTGTATTTGAGGTCATCCCTATCTTGCTCAGACAGGAAGTACAAGAACTTCTCAGATGAAATTGGAAAAAGTGTGACCTGCTCCATTTCTGACCTGGCCTAGTTTTCCCCTCCTTAGCTCCAACCTATTGGTCCTCCTGCCCCCAGTCCCTGAAGGCTTCCCATACTGTTGGTAAAACTAGGATGGATACCAAATCTTAACTAACAGCAGATTAAAACTCCTGAACTCACAAAAATCATCCACTCATTCAGTCTTCTCCAATAGCAGGATTCACACATGTGCACCACCATCCCAAGATTTTTAACATACATACATAAAAACAAAAAGGCATACAAAACATACAATAATATATAAACAATATATAATTTATATATAAAATCTTAAACATATATGAAAGAGCATCACCTGCTGCATTCAGAATACCGAAGGTCGTGAAATAAGCAAAAAAAGTAATGTCATAACTCTAACTTTTTCTCGTGACATTACTTTTTTTTTAAATCTATATTACCTGCTATCATTTAGAGGCCATCTTTTGTATTAAAGGAGCATGCTTATTACATGAATCTAGATTACTTTTTTTGTATTTTTCCAGAAGTGGGGAATGGATTATTCTAAATCAGTATGACAAACAAATAAAAATGAATCTGTACAGGCTACATATTGATTTAGAAAATCACAAGTTAGCATTAGCTATGTTTTGTTGCAATTTTAATTATATTGTTAAACATTTCTCAGTTACAAATTAATCTGGTTCAGTGATTGGAGCTTCTATATGGGGCAAATGGGACAACAGGATTTGGAAAAGGGATGAATACATCAGTACAGAACTAGATCAAACCTTGACTTTCACTTCATAGGTTCTTTGTCCTATACTAACTGAGATTAGTCAAATACGATAAACTAAGTAAAATGAAGCTAAGTAAAAACAGGGATGAAAACATGTGAAACATTTGCAGAAGACTCTAAAAGGCCAGAAATAAACTGAACTTCCTACCGTACTTCCATTCAGTGATTTTACTCTGCCTGTGATAAGCTCCAGACCTGCTTTCTAAGGACCAGGCTAGTTAAAGGTACAGAGGAGCAGTCACAGGCAAAGCTGACATGATAAAATTTTCACTCACAGCAACGCAAAAATTATCTACTAAATTTCATAGAAGACTATAATCTACTACATTGGAAGACTCTTAGTCTCTTTGACTCAGTTGGAAGACCCTCAGAGACCAACTAGTCCAAATTCCTCATTTTGCAGACAAATAAATAAGACCAAATGACATCAAGTGACTTTCTCACAGATGTATCAATTTTAAGTAGAAGAGCTAAAATTTGAACCTAGGTCTTCTCACTCCAAATCATTCACTCATTCTACTCTGTCACATTACCCATACTATGGAAATTACAATTTCCTGAAGGAAATTTTGAAGTGTTAAGAAGAAAATCACATGCATTTTTTTGTTGTTGTTTGAAAATTGAAAAGTTTTCAAGAGGGCAGATATTCAGCTTTCAACTCACTCCACTCAGCTTCCCTCCTAATCTCACTTCCATATTGCTAACTCAAGCCTTGATAAATACCAATTTCCTCAACAACTTCTCCACTCTGGCTGGAGAACTGGAAGGTGGGAGTACCAAATTTCTTCCATTTCTTTCATTTATAGATAGCAGATTGGAACTTTGATGACCCCCCCCAACCCCCCAATTTTTCTGCTTCGTATTGTCTCTTCACACTAGATTGAAACCTCTTTAAAGGCAAGAATTTTTTCTGTTTTTTAATTGTATCCCTAACCTGGCATGTTGCCTAAGCTTAAAAATATGTTTATTGAATTCTAGTAGATCTGATATTGGGTCTTCTCTGAGAGATTCATTTAGTTGTATAAATCTACTTTAGAATTATCCTTTTTCCTTTTAGTTGTATGATATTCACTCCAGATCATTTTAAACACAGATGAGTACAAGTCAGAGATTTTTTAAAAATGTTTTTAATAATGTAATGAAGTTTAGATAAAATTAGAAAAAATTGCCTTAAAGAAATCAATATGAGATTCAAGAGCAAACTCAGAGTAAAAATAACACATCTATGCAGAGCCTCAACTTTTTATTTTTACTGAAAGATATGAGAGACATTAATACCTATGTGCAAACCAATCATGTAGGTAAGAGAAAGGTGCATTAACAAATTAAAAACAGCCTCAACTCCATGCCAGGTCAAGTTAGCAAATTTCAATCTTTTCTTATCTTGTTCATACCCTAAGGTGAATATAAGAAAGAAAGATCAAAGAACGAAAAGAAGATTGCCTACATACTTTGGAATTCTAATTTTATATAAATGTTTTAAAAAAGCAGGAAGAAATAGAATTTGGGTTTGTTGTCACTGGGGGCATGATTTTGGGGAAGGGTTATGGCTAAATTCAGATCGGGGTGACAAAATGTGTGTTAGTTCATAAACAAACCTTATAGAGGTTCATCAATAACAAGGTTACTTGTACAATAAGTCCAAATAAAAATGAAAAAAAAGTCAAAAGCCCTAATAATATGCTCCCCAACCTTAATCTTCACATATTTTGCAAGTGGATAGCTCAACTCATTTAGAAGGGCAACAGTTATCCTTTTGAGAGGGAGAATTCTAATGTAGTAAAGAAGTTACAGTCTTATTCACTCATATATTTCCCTGCATAGTATAATTAGAATGGTAAATAAAAAGTTTATTCACACTGATAAATATTTTCGTAAAGTACTTGATATGATTCATTTGAATCTTTCTTGCACAATAATATGCCCCTTAATGTTTTTTCTTTGGTATTTCAAACAAGGAGGCTTCAAGGTTACAATAGAAATTCCTACAATCACTCAGTTTCAAGAAAGCAAATATTTCCAATTGGGGAACAGAACAGGTGAGAAAAGTTGTTGCTTCTTACCAAGATATTCTTAGCTGTGATCACTGAATTCCATAGGACAACAAACAGCAGAACAGGAGGCCAGATCTTGATGGGATAAGACACTGCTTGTTCATTTGCTTGTTCGAAGATGGGCACAGCAAAACTGTTATCAACAAAACTGGCATTCAGTGGGCCTCCATCCCATTAACCTAAGATAGTATAGATTTAGATATGAAAATATGATTAATCAATGACCTGTTTTTTCAAAAGGGAAGATTACTAGAGAGCAATCAAATCAAGATGCCAAAATAAACCTAAATTTGTAGAGGGGTAAAAGCATTATGAGGATAAACTTTTAAATAAATATTAAATTACAGAGCACAGAACTTCACCAAGGCATCTGTATGCTCTAGGTAAAGTTTAAAAATATGATTTCCTTATTACCAATACTCCATCCAGAAACGTGAAAGTTTTGTCTCCTGTGTATTACTTATGATCTACTGAATGTTGTGAACCTTAACTGTAACATATGCTACATATCACCTAATAAAAACCTTCACACCTTAGAGAGAAGAATTAGGAACATTAAATATGTATTTATTAAAATTAACATTTAGAACTGTCACTTGTGCTTTCTTATACATTGTTAAAAGAGAAACAAATGTTTGCTGTATTACATAACATTAAATAGGATATCCAGTATAAAGTTTTAACAAAAAAGATCATCCCTGTTGATTTTTTTCCATATTTGTTGGAAATGACTACATAGATTTATTATGCCCCTGAACACTAAAAAGCCTCATCAATGAAACTCATAATAGTGCAAAAGAGATTAATCTTATGATTCACATAGAAAAAAAGTAGATAAACATGGATTTGCTCAGGATGTGGACTACATAGATAATACATTCAAATAATTCATCAATATTTGCATCAGGAATGAACTAGAAGAGGAGAATGAGTCTGACTCATAATTGATTAAGAGAAATTATTTGAGAAGTCATGCCATGATCTTGAAGAATTCACTTGCTACTGAAAAAATTTCTTTAGCTTCAATTTTTCCAAAGAATGGCATATGCCTGAAAATTATGAAATATTCAATATAAAAAGAATAGTTACCCAAAGGTTAATAGAAAGAAACAGATCATAACATATTGCCAATAAGAATTTATACACAAGTTTGGCAAAAGACATTAGGAAGGATATGTTTAAACTTACAAAGAGGTTGCCCAGTAACAGGGAGGATGAAAGAAAATAGTATGAATGATACTTTGGTACTCCCAATATACACAAAGAAAAAAATAACTTCCTTAATATGGTAAGTATAAAATACTTATGGGAAAATATATGAAGAGGTCACAATTTTTACTACCTAAGTCATAGAGTATCTAAAACAATGAAATCATGAATCCATAGGAAGGATGATGATTCTGGAGGAGACAAAGTGTCTTTATGTTCTTCCCTCCCCCTCCCCTTTCCCTTTGTAGCAGAGAAATTCTGTAGACAGAGAAAGTATAAAATGAGAGACAAATTTATCCCCAGTATGTTAAAGGTATCATTCCTTTACATTCTACTTAGGAGAGAGAAGGGGTTGCTTTATTGTGTTTTATTTTATTTTTATTCTTTTCAAGAAGTCTGAATTTCATGTTACTCTTACCTATGGGGCTAGATTTCCAATAGCTTCCCTACATTTTTACTCATATTTTGTTTGTCATATGAGTAGGCATTAGCTTTTGTTAATCACTAATTACTTTTACACTAAGGACAACAACAATACTTGCCCTGAATTATTCATAATTGTGAATATCTTATAATTAGATCAACAGGCCACATTTATTGTGGATCATTAGCCAGAAGTTGAAAATTACTTTGGATATAATGTTATTCCTGGTAACAGGAGTCCATCAGTTATTAGGAAATCATAAATTTGAAACAGAAGCTGGCACTTGCTTAAACTGGGATCAACCAATCTCACAAAGTACCAAGAATTATGTTCTGCTGGCATGGATTAAAATCCTAAATAGAAACAAAATGATCTCATATTTATGAGAGGCAAGAAGCATTGTAGTGGCTAGAAAGCCAGTCTAAATTTCCCTTCTCAATTTCCTTTAATTATTTTGTCTTCTATCTGCTATCTATAAGTAACATTTTTTTTGTCCAGAGTTTTTTGCAAATTATCAGCCCATTTGATTGTGAGCTCCTAGACAGCAGGATCTGTCTTTTGCCTTTCTTTGCATCCGACTTTGGAAATAGGAATAATCAGTGACTTAACCTCTTGTGGTTCCAAGTTGCAGATCTCTTTTGATAAAGGGTATTTTTTCCACAAGAGTTCATTACTCTAGTGAAATTAGAAGCCTTGTAATGAATGCCTGATACCCAGAGGTGGATAAGAATTTTTTAGAAATCAACTATTAAACTTTTGTTTTAAAATGAAGTCATGTTCACTGATTTAGGAAAATCCTGATGAGGAAGTTCTGTCAATTAGCACTTGAATAGCTTGGACCACAGATTAAGTGATTTATCTACAAACACTTGGTGTCAGAGATTTTAACACTTGCTTCTTGACTCAGAAATATGCTTTTTATGTCATCACCAACTAATACTAAAAATGTTTGAAAGTTCCACAGTTTTAAAATTATTTATTTGAATTCAATCAAGTTAAAGTCAAGACAAAAGGTCAATAATGATACTATGATTAAATAGCCAGGTTCAAACTTGGGAAAAACTGCAATCAAGTCCGGTTTTCAAACAGGTTGTGAACTGAACAAGTCCCTTATTGTCTAAGTGCTCCCAAGCAACATTTAATGCTCTGAGTTATTTATTATATTCCTGTTAATAACACTATAAATTGCTGTGCAGATTCCAACTTGCATTAGAAGGAGTTTCTTCACTTGTTAGTCAAAAATGGTCTGCAAATACAGAGAAAAAAATGAGTCAGGGAGACAGAGGGAGGGAGGGAGGGAAGTAGGGATACAGAGGCAGAGAGGGAAACAGAGACAGATGGAGACAGAGAAACAGAAACAAAAACAAAAAGATAGAGAGACATAGAGAGAAAGAGAGAGAAAAAGAAAGGGAGACATACAGAGAGAGAGAGAGAGAGTTCCAAAACAAAAAGATTATGGATATCTTAATTAAGTGAAATTGTATTGTCTGAAACCTTTAACTCAATTCAACATACAATTTATTAAGTGCTAGCTATATTCTAGGTGCTATAAAGGTTTGAGAAATAATTTTCTGTACTGAAAGGTGATATACATATCAGAAAGATAATACAAAGAACAGGCTGGGTTTGAACAGACACTTCAGACAAGGGCAATTCACTTGACTCAGGGAAACAACAATAGAAAACAGCTTTTTTTTGACCAAGTGGACTTTGACTGTCAAGCAATTTCCTGTCCTAAACAGACAATATTGCCTGTGCCTCAAAGTCATCAGTGCAAAATCTAAGAGGCACTTTACCACAGCATCAAATAAGATTTGGAATGAAAATTTCATTTCAAAGCAAGAAAAATTTGCAATAATTTTCTATAATGCAAGAAGACTTTTTTAAGCACTGCTATTGTAGAAGCAATTCTAAATAACAGAGCTTGTCTTATAATAGCATTTCTATAATAATAGTGTTTTATAACAGAAGTGCTATTATTACAGAAATGGCATTATAATAGTGGCATTATTATTGTTGAATCTCTCTTATAACAGAAGTGCTAAATAAGCCCATTTATATTACAGAAATTTCAAATTCCTCCTTCCTCAAAACAAAAAGTGCTTTGGCCATTTTATTTTACATGATTCCATTACAAGAAAACCAGTAAGAGTTGACCAAATATTGGAAGATGTGTCCAGGATATAGACACACATCTATGGAATATCGTGGAAGGGGAATCAGGCTGGTAGGAAGAAGGCTCAAGTTAAATTATGGAGCCACTGGGCAAGTTGCTTTACCACTTCAGACTTTAGTGAGAATGTAATCTCCTCAGGAAAATAGATGATTTCATTTTTTTTATATTCCTACACTTGCATAGTAGCTTTGCTTGCTCTTGGACTGGTCATTTGTAAAAAGAGGTGATTGGCTTAGATCATTTCTAATGACCTTTACAGAAATTCTATTCTAATTCCAGATGTTCTGTTTATCATATAAATAAGATTTCTCCTAAACCAGTAAAGAAACCTTTTCTACGTAAAGCTTGCCTGGACTGTCATATCAAAGTCTTTATTTTTCTATTTTTGCAACATGTTGTACTTAACTTGTATACTATTGTTTTAATTATATATAACTTAACAATTTACAAATTGCTGGAAGGGACAGACTATGATTTTTGTTCTTATTCTTTCCCCTATACAGTGCCCAATTACTTACTCTTATTTAATTGGTAAAAGTTTATTATAGAAAATCCAGTATTTAAAAATGCTACAGATCTTACCAGAGTCAGTTACATCTTCCATTTGAAAGTTGGTGGAATACTTTTCAGGGGCTTGTTATATTTTCCATGTTGGAATAAGGCAATAAAGTTGGATAAGGTTTAAAGTGATAAAAATGTAATATTCAATAATAGTTACAGCAGAAAAATTCATGGACAGAAATCTTATATCTGTGTCAAGTATATTAATATAAATTTCACTTCTCATTCAATAAAATATATATTGCTTTGCCACATATTAAGTATTCATCAAAAAGAATGTAATGATATATATGTATATCTTTATAATATAGATGAATGAAAGGGTAAATTTAAATTTATAAAATTCTACCTTGATATTCTTTGCTGTTGAGTATCTACTGCAGTAGGGAAGACAGGGAAGAATTTAAGTTTTGAAGCAACTGACCTTTTTAACATTACAATAAAATCCTATATACTTCTAACTTGATACAATTAGATTACACCATCTGGTTAGGATATAGTCTATGAAACAGTGAAGTCAAGAAATTCAATAAATTCATATCCTCCAAAGGAATTTTTTTTTACATTTTTAGAGTGCCATGAAAGCTTTTTGGCATGTGTTTGTATGAAATTGAACTTATTTTAATATTGATTTCAGGCAGAGGAAGGTTTTGCTTCATCCTGCATTGCCTCAGAAAATAATGCTCTTTAGGGCAATAGCCCTGCTGTGGTTAATAATGACAATTGAAGCTATCAAGAGCAATCATTAAAAAAAAAACTAAGTACTTAATCCATTTTATATGCAAAGAAAAATTATTCAATACATCATTTTTTAAAAATCAAAATAGAGAAAGAAGAAAAGATGATTATTTTCAATAAATTCCTAATAACTAGATTCTAGTCACATACACTTTGCATTTCATTATACACATATGCTGTAGCCAGTAAGCTTATCTGGTTAGGACACAAGACTAATGAGGCCCAGAGTGAGAGCCATCGAGCTTGGCTCCATTCCATGGCTACAGAATTGACCCCTGACCCTAACCAGCCATCCTTCAAGTGCATGCTGTTCACAAGGACCCATGGGGAGGACTGGGGAGCAGGAGCAGGCGGGGGGAGAAGAAGAGATGGAGCACCACAAACTTCACCATTTGAAAAAATTCATGAACAGCTAATCATGAATCAGTCTTACTGATGGTGGTCCAGTCAGTATCATCATTCTCAAAGAGAACACATTACTACAAGATACTCTCTTCATCAGTGCATCAAGCTAATGAGTGAGGCCAAAGTTTTAGGTTCAATCCTTACAAGCACCAATTAGCCCATAAGAGAAAACAAGAATTTCCAAGCCTGTGTGCCATGCAATTCATTTCTCCTCTTTTCCACCATCTCTCAACAGTATACTCTTGTTCCCAAGGGCAGCTAAATAAATCACAATAAACTACTTACATTCTAATAATGCCTCCTAGAGTCAGACTCTTACAGACAGTACAGTCATCTTTTGATACAAAAGGTCAGTATTTAATTACTTCTAACCCAAAATATCGCATCAATAATTTTTTGACCAGATCAATGATTTCATTAAAAAATAGAGTACTCTCAATGAGGAAACCCTCCATCAGTGTAGATTTGCACCCACTCTGCAAACTTTATATTCTTGGGACATCAAAAGATTAAGTGAATTGTCCAGTGTGAATAAAACAAAGGACTTGAATTCAGGTTTTCCTGACTCTATGGTCATTTTTCTATCCCCAGTATCATAGTTGTTTCTTAGACAAATTAGTAGAAACAGACTGAAAGGGCAGACAGGGAAGGTTATTTTAAAAAGTATACTGAAGTCTTCGAGCAGGTTCACCTGGATGGTGCAGTAGAGTTAGGAAGACTCCTCTTCCTGAGTTCAAAACTGTCCTCCGACACTTACTAGCTATGTGACCCTGGGTCAGTCATCTAATCCTTTTACCTTGGTTTCCTCATCTGTAAAAGGAGCTAGAGAAAGAAATGGCAAACCACAACTGAACAATAACAATAATTAGTTTTATTTATTCATTATTTAGGTGTAATAGCTTGATATAAATAATAATAATGACGGAACAATAATTAGATTTATTTTTTATTATTATCTCCTTGCTTCTTTTTGACAATCAAATGAGATAATTTAAAGCATGCTATATTAATTCTGTTATTGTTATTACTCTTTGGTATTTTTTTCAAGGCAATAGGGTTAAGTGATTTGTCAGAGGTCACATAGCTAGGTAATTAATTATTAAGTGTCTGAGGTCAGACTTGGACTGAGGTCCCACTGACTCCAGGACCAGTGTTCTATCCACTGCATCACCTAGCAGCCCCTCTCTTATTATTGCTTATCAATATGTTACACATAAATAAACATATAAATAAAACTAACAATGAGAAAGAACAAGGACAATTTCACTTGCATAAAATCCCTCAAAAGCATAATAACCTGGAGTTACTTAGTACAAGAATATTGAGAGTTTAAGTGCCTTGCCCAGAGTTACATAACATACATAGCATACATACAGAGTTACATAGCATACAACAAAGCTGAATTTGATGACCTTCTTAGATCTGTTCTCTGTCCACTATGACAAGTTGGCATTCATGTGGCTATTCCTTAATAATGTGACCCTATGGGGCAGGTAGGTGGTGCAGTGGATAGAGCACTGGCCCTAGAATCAGGAGTACCTGAGTTCAAATCTGACCTCAGACACTTAATAATTACCTAGCTGTTGTAGTCTTGGGCAAGCCACTTAACCCAATTGCCTTGCAAAAAGCCTAAAAAACAAAAATGACCCTATGTTTATACAGTATTCCAAGTTCATAGAGACTAACAAAAAACTTGGTTTACAATAATACTGAGAGGTAGATTGTATCTGCCTAATTCTCCCCCATTATATACATGGAAAATTTGAAATTCTGAAATGTATCTTCTAATTGGACTGAGTCTTATAGTTAAACAAAATACTGTTTTTTTTTCCACTACAGAGAGCTGCCCTTGTTAGCATTCCAAAATTTTCTAACAAACTGTTAAATATCTGGGAATAAGAAAGTTCTAGAGATTCATTTCTTTTTAATGTTTAGTTAAAGACAGACATCTCCCCCCCTTCAAAAAATGGTACTTTCTTTCTCAAGCCTCTGCACCCAAGAAATCTCAAGGGATTATGGTTCAGTGTCCTTCTCTGAAAACTTACTTTATGCATTTGGCCACAAGATAAGAGCTCTCCTGGGACCAATGCTTTGAACAAACTTAAATTTCTCTTGGGGTTTGAAGCTCTACTGAATAGCCCACTGCAGCTCAATATATAGATAGATAGATAGATAGATAGATAGATAGATAGATAGATAGATAGATAGATAGATAGATAGATAAAGAAAATGGAAAGGAGAGGAAATGGAAGCAGGGAAATGGGAGTGTGAAAATTGGGGATTAGTCAATTTCCACAAAAAAAATCACCAGACAGCATGTAGAAGAGGCAAGAAGGGGTTGAAAGTAATAAAGCCAATTAGTGAATCAAAGAATAAGAAACAACGTTTTGAAATAAAAGAGTGATAATTTTAAGCAGCAAGAAAGAGAAATTAGAATACAGAAGTGATAATACTATGCAGTTGAGGCAGGAGATGTTAAAAAAACCGAATAGCAAAACCAAAAAAAGATGAAAAAATTCACCTCAGTTTTTTAAACATCTGTTTAAATGAATCACCCCTTTTTATTTTGGATCTGAGCTACTAACATTTAGATCCTCATACCAGATGTACTTTCTGTTTTTGTTTGCTCTTCCTGGACCAATAAATTCTTCATATAATTTCTATTCAATTCCTCATGACTTTATTTTTCATGATAAACTTGCAAACCTAGATTCTTTTTCTACTACTGAAAATTTTTCTTTTCTATTTTCCCAAGACCTCAAAGATAAATGTGATTTTAAAAAAATTGCAATTTCTGATGTGTTGTAAATTCTCTATTGTGAGCTTCTAGTTTCTTTATCAGCTTTCTGACTCCATTTCTTTCTATACTTTGCTAGGGAGCAAGAGTGGAGGGAAGGTTAGAGTGCAAATTCTTATAAGTCATATGCATCTTAATTTGGCTATTTAAAGCTAAATTTTCCATATTCCAAGCATGTGTCTGTGTCAGGGAGCAGGGTGCCACCAGAGCTGCAGCTTTTATTCTATAGGAATTCCTCACAAAGGACCAGAAATGTCTTTGCTTCTAATTACATGTCCACTACTAGGTGACAATGAGCAAATTATTATCCTTACTGGAGTCTCAATTTTCACCTCTAAAACAAAGAGTTAGAACAGATAGATCAGTATCACAAATGACTCGATAAAACATTTTTTAAAATACCTGACATCCCCCAAAATCATGGAAGTCCAGATTGTCAGAGCCTATGCCAGTGGAATATAAGCCTTCAAAAATCTAATTCAAGTTTATTTTATTTTTTATTTTTTCTTTAGATTTTTTCAAGGCAATGGGGTTAAGTGGCTTGCCAAGGCCACACGGCTAGGTAATTATTAAGTGTCTGAGGTCATATTTGAACCCAAGTACTCCTGACTCCAAGCCTGGTGCTCTATCCACTGCGCCACCTAGCCACCCTAATTCAAGTTTCTGTTAAAAAGAAAAGAGTTTTGCCTTTTCACAGAAACAAATAATCACTTTAAATGTTTCTGATGCTAACTACCTTCCAACATCGGGCAAATTAAACTTCCTTGGCTCTGTTTTTCTTTAATAGCAAAATGAAGTTGTTGACAAAGATCAATGACCATTCTAAAAGACTTGTGTTGGAAAATAGTATCCATATTCAGGAAAAGAGCTATAGAATCTAAATACAGTCCAAAGTATACTATTTTCATTTTTAAAAATTTACTTTATGGGGTGGCTAGGTGGTACAGTGTGGATAGAGCACCAGCCCTGGAGTCAGGCGTACCTAAATTCAAATGTAACCTCAGATACTTAATAATTACCTAGCCGTGTGGCCTTGGGCAAGCCACTTAACCCCATTGCCTTGCAAAAATAAAATAAAATAAAATTTATGCTTTTTTCCTTCTCATGGTTTTTCCCCTTTTGTTCTGATTCTTCTTTCACAACATAAAAATATGGAAATAAGTTTAACAGTTTTACTGTATGACCTGTATCAGATTATTAAATATCAAGGGAAGGGAATAGGGAGGGAGAAAAATATGGAACTCAAAATCTTTAAAAAAATGAATGTTGAAAACTTTATATGTAATTAGAAAAAATTTAAAATTATAAAAAAAGAAAAAGTAAGGATGTTGATTCTGAAATCCTTTCTATTTCTAGAACTATATGATCCTAAGAAATGTCCAAAACACATCAAAAATTTGGGTTTTGCAAAAAAAAATATGATGGAATTCAAGATGCATAAGCCATTAAGGTCAACCAGGAAGTCATAGATCTTTGTAGATTCAGCTTCAGTGTTTTTAAGGACATGATATAACTATGTTGAAAGCCCTAAAATGTGGGCTATGTTATATAGTGAAGAGTGACTAAACTAATAAGGATACCAGCTTGAAAACTTGAAAGCAAATAAAAAACCTCATATGAACAATTTTTATTTCATATTTTTTCTTTAGATTTTTTTTTTTTGCAAGGCATACAGGGTTAAGTGGCTTGCCCAAGGCCACACGGCTAGGTAATTACTAAGTGTCTGAGACTAGATTTGAACTCAGGTACTCCTGACTCCAGGGCTGGTGCTCTATCTACTGCGCCACCTAGCTGACCTATTTCACATTTTAATTCAGGATATGCCCCAAATTCTTTTTTTTTTTTTCCATTTCAGTTCTAGGTGCTTTGGAAAGTCTATGGGTCATTTTGGAGAGGGAAAGGGTGAGTTGATTTTGATCAAGATAAATTTCTCGGATATGGAGAATTTACATGAGAAGTTAAGTGATTTATGCAAGATCCTACAGCTAGTATTTGAGATATAATTTGTCTATTAAGGCATAGTGCCTCTAATGGATTAGAATAATATTCACATTTGTATAGAAATGCATGGCCCATAAGATCAAACAGACCTCAGAAGTCATCATATTCAATGTCCCACCTTTTCCCATTTCAGAGATGAGGAAACTGGGCTAAGAGAATGATTGACCCAGGGTCACAAAGCTAGTAAAAATCTTAGACAGGACCCAGATCCTAGTCTTTGTGACTCTGAGTTTAAAAACCCATTCTGCTGCAAAACCCATTCTATTCCATTATCTTTTAAGTGATACTATTACTATTATTCCTGCTTTACAGATAAAGAAGCTCAAATTAACAGCTTGGAAGTATACAAAACTGCAACTGATGAGTAAGTACTTTAATAGGAATATGGGATTGGTACATATTCAGGAACCTGGCACTGGGTTACTTACTTGTTGACAGAGTAGCAAAAATAGAACTTGGATGCAGCTTCTGTAGCCATTTCATAGTTTTAAAGTTTATGAATGTCAATCAGGAAGCCTTAAGTTCAAATCTGATCTCAGATATATCCCAGTTGTGAGACCTTTGGCAAGTTACTTAACCTTTGTCTCAGTTTCCTCAGCTGTAAAATTGGGACAATAATAGCACCTTCCTCCCAGGGTTGTTGTAAGGCCCAAATGAGGGAATAATTGTAAATCACTTCAAATAATGCCTGGAACATAGTGTTATAAATTGTGGTGGTTGTTGTTGTTGCTCTTACTACTGCTGCTATTGCTATTATTAGGGCAGTTACATGACTCCCTGAATACAAAAAGGAAATCTGAGTTCAAATTTGAGTTCAGACACTTACTAGTTGTGTGACCCTGGGCAAGTCACTTAACCCTATTTGTCTCAGTTTTCTCATCTGTAAAATGAGTTGAAAAAGGAATGCAAATCCTCCAGTATCTTTGTCAAAAACAAACAACTCAAATGAGGTCACAAAGATTCAGACACAATTGAAAAACAACCAAATTGCTGCAATTATTTCATCAGTGGTAACTCTGTATATACCCCCTCATCATATTCCTCTTTATACCACAGCCCACTGCAGAATCACAGAAAAATCCTTTTTCCCATCCCATTAAGATCTTTTTGGAATGGGATCAAAAATTCAAGCTATGAAGATGTGGTACTATGATACAATAATCAGTCATTCCTTTGGAATTAAATGATCTACTTTCAGAATATCATCACTTCAGAAGAGCTCAACACCAAGCAATATCCACACTAAACTAGGGAGGAAACTAGGCTGTAGCATCAAGGATGCTTATTGACTTGAAAGTTAGAAGAACTTGAATTGAATCCCAGCTCTGCCACTTAACTGCCATTAATTGGGTCATCCTCTCTGTGCCTCCATTGCCTTACCTATTAAACTAGGTGTGTCTAACTCCAATTTTCCTCTCACTCCGGATTATATAACAACATTAGTGAGGGATTAGTATATTGCATATAAAGGATATGCCAATAACTGAAAGGCTTTAATGATCGAAGCTCCCTGTACAATTCTTCATCAATGCTCATTAAAAAAAAATTCTGGGTAAGTCAACTGAATACATAAGTGTAAAGTGGATAAGTGCAAACATAAAAAAGGAAATATTGGATTTTTTTATACTTAATATCTCATATTGTCATCAACATAATTCAGCCAAAGCTCTTAGACAAAATTGATTTTTTTTATCTTGAAACAATCACTGGTTCTGGAATTCAAATTCCACTTCTAAAACAACCTGTGTGAAAGTGGATAAATTATTTAAATTGCCTGGGCTTTAAGTTCCTCACTGGGGACCTTGGAAGACATAATCTCTGAGGTCCTTTACACCTAAAAATCTATTATCTTAGAACTTCCTTATCAAATATTAGGGTTTAGTGGATAGAGTAATGGACTTGAGTCAAGATGTTCAAACTCAAATCTGGTCACTTACATTAATTACTTATATAATTCCAGGAAACAAACCCCTCTGAGCCTCAATCAACCCTCTTAAACTATTATTTAAAGGACAAAGTCTAATCTGTTTTGATTTAGGAAGTCCCCACTGATGTTCCCTGGTATGGTTAGTATTTTTACGTAGACAATAAATTTTCTGTTTGTTGAACTGACTAACTTCCCATAAAACTTTCATGTTGCTGAGAGCCTAGCTTGCCAGGATCTTCTCAAAAATAGTCTTGTAAAATATATTAGCCAGGCAAAGAGATATCCTCAGACATAGCCAGCTGAAGGCTGAAAACAGGGGAAAAAATGGAGGGAAATAAGATACCTGAAGGCTAATAGTTAAAGCATAGCTATCATTCAATAACTGAACAACAACACAATATAGAATCTCAAAGTCATTCCTATCCCAGAATTTTCTTTGGTCCTCAACTTTGCCACTGAGCAACCTCCCAGCCTACAAGGCTAAAAGGTAACGATAGTGCATACTGGATGTATTTAGAACCAAAACTTGCATTACAAGAGAATTAAAAAGAAATGAGGCTGTAAATGAAAGTCTGTTATGGATGGATCTCTTCTAAGTGATATATGTGATACAAATGATTAGCATTAACTGATCTTCTTGAAGAATGTACTAGTATAATTCATTATAATGGCTTCGAAGTGCAATTAGTGAACTATACTGTAAATGACACTGCTGTTCACAGACCTACCCATAAGAGTAATTATATTTTGAAAACTACTTAGTGAAAAATTGATTGAATGAGTCCTATGGGCATAGATAATTGAGATAAAAATATGTAAACAAAATGCCTATTAATAGGCTTTATGGCACATTTATGTATTTACTTGGTTAGCTAATGTAAGATTTTATAATAAGGAATAATTTTAAACATTACCTTCTTTTAAAAGCAGATTTTAATACCCTAAGATAAGGGGAGGAGGAATGTTTCTGGTCTCTAGAACAAAATAGAATTAATGTTTCATATGTGGTAGTTCAAATAGTTTTTCAGAACAGGGTCATAAGAAAGCAATTGGATTTCAGACACATAAAAACAGCAATAATGTCAACAATAGACTTTATAAAGGACTTTCAAATTATCAGATATTTTTGCATACATTATTTCCTTTTGAGTCCAGCAAAGGACGTATTACAAGTACTCACTTTCCTTTCATAGATGCGAAAATTGGAAGGTTAAAAGACTTTCCCAAGATCAGGCATGTATAGTCCAGAGGAAAGAGGGAAAAACTGAACTTGGAGACCTGGAGTTACAAGATCTGAGTTTAATTTGTTTCTGCCATTTATGTGTTAGGGGCCAATCAGCTCACCTCACCATTGGGCTACAATTTCCTCATCTATAAAATGAGAAGACTCAACTAAATGACTTCTAAGGTCCCTACAACTATACTGTCTAAAATAGCTACTGAATATCAGAACCTTAACTCTTTAAACACCAGTCTTCCCCTTCCTGCTCCTAGCACAAAAACTAATATTAGCACAGGGATATGAAGTTGGCTTTGTTTTTCAGCTTCTACATATATAAGCTCTTTTGTCTCACCAGTATCCTCCCACATTCCTGGCTCACGTCCTGCAAGTTTCAAGCACCAAATCATTCATAATGCTCTTTGATTGACCAGGACTAGCTCCACAATGTCACAATGATGTAGTACAAGAAGAAGAAGACAAAAATTTTATAAAAAATTATAGAATTGGGGCAGCTAGGTGGCACAGTGGATAGAGCACTGGCCCTGGAGTCAGGAGAACCTGAGTTCAAATCTGGCCTCAGACACTTAATAATTACCTAGGTGTGTGCTCTTGGGCAAGCCACTTAACCCCATTTGCCTTGCAAAAAAAAAGCTAAAAAAATTATAGAATTAACAGAAATACCTAGCTGAAATATGAATTAAAATAATAAACACAATACTTATTGTTTTAATATAATCATCTATTATTTGTGATCATATTAAAACTATAGTTGTTGATCAAAGCAAAAAAAAGGTTACAGGAAATACACAGAAATTAGAAGTTACTTTGTTATTAGTTTATTGGATAAGATGAAAAATTGTTAAATATACATGTTGGTCAATTAAGAGTGATAAAACAAGATGGACATGTGAACCAGGAAATTTAAGGATAAACATATATATGTGTATATATAATATGTATATTTTTGTATATGTATAAATACACAGTCAATATTAAACAGAATTCTGAAAATGAGATTTATCTTTTTTGCTTTCCCATTACTTCTATATTCCCTTCTCCTTCCCATTATCCCTCACCCTTATATTCTAATGATCCTACCATCTCCAAGGGTTTATTACATACCAGCTGCTACCTTCCTTCCCATTGTTTTTCAGCACCCTAAGCTCCAGATAGTCTCACAATTCTAAAAGTCCTCTGATAGGAAATTAATTGATGTTTTATTTAGCTTCAGTTCAATTCAACAAATGAACATTAAGTAACTTTGTGCTAAATAGTACTAGGTTTTTGAGCTATAAAGACAGAAGAAAACATGTCCTTCCCTCCAAAACTTGTATTCTACAAAATAAGCAAAAAAATCAATGTCTTACCTCTTTCTCTCTAAGATATTTGCATACAAATGCATATTCCTATTCTTTATGTGTGTGTGTATATAGAAGATATATGTGCATACATATGTACAAAGGTGTATGTATGCACATGTTTGCATCCATAGAAGCATGTGTATAGATGTCCATGTTTGTTCATATCAATATAAAGAAATATATATATATGTATATCTATATCTATATATAAAAATATAGATATACACACATAAGTATGTGCCTGTGACTGTATATAGATATATTATATCCTCTGATTTCATTCTCCTAACCCCTATTTACACAGATAAGTTTGAATGCCAGAAAGACATACCTATTCCTCCCCTCAGGGTTCTTTGGAGAAACCCTAAGTACTTGTAGCTCCTAATAGTGTCAAATCTGAGCCCCTAGCCCGTATAAGTCTGCCACTCTCCCCAAAGGTTTTCTAATATTGATAGCCTAAGTGCTATCAATTAGCTTTTATAAAAGAATATTTTCTGAGAGCAAGGACAGAGGTTCACACAGACACATACACAAACAAGATTGCAACTAATGTTGCAATCTCCCCTGAGGAACATGGGCTCAAATTTAAAGTTGTTGATATAAAATACCAGAAGCATACTATACACACACACACAAACATACATATATATATACCCACAAACACATATTTACATGTGTAAATAAGTCTGTCTCATCTAGATATCTATATCTCCTAACAGATACCTGTATATATGTTTATACCATTTATAGAGATAGATATTTCTATCTAACTATACACAAAGGTTTTTAAATATTTGCATAGATGTATATGCATATCTATATAGATATATAAGCTATAAAGACAAATATTTATATATGTATATATATACCCATATCTAAACTTATATCGATCTTATATATAAATAATTACATAAACTATATAAATTTATATAGACATATAGTGAGGTATATATCTAGATGAGGTATATATGTCTACTCATCTAGATCTAGAAAGACCAATAAATTAAATTTTTGTTTTCATGTAGATAGCGGTTTGTTTGATCTTCTTTAAAAACAGCATATATTGAAAGACACTGAAAGCATCAATGAACTAAAAATATTTTAGGATCAAAAGGTATAATGGAAAAATCAGTAAGAGAGTAGGCAGAATAAGTAAATTAATATTTCAGAGGAAAAAATCTCTCACAAGAAAATCAATAATGTAAGTGATACAATATTGTAAGTAAGTAATACTAAAGAATTCATTTTAAATCAAGAGTGAAGTTGTAAAAAGGAAAAGAATAATGAGGGAAAAAAGTAAAGAATAGAATAAAGACAACTGGACCAAAATTATAGCATACTTCCTATAGCTACCAACAGCATTCCTTGGGAGAAATTCTAGAATCTTCAGAAGAGAAAAGTAATAAGAGTATGGAATAAAGACAATACTCTTTGGAAATGAATATTAAATAATAATGACACTAAAATAGAAAAACGAATGTGGTGCTAAGAACAGAGGCATTTAGGTACTATACTTCAGTGAAATGGGAAAAGAAAAGATTTTTCAAAAACAAAGCATGAGGAGTAACAATGAAAATAAACTCAAGGAATTTGGAATTGCAGAGTAGAAGAGAAAAAATAAAAGACAAGATTTGTAGAAAATTAAGAATATATAGATATATACAATATATATTAAAGAGGAGATAAAATAAACATTTATGTGTATGAGCAACTATACAGTGAGAGTTATGTTTGTGTTTTTATCTACTAAATCCATTCTCTGGGTGATATATGTGTGCGTGTCTGTGTGTGTGTGTGTGTGTGTGTGTGTGTGTGTGTCTATTATCTATACATGATGTGTGCAAAATATAGGTTTCAGGTATTTTAGATTATAGATTAAACCAAAGAAAACACAAATTTTAGAAAAATATCCTTAAAGTAAGTAGATTGAATTTACAAATACAAAACAAAACAAGAAAAATAAAGGGCTGGATTTTTTCTTAATGTCAACAATTTTCACATTTAGAAATACATATAAAATGCATTTTATTATTAAATGTTATTTTTAAATAAGTTAATTTTTAATATTAAAATAAGTTCATATAAAATAAACATTTTATTTCACTTTTAAAAAAGACAGAGTTCCAATCATGGTCTCAGAAAAAAGTAATAGTAATAATCCATGACAGACTTAAAGGAAGCAGATTTTTTTAGTTAAATATATATATATATATATATATATATATATAATCACTTGGCATGGAAGTCAAGAAACTCCTTTTACTTATTTACAGTCATCTTACTTTATTTTAAAGACAACTAAAATGCATAGTCAAAAAAGACTGATACACAATAATGTACAGAAAATTAATATTCTTCTTTTAGAGCTGCATAAATCAAACAAAAAAACATACAAGAAGGGAAATAGATTTGACCAACCTCTATCAACATATGAACATGAGTTTTAAACCATGTGCCTATTACTCAACATCCCACAAGTCTTTTTACAAAAAAAAATGTATTATGTACTAGGACATTAAGTAATCATAAACAAATCCAAAAGTTAAAACATATCCTTTACAGATCATAATACAATAAAATAGCAATGAAAAAATAAAAAATGAGCAAAAGAAACATCTAAATAAAGACTAAGTAATGGGGGTGGCTTGCTGGCACAGTGGATAGAGCACCAGTCCTGGACTCAGGAGTACCTGAGTTCAAATCCAGTATCAGACACTTAATAATTAATTACCTAGTTGTGTGGCTTTGGGCAAGCCACTTAACCCCATTGCCTTGCAAAACAAACAAACAGACACTCTGAATAATGAATAGGTCAAATAAAAATAATAATAATACTAACCTTTTATAAAACTTATGAGACATAACTAAAACAGTTTGAAGGAGAAAAATTTTCTCTGGAATTATATTAACAAATTAGGAGAAGGAATCAGTGAAATAAGTTGCAAGTGAAAAAATTAGTAGTAAATAAATAAGCAGCACTCAAAAATGCACAATAGAAATAATAGAAAATGTTAGAGAGAAATAGGAAATTTTTAAATAAAGAGTACAAAACTCATAATACTAAAGGTCATTAATCTTTTTTAAAAGATTAACAAGATAAACAAGTCATTAGCTACTTTGAACAAAAAAATCAAATTATAAAAATAAAAATGGACAAAGTAATTTGAAAAAGAACAAAAAATAATTCTCAGAAGTGATTATGTATGCTAGGAAAACTCAGAATTCAAATAAAGTTAATAAATACCTTACAAAATCCAACCCAAAGTATCTAAATATACAAAAAGGGTGGGAGGGAGGGACAGAGAAAGAGAGAGAAAGGTGGTTTTTTTGTTTTGTTTTGTTTTGTTTTGTTGCCAGGCAATTTGGGTTAAGTGACTTGTCCAAAGTCAAACAGTTAGGAACTGTCAAGTGTCTGGATTTGAACTCAGATCCTCCTGATTCCAGGCCCAGTGCTTTATTTATGTCACCTATCTGCCCCGAGAGAGACCTCTAAAGAGACCCAATTTAAAAAATAAATTGACCCAAATAAATTGCTAAAAAGAAAAAAAAATTCCTGAGTCAATTGAAAGACAATGTGTCACAGAAGAGTGTTTTATTCTTAGTCAGGAAGACTTCAAATGCCACTTATGGTACTTATTTTGCTCACATATCTGTGTCTCAGGTTCCTTATCTGAATAGGAAGGGGAAAGAAATACCCTTATTAAACATCTATTATGAGCCAGGTACTTATACTAAGTGCTTTACAAAGATTGTTTTATTTGATCTTCAAAAACAACCCTGGAAGATAGGTAGTATTATAGTTCCCATTTTTAAGTCGAAAAAATTGAGGTTGAGATTAATTGACATGCCCAGTTACTAAGTGCCTAAAGTCAGATTTGAATTCGGTCATATTTGCTAGAATCTTATCGATCAACAAGCATTTATTAAGCATCTTCTGTGCTTAGCATTGAGGATTCAAAGAAAGGTCAAATTCAGTCCCTGCCCTTGAGAATCTCAAAATCTCCTAGAAGACATGAAACTTGATTCTGATATAAAATTATATATATATATATATATACACATACAGATATACATGTATAAATTGGAGAAATCTCAAGGGGAAGGCACTAAAAATTTAGGAGAAATGGAAAAGTTTTTTAATAGAAGATCAGACTTTAACTAAAACTTGAGGGAAGCCAGAGAGAATAGGAGACAGAAATGAGGAAGGAGAATATTTCCAACTTAGGTAACAGTCAGTGAAAATGCTCAGAGCCAGGAGATAGAGTATTAAGTGCAAGGAACAGCAATGAGACCATTGTTACTAGATTTACAGAATACTTGGAGGGGGGTAATGGGCAATATTAGAAAGGTGAAAAGGCATTAGGGAATGGACTTCTCTTTTGCAAAATAACAGTTGAGGAGATGAACTAGGTGAACCTTTGACCTTTTTAGAATACCTAGCTAAAACTATAACATTTCGGTAAATACTTTTTCTACTTGTTTCTCCTCCTATAATGTTATTTGTGAAGTCCATATTTTCTAAGAGGAAATTATGAGAAATTTTAACACTTAAACAGATGTTCAAGTTGTATGTTTCTTTTCCCATATTAGACTTAATATGTATACTTATATACATATATATTTATATTTCACACAAGGCTGTACATTTTAAAAGGTGTCACTGTCTCCATGATGTCAACTGCTATTCTCTACTTTGTGGCTTTTTTAGCATAACTGATTGTCACCTGCCTCCTTTTAGGAAATATGATGACAGAACTTACTGCCAGAAGGAGCTCGCAGTCCCCTTTTCCTTGCAGAATAACACAGCTTTCTTAGGTTGTTAAAACAGACTTGTAGCAGTTGTTCCAAGAATTAAGCTGTTTGTTCTCAGCACACAGCACACAGGATGAAAAGTCATTGGCTCATTCACAGAGCAGCATGCTATGAAATTTGGTAGTACAGTATTTAGAATTTCTCTTTGTGCTTCCCAACTAGCTACCATCCATGTCTCTCCTAGAAACAAACACTATTACTATAGTCATAACTGTAAGACAGGGAAACTCACAGCTAATTCATCATGATATTAGTCCACAAAGATTATTTAAAATCAGTAAAATGTGAACAGCCTTCCTCTTCTGTTAGAGCCTAATTTCAACCCCTGCTAAAAGAAAATAAAACAAAAAATACAATCATATTACCATACTTTAAAACATCAGTGAATCAGAAGTAGGAGCTTGAGTGGATAGAACTTTCTACTTAGTTTAGGAGTATGTTAAAAATATTTATCAACTTTTGCTGAAAATCTTGCATATATATACATATATATGTATATTTATGTATATATTTGTGCATACATATATATATATATATATATTTATTCCCATCTTAGAAAGTAAGAATATTTTGAATATGCTTCCTTTGACAGACTTAGTGTGAGATAGTAGAAAGAAGGTTGGTTTGATGATTTGATGTTGAGTTCTGATTCTGACATTGTTGGACCTTGAACATTAAATGATTCTTTTTACTGTATGGTCTTGTGTGACTCAGTTTATCTCTATGGTACTCAGTTTTCTCAACTTCTAAATAAAAATGTTTTTTGTACAACTAGATATCAACTATAAGATCTAAATTCTTAGTTTAAAATTATTAACCCTTTGATTTGAGGGTTGTGAATTCTTCCAGAGACATGATTTTAAAATATCATAGCAAATTTTCTCCTGTAATTTTATAACTCTTCCACTGCCTAGCACTGGGGACATAGGATCTTAAATTTACAGTTGGAAGAGAACCTAAAATTTCATGTCTGATACTTTAATTTTGGTTCAGAGACGTTAACTAATTTGTCAAGGGACACAGAGCTTGTGCCTAGATATTAAGGCCACTTCTTCCTGACTCTAAATCCATTTAGACTCTATCTATTCTAGCCAAGAATTTAAATTCTATTGTGCAAAACTCCTGAGTATAGAGGAAACTAGAATAAATTGTAATTGGGAAATGTTTAAAAATAAATTAAAATATAACACAACACAGATACTAATTTATGTTTTCAAAAAGTCAATATGCTGCCTGTTTCCATTTCAGTTTGACACCATGGCATTACAGCACACTGCCTTAAAAATCTGAATAAATTCACTCAATAAATTGTGTCACTTAATAAATATTTATTTTAATGAATGAATAAATAAATGAATTTTGTAGTACCGTGGTTGTAGCATAGTTCTATGGATATAAAAAGTGTAAAGAATGTGTAATGATCCCAAGCCATGCCATGATATGAGCTCCCTTTATGGTCTTTTACCACCTTCTAAAAGTCAAATACAAAATAAGTAAATGAATAAATGATAAATTCAGTATTCTAGTTAGGTGGATTTCAGCTAATCAAGGTTTTATTATCTATATACTGTTTCATTATTTATAATAAAATAGAATTCACAATTATAAATAATAGACTTCTATGTTGAATTTCTTAATTTCTAAGTCCATGCTCATTTAGGGACAAGGTATATGGATCATTGCTGACAATCTGGGCTGTTTTAAGAATATTCAAATATACTTAGTTCATTAAATGATGCATTCCATGGTCGATACAGTACTGGGGCAATTAAGCAATATCACTTTTATAGTTTATTCAAGATAGATTAAAGATTTAACCCAACATAGATTTTCTTTATAATTTTTGATAACTTGGTAACAATTTAAAATCTTTAATGCAAAATGATTTCATATTATTTTTATTTTAATATAATTGTCACCTTTTGCAGAGATACCTCCCTTATGATAAGAAACAAGAGCAATATTCTATGTGGTGACTGCATTTGACATTGAATGTATACCATTCAATAGTATACTATTCAGTAGTCCTTTGTCTCTGCAATAAGGAAGAAGGATAATATGGTCATAGCCTTAAAGATAATCCACAGAGGATTGTAGAGGTCATTTTGTTGAGATGAGGAAACTTGGAACCTGAGTTAAATTGCTTTTTATTATGTGAACTCCATGATCTCTTTTGATTCTTATTTTCTCAGCTTTCTTTTATTAATATTTTCATTTGTAATGTAATCATTTTATTTTTAACTTGGTTATTTAATTCTGCATCAGTTCAGATAAATCTTTCCTTTTTTTCTGAATGTTTCATATTTGAAACTAATTATATCTTAATAGTCCATTAAACTAATGTAGTATAGGTTTTAAAGCTGTTCTCTAACCTTGGACACTCACTTTGCAACCACAATCACAAAGAATGCAACTATGACAATTGTTTCTATTCTTGAGTTTCTTGAATCATATACTCAGTAGTAGAATTGCTGGGTCAAAGGGTATGGAAAATGTAGTCATTTTTTCCTGCATAATTATAAATTGATATCCAGAAACAGTTGGACCAATTCACAGTTCTATCAACAGTTTATGAATCTGTCTTCCTACAGACTCTCCAACATTAAGTGTTATTCTTGCCATCTCTGTCAATTTGCTTCATGTGAGATGAATCATCATAGTTATTTTAACTTGAAGGGTTCTTATCATTAGCAACTAATACTTGGACATGTTTTCATGTGACAAATTAATTTTCAATTTCTTTGGATTCATAGTACTAAATACTCATCTATTTGAGAATGGCTTTGCATAGTATGTGTTTTCAAAAGTTTCCTTAATATCTCAGATAACAGATTTTTAAAATACTATTAGATGCAAATATTTCTATCTTTACTGTTTGGGGTTTTTGATATTCAAAACTACCTCTTTTTATTTGTGATTTATTTCTCTTTGTCTAGTAAACAATATTTCCCTTAAGACATAAGTATGAAAGGATCTTATTCTCTTTTGTATTTTCTTTTTTAAAGATATAACAATTTTATGTTCAGGACTTACATGCCTTTTGATTTTTCTGTGATATGTGGTATTAAGATGTTGACCTAAACCTAATTTCTGCCAAATTATTTTCCCAGTAGTTCTTGTCAAAATAAGTCTTTTCCCTAGTAATATATGTATATAATTTTAATATACATAGGTGCTGTCAAATAGAAGTCTGATACTTTGATTTCTTTTTATTGCTTCTTGATTTAATCTATTCCATATATCTATTTTTAACATCAGCAGTACATGTGCATATGGGTGCATACTAATTAATAAAAAACAGTAAATAGTTTTGATGATCACAATCTAATGATATAGCTTGAGATTTAGTAATGCTATGACCTTTTCATTTGTATCTTTTCTCATAAGATTCCAGACTTGTTACAATGAATTTCATTATGGATTTTGTCTGGATATAGAAAATACTATCTCATCTAAATTTTATTGGTATAACAATAAATCTATAAATTACTTCAGAAAATTTTGACACTTATTATATTGGCACAACCAAATTGTACAGAGTGAATTTCTCTCTAATTATTTCTCTCCCTTTATTTCTGTAAAAAAAGTGTTTTGTAGTTACATTTATGCAACTTGCATGTATATTATTAGGCTAACTTCCTAATATTTTATGCTTTTATAGCTATTTTGAATGGTATTTCTCTTATCTTCCCTCACTAGTTTTTGTTATTACCACTAAGAAGAAATGATAAGTATTTTTATGGATTTATTTTATATCCTGCTTCTTAAGTGAAACTGTTAATCATTTTACAGAAGACAACTCCAATGGACTAGGAATTAAGGAACTTGCCTGACACTATACATGTATAACGGTACAGAATGTAGATTCAGACTCACACCACATAATTCCAACTTCAGGTCTCCTACCACCATACCTTTTTGAGTACCTCTGAAGGATCAGGTCTTCATTATAAATTTGAAGTACAGGAAGAGAAGATAGGGAGGCCACAGATGATGCCAAGAAGAATCGTAGAGAAAGAGAAAAGAGACGACTTATTTTTATAGACTCTTTTTTTCAAAGCATCTTGTGGTAGGGGTGGAGTAGTAAAGGAGATTTGAGGAGGAGGAGTATAATTAAGAAGAAACATCCTTGGAAAATCCCTATTACATAAGATCCCCTTTTCTCTTTGGTGAGTTCTTCCTAGGGACTTAATTTTATGGAAAGATGCAAGGTTGCCAGTCTTTATTCTCCTCTCAACTTCTGAACTTTTATACTTTGATCCCAAGACCTTATGCTGAGCACTTTCATCCACTCCCCAGCTGTGCAGCTCCTATTTATGTGTTGTCTATATAGTCTATATAGTCTATATAGACTCCTATTTGTGTGTTGTCTATATAGTCTATATAGACTATAAGTTCCCTGAAGATAAGAACTGCTTTTGCTTGTATCCCAGAACTTCACACAGTAACTGGGACATAGGAAGTACTTGATAAAAAAGCTTGTTGTTTTGTCTTATAAAAGGTTTCAAAGAGTCCTGTCATTCTTATTTAATTGAATGTCACATAATTTTTCTGAGCCTAGATTTTTTGGTTTATAAAATGGAGTTCATAACTATATCATCTACCTTGAAGTGCTGTGGTAAGATCACTAGGTAAACACTAAATAATTTATCATTTTAAGGATCTGTAAGTTTCTATTCCTTCTATTAATACAGATCAAAACTGCTCCAGAATTTAATAGACAATCTTTAGCAATTTTTTATTCCTGAAAAATTCATCACTTAAAGCCAGCAAATGAGTCATTTCAAATTTGATTAGCCTGCTAACTTAGACAACAGATCTAGAGTTCATCTTTGAACATTCATCAATTTCCAGCTTAGTAGGACTGGGCTAAGCTTGCCCTGCATTGGGTCAGTGGAGGACATCAGTCTCTGAGAATAACTTTTTTTTCTTCAATATTCAGTTAAAATATCACTTTCTTTCAGTAAGTATTTCCAGACCCTGACATATATATTTCTTGACATACAGCTAAGATATATATATATATATGTATATATATATATATACATATATATATAATATAAAACCTGCATATAGCCTGAATAATCTTATGCATGTTGTACATGTACATAAGTAGATATGTGTATGTAAATAAATATATATGTGTGTGTCAGGGACTGTTTCATGTTGTCTTTGTATTTCTAACAATTAGCAGGCATTTAATAAATATTTATTAATAGATAGAACAGAACTTAAAAAAATCATGAACTTGCCACTAATTATCTCTCACTCTTGCCACTGGATCAATCCATAGTCTATTTTGAATAAATATTCTTATTACATCCTTTGCCAAGTTCTTTGCAATTTATCATTTATCATATTCTATCAATTGCTCAGACTTCCCATGTGTCTCTGCATTGCCTTCTGACCAATAATATTTTAAAAGAAAATTAGAACACAAAATAGATGAGTCAATATAAAATAATACTGGAAATATAGGCAAAAACTAGAACTTTGAGAGTTCTACATGCCAGCATGAGAAATCTTTCATTTAATCCTAGGATTTTTCTAGCAGCAGAGTGACATGGACAGATCTGATATTAGGAATGTTAGTGGATGAATTGGAGAACAGACATATTAGAAATAGGAAAAATATTATGTTAAATTAACATTAATTCCATAAGCTAGCACAGAAAGTCAAACAAAAAAGTTCTGTCAAGTTAAACCAGGTTCTAATTTTACTCAGTATCCTTACATAATCTGACACAGCCCTTTGCTCTTCCTTAATGCCAGTTTCTCTCCAGGTTAATTACAAAGCAAATACAAACCATTACCTTTTGTATTTATAATAATAATTTTAACCTATGCATGCCAAAATAGGAGTGACTTGAACTTTTCAACAGTAGAAAAAAATCAGCACTTTTTTTGTCTAATACAAGAATATGTATTACTATCAATGAATGACAATACTATACTGAGAACTGGAAAACACACTCCTGCATTAGACATATGGTATTCCTCATTTAAGCAATCAGTTTTCTTAATAAGGAAAGATGTTTTAATGCATTATGAAGCTTGTGAACTTATAATTTGGTACTGTAATTAGATGAGACCAGTCTCTCTCATCATCCTTCAATTTCATTATTTAGGTGCTACTATCTACAATCAAATATTAAATCATACCTGCATGCTTAATGGAATAAGTATTTTTAAGATTGTCTAAGGTTTATGCAAAAAATAAGAGCAATTCCCAGAACCATTTTAAAGGCATCCTGCGACAAATTGCTTTTGCAATTTTCACTTCATCCTTACCTATAAAAGTTAAGGTATCTTTGGTTTTAAGAGGGACGTGTATGTAGGGGGAAGATTGTTAAATTATACTCGCTGTTGTGTTCTCTCAGTACAGTAGCCTACTATTCTTTTCCTTTTTTCTGGCCAATGTAGTCTTTCTTCTCTGAATAAAAACAAGATGATTTATTTTAAAGGGTTTTGTGTGCTTTTTATTGCAAGAAAAGTGCCATCCCATTATCAAATCGAAAACCAGATAATGTATTTCATGATTGCATCTAAGTTTTATCAATGAGTGTCTTTTTTCATGTTCTAGTTTTTCCAGACCCAGAAAATTCTGTTGCTTCTTTAAACTTCTATGAGTCCTTTAGCTAATTCTGAAAACACACTAGACATGTGGAAAAGACAGGTGATTGATCAAGACAAAAATTAAAGTTGGGTACTGGTGGCAACATCTTTCAGTTTCCAGCCCACAGGAGTCCTGGTACAAATTAATTGTTTCTGTGATTCTTAGACCTTCAATCAATCAGATGTAAATTACACCATGCATGATTGGCTGCCTTTCCATTCTAGAGTTCCCCATAGAGAGCCGTTGGCTGCCAACTGCTACAGAGGCACAACTAAATAGCAGTCTGGCCGCTGCCGCACTGGGAACCTGACCACAAAACCAGAAGAGACAGATCTGACTTCCAACCACAACAGCATGCTTTAGGAATTCATTGAAAGCAAAGGCAGCCAGCACCCTCCCAGGGTGATTCTCAGAGTAGAAGACCAGAGCTATTTTTCAAACCACATACAATGCCAGCCAAGTACAATAATAACATACCTCTACAGGGTCAAAGTCTCTTAAAACATGATCTTTTACATGAATCTAAAATAGCATACTAAAGTACATGACTACCTCTTCCTAACAGTAAAGCAATAATGCGATTTTTTGCACTAGGACATTTAGTACAAAAATCTATTCTGCTTCTGCCTGATGAAGAATAAAAAGCATTATTGAGGAGGGAAGGTTGAGGAAAGGAGTCACATTTTGTAACTTCTCACTTTTACTAAATCTTACAACTAGGTGCTAAGGACATTTTTTTATATACATTTGTACAATTTGTTGTTCTTGTTCAGTCATTTTCAACTATTCATGATCCAGTTGGTGTTTTCTTGGCAAAGATACCAGAGTAGTTTGCCATTTCCATTTCATTTTATAAATAATAAATTGAGGCAAACAGGGTTAAGTGACATGTCCTTGGTTCTTTTATTACCATCTCAGCTCTGCTTCTGACTCCTTGGACTTTATCACTGTGTTTCAGCTGCCTTCTCTCCTTGAAATACCCCTCTGTGACTCCCCTTCTGTCATTTATGAGTGCCCCCCACCCCAGAAGTATCATCTTGAAGGTCCAAGGACCAATCACCCTTTATTTCTCTCTCACTACTGCTCCTGACTCTCCAGAATTTGCCAGTATACCTTATCCAGGTATTTTGTTTCCCCTGGCACCTTCAAGTTCCCTTTTATATTATGTCTTCACCTAGTATCAACTCCATGAGGGCAGAAACTTTATTTTTCCTTAAATTTGTATCACCAGTATTTGTCTTGTCTGGATCATGGTAAAGTACTTTATTAATTCTTGTTCACTGTCTGGAATTTGGTTAAAAATGCACAAGATAACAATCAGAAGACTTTGTTACAATGTTTGAAAAGAAACTTCAGATTCACATTCTCCTCACTAAGCTAGCCATTTTAAGAGTATTCTGTTAATGGTGGGATTGAATGTTTATTTTCTATCTATAAAAGAAAAGATACAAAAATCAAAAGGTAGATTTTTGAAAACTCTTCTAAATCACTATATTTTTGGAACTAAGGAAAATGTATAAAACTGAAATTTTAGACAAATATAGTACCTTAAACCTACTAATTCAAATTACTCCAAACATATTTCAACAAATAAATCTGGCAAGCATATTAGCTTAAACTTACTAATGTAAACTTTCTTTATTCTATCACAAAAGAATCTGTTTCAGTTTCTGTATTAGATACATATAATCTAACAAAGTATAGCATAAAATACTTTATATAACTATATTGCTTAATAAGGTTTTGAGGCTTTCAGAGCCCTTTGTATATATACATCATCGCTTTGCTCCTCCTAACAACTGTGGGGAGGTAGATTGCTAGTATTCAGATCAATAAGTTGAGCTGAGAAAATCTAAGTGACCTGTCCAAAGTCAAAAGGTTACCAAATGTCTGGTATAAGATTCAAATTCAAATTTCCTCATTCCAATTCTAGTTTTCTATCTTCTACATCTTTCTGCATTATATATTTTCATAACAAAAACAAAAGGTATAATCTTGGCACTCTACTACTCTAGGATAGTATTTCTTAAACTAGGCATCAACAAACCCATTATAAAAGTCATCATAGAGATGGCTAGGTGGCACAGTGGATAGAGCACCAGCCCTGGAGTCAGGAGTACCTGCATTCAAATCCAACCTCAGACACTTAATAATTACCTAGCTGTGTGGCCTTGGGCAAGCCACTTAATTCCATTTGTCTTGCAAAAATTTAAAAAAAGTCATAAATTTTTAAAAGGTAATGATGGTGATAACCACCTACATCTTGTTTGCTGGGTTGCTGGGTTTTTTTTTTTACTTTATTTGAATATGATGTGTTAATTTATTAGGGTAAAATATCAAAGTTTAGAAAATCCTCCTTTGCTAATGACAAAGAATTAGAGTTCATATTCTATATAGTTCTATATTCTATACAGGCTTTTAGAAAGATTCTATGGGATGAAAGACTTTTTGGAGTTGGAAGATAGTAAAATGAGATACCTCAGAAGTCAAGCAGGTCAACCCATATTGAAAAATATTGTCTCCTTAATAATACCTAAGAGTTTTCATCTATTTTTTTTCTTTTTTTAAGGTTTTTTTTTGCAAGGCAATGGGGTTAAGTGGCTTACCCAAGGCCACACAGCTAGGTAATTATTAAGTGTCTGAGGCCGGATTTGACCTCAGGTCCTCCTGATTCCAGGGTGCTCTATCCACTTTGCCACCTAGCCGCCCCCAAGTTTTCAACTATTCTTAAGTTGATTTTCTTTCAGTAAAGAGGAGCACAGGACATTCTGAAGTTCAATCCACTTTTGGATAGTACTAATTAAGAAAACGTTTTACTTTTGACCAAGGAAATTTGACTCTACTATTTCCACCTATCTACTGGTTCTGTTTTCTAATAATTTTCTAAAGCCAAGTAGACTGAGTCTAATCATTCTTTCATGTGACAACACTTCAAATACTCGAAGAAAGACAAATTATATCCATATTAAAAATCTTTTTTCCAAGCGAAACGATTCTTTCAATCAAATTAATGACATAAACTCAAACTCCCTCCCTTACCCTACTTGCCCTCTTCTGACAATATTCCTCATTTATTATACCCATTCATAGAGTTTAGGATCTTATTAACAGTACCCAAATCCCAAAAGTTTTCTCAGGATATACAATCAAAGAGTGAGTAACTTTGTGGCTGTCTTGAGATGATTTTAAAATGGGACCATGATCTAATAATTACAACAAAATTTTAGTGCAATAAAACAGTTGTACTCCTTAAAGTTCATGTATTGAATTAATCAGTAATGTGAACCTACAGTTTTTCCAAATAATCTGATGTCCTATTTCAGTATTTAATAAAAAAATCCAAATATTTCATCCCATAGACAGTCTTTGTATTTCAAAACAGGAATAAATCTCATATTAGACTCATGTAACCATGGAAGATAAGAGATATTCTCATTTCCCACTATCCTTAAGTGGTATAATACTAAACATGCCTGAATTTCTCCAGCAATAGTTTTCCCCATTAATTTTTAGCACATACTAATCTACATTTGATGTGACTTTTTATTCTAAGATATTTTTGTAATATCCATATCAGATCATGTGCTCTATATAAATAAACTTCAAGTTCATTTATTTCAATAGAAGATAATACTTTTCCCCCCACTAGAGAACATCCCTTAGAAAGATTGGACCCAACTGAATATCCATTGAACTAGATGACTTTTAAAGTTTTATCTAGTTTTGAGATGTTATAAATGAATAGCCATTTATTAGATAATTACTGTATACAAAGCAATACCTTGGGAACTAAGTTCACATGGTGCTCCTCCCTTGCACTATTTTTGCAATTATTCACTTAATGGAAAGTTAGACTTGGAGCAAAGGAGTTTCATTGTATGAATTTGATCACAGATTTAAATAAAAATCCTTCACTACTGCAGTCATTAAAAACCTTATAAGGAATTTCTTATCAGATAAGAGGTATCAGAATCTTTCTGTTATCAATTAGTCATTAGAGTCAGCAAACATTAATTGATAAATGAACTGCTAGACAATGTAAATTTCAAATTAAGAGGACCTACAGTGGTTAGGAAACCATATTATTTAAATACTTCTAAAATGTACTTCCCACCACCTAGCTAAGACATTTAACAAAAATATACAGTAATGTAATAACCAATTGTGCTGTTTAAATGCTAAAATCATGTTGAAGATAATAAGAAGTTCCAGTTTAAGTGGAAATAAGATATATAATAATAGAAATTTTCATACTATAGCCTAGCACCATGTCTTGCACAGCAGTTTATCAATAAATATCAATAAATAAAAGAAAAGGCATATTTAAGTTTATGTATGAGTATGTTTTACATTAGTGTATAACATCATTTATCATAATTATCTAATTGACTAGTTTCAAGAGAAATATTGTAGAATTTAATATTCAGAGTTAGAGGTAGCTATCTTTGAAGGACATGTCTGATTTTTTTTATTGTGATTTTCATTATGTATAAGAACTAAACATCTTCCTAAAGACCAGTCTTCCCAAAATTATTTGTGGAAGCTAATAGGTAAATAGAATTTTATATCATAAATGTGATTTCTAATCAAGTATAAATATGTAACTAATAGATAAGGAAGATCATTCTATTTTGAAATACATGATCCCCATTAGATTATTTTGTTGACATAATCCTACCCACTTCTAAATTGTACACGTGCTATCATGATAAGCTTTTTTTTAGTCTTTTCAATAAGTGTTGTTTTTTTCTTTAGATGGGATATATAAAACAGTTTTAAAATCCTGAATCACTTTTAATCATTGTCTTTAAATGAAGAGGAATGGACTACTTATGCTAGCCTCTTACCATTTTGAGCCAAAAGATTAACAAATAAGAATATGATTTAAATATTCAACCTGGAGTAAAAGAAACTTCCATTTTCTCTCAGGGTGAAATTTTACTATAAACTCTTTAACTATTAGCTATTAAAATGCAGCAGGATCTTCTAACACATTCTTGATTGATAGTTGTATTATTCTATCCATGAAGAGATGAAAACAATTGCAGTCCTGGGTAGTCATTGAGCAAAAATATCCAATCTCTATATTTTGTTTTGTCAGCTGCCCTAGAAATCATACATACCCAGTTTTTATCCACCCAAAGACCTTAGAAAATTGGATTTTTTATAAACTCATAATATAATTCTCTGTTTACCATAATTATCTTCTCTAGCTTACATGGAAACCCCTTATTACCTACTTGTTAGGAACTAGGCAGGATTTGGTCATAGAATCTGGGTAGGGCAGCAGTTGACAAGAGATGTCAGATTATAGAGAGTGTGCATAAAATTTAAGATAGAAAACAAGAGAAAAACCTCTGGGTGGCTAAGAACCTTGGAGAGTTCACCAGGAAACCTCAAAAGCAGTTTAAAGGTCCCTGGCTTTATCTATTTACTGTATCTGTCTTTCTTTTGGAAGGGATAAGGCACATAGAACTTTTAACACTTAAAATGTTCTTAGAAGTTCATCTAGCTAAAAAACACCATGTTTAGATAAGAAAACTGAGGGTCAAAGAGGCTGGTCAAAGATTAATCAGTCAGTCACTGGCAAAATTGAGAAAAACCATCTTCAGGGATTCAGCATTATACTGCATCTGGAAGCAGGGTAATGGGTTTAAATATCAGCTCTGCTCTTTAGCAGCTATGTATCCTCAGGCAGATCACTTATCTTGTACGTAGCTCAAATTTTCATCATCAATAAAATGAGAGGATTGGACAAGATAATCTCTTAAGAGCTCTTATACTTTTAGATCCTATGAACCCAGGTCTCCTGATGGTCTGTTATTCTTTCCATTTCTGTATGCTTCCTCTGGTAGGTAAAATTTTCTAAAGCACTAAATAAGAAGTGCTTATTGAACTTATCAGATATTAAGTCCATACCCTTAGGTTGTTGTAGCTGTGGGTAGGAAATGGATATTATAAGCCTGGGATTCTATAGGGTGAAATCCAGAAGAAAGATGAGTATATGGAGCATAAGCTAGTCAAGGGAAGTGTATTCTTCAGAGTTCTCTTTCTTCAGTCTCTCATATGAAGAAAGATTGGGGCTTGAACGCAATCTAATCAGCTGATGTTTTGAATGATTTATATCCTTGCTTTACCCTATTAATTTAGAATTTTAATAAGAAAATTATATATTATCTCTTTGGGAACTCTTTCAACTACATTAAATACCAAAAAGCACTAACTAATTCTTTTTTGAACTAAGTAAAATCTGTCCATGTAATTCTCTGATTTTTACAAACAAGTATCCAATCTCCCAAATTAATTTTTTATTCCATGATTCTTTAAGTGTCTACAACATTCTTTGCTGAATTGGTCAACAAAACTGCTAAAACTGTCATTAAAAAAGAAGCATTTCTCTGGTCTTCATTACCTACAAGAAAAAGTTTTGTGCTTAAACACTTTTAAAAGGTAACTGATAAAGTATAATACAAATTATATAATTTATGGTTCACCAAATTCAGCAATTCTATATTATATAGGAATTTAATCAATCTTGCAGGGCTTGCAGACATATCACAGTAGGAGGTGCTTTTGACATTTCATGGAGAAGTAAGCAAGATGAGGTACTGAACTGCATATTTCAGTGGGCTTGTCAGATTTCTTTAAATTGTCTTCCTCAGAATTACCGGCCAAATTGGAGACCTTCAGTTCAGTAGTTCATGTAGTTTTGCATATGATGAGTGAAGTCCACAGTTTTCCCATTTGTATTGAATTTTTACTCTCATTTCCTCCCCGCCCTACTTTTTCCAATATGTAGGAAAGGTAAGGAAGGACATTTAAAAAATAGCTTTAACATCAGGATTCAATAGGTTTCACTTATCCTGGTTCTTATCTTTAAATCAGGGTTTTTGAAGCTGTATTTCTAGGAACCCTGAAACATCACAGTTATATTTGCTTGTTTATTTTCTTGCTTAAAGAAAACCTTATATTGTCTGTAAATAGGCATTAAAATAATAATTTCAGAGCATCTGCCAAAGTTTTGTTGAAACTGAAGGACACAATCATTGGGAAATGTTTGAGTATCACTGTTGTAGAGAAAGAAACTCTAAGAGATGAGAATTCAAAGAAAGAAAAGGAATTCAAAAGAGGGAATAGAAGTAGCAAACTTGCCCCCACAAAGCTCCCAAATGCCATCCAACCAGATTAAAATGTAACTGGGAAAGACGTAACAAAATAAATAGGAATATAACAAAACAAGTATAATGTTAATTTGTACTTTTCTAAGTCAGTGTGCCACCAGTAGGGATTATTTTCTATTTGAGATTAAATCACTGCCTATATGGTCCAACACATTCCCCTGTGTTCCAGTGCCTGGAAACCTCAAAACTTTTCTGTTCTCTTAAAATAAGGAGAAGAGGAATAAAGGTATTATAGAACATCTCAATGCTCCTGTAGGTTGAAAAGGAGAGAGACATACAGAGAGAGAGAGAGAGAGAGAGAGAGAGAGAGAGAGAGAGAGAGAGATACAGAGAAGAAGGGAGAAGAGGGTTCATAGAGAGGGAAGAAGAGGCCCTTATAATAAATCAGATCATGAAATATGTAGTCAAAGCAGTCTCAGGATCAACCTGCATTCAAATCTCAGGGTTTTTTTTTTTTTACTCTTTTATTCTGATTATTTTTAAACATTAGAACTTTGCTTGTCCTTTAAATGAGCTCTTTTTTCCTTTAAAAAATGTCAAGGCCCAGAAACCAGTCGTCCTTCTGTTAAGGAATGTTCAAACAATGGATCCAAGACTTGATTACAAAGGTCAGGAGAGAGAATTTACTCCCATTGTTTTTTTTCTTTTTGTTTTTTGTTTTTGTTTTTGCAAAGCAATGGGGCTAAGTGACTTGCCCATGGTCACACAGGTAGGTAATTATTAAGTTTATGAGGTCAAATTTGAACTCAGGTCCTTCTGACTCCAGAGCTGGTACTCCATCCATTGTGCCACCAAGCTGCCCCTGTCTCATTGCTTTTGAATCATATTGTGTTGGACAATTTCATCACTTCATTAAAGTTACATTTTTATTAGTGTATTAAAATCAAACAATAACTTTGATGCCCTTTTCTAATTTCTTTCACAAGCCTCTATTAGTATGTTATTATATGAATAAATTTTATCTAAACTCTGTGATTTTATTATTGTGGGGACTTCTCAATATATAAAGTCTTTCCTGCCTATCAGCAATTAATATGTAGGATCTAATAAAGCAGCCTGAGCATTGAGAGATGAAGTGACCTGTTTATTATTTTACTGTTAATGATTATCAAAAAAGAGGAATATAGGCTTCTTTAGCTTCAAACTGATGCTTTAACTATCAATTTATCTCTCTTACAGTAACCTCAACAAAGTATCATGCTACTATAACCTCTATACTGATGATCACAATTTGGGAACCTATTTGTACTTTTGTCTGCTGGAGACTGAAACAACTCAGAAGACCGGATGATGTTGGATAATTTCAGTTTCTGTTCTGATATTCATGCACACCTCCAAAGCACTTCCCTATGCTTCTTGGCAGAGGTAAGGGTCCATAAATGTGGAATATTGCATATGACATCAGATTTTCTTCATGTATTTATTTCCTTTACTTACTTTTCTTTTTAAAAATGCTTTGTTATTTGAAGGATATCTGTCTAGAAGGGAGACAGGAAGAAATGTGGAGGATGGGAAATGTACATGATGTGGAAAACAAAAGATATCAATGAAAATTTATTTTAAAAACAAATTTCACAGGGACAAAAATATTAACATACACTTTTCAATTGTATATTAAGACTCAAATGAGGAAAATAGCCCATTCACAAATAACAGAATCACAAATTTAGAGTTGGAAGAAACCTTAAAAGTCAATTAGTTCAATCCTTTCATTTTTATACATTAAGAAAGCCCTGAAAAAGTTTAGTGATTTGTACCAAATCACATCTAATTATTTACTCAAATGGATTTGTGATCTCCTCAATCTAGCAGTTCCCTACAAACATGAATATTTCAACACACTTTCCCATCTTGTGTAGCTCTCATCCATGTTTATACAAAAATTCTCTACAAGAGAGCCACCCACCATCCTATAAACCAAGTTTGTTCAACCTATGGGCTGCATGCATCCCTCAAAGCCCATTCATACAGCCCAAGTGGCAGTGGCAAAACCAGAAAATTAAGGAATGGGTAAGTGCATGTGCCCATATTGAAATAACACAGAGCAACTTAAGCCTAACTAACACAGCTCAACTTTTTCCATACAACTAGCATTGTGCAGTCTCACAGACTTATGGGAATATTTTTGGTTTTGGTTTTGGTTTTTTTATAAAAGATCTGCATATAAGAATTAGGATCTTTATTTTAAAACATTATATGACTAATTGAACTTGCAACATAATTTTAAAGTATACAGTATTTATTGATTGCTATTTTGTCATAGGTCTTTAAGAATAGTTTTCAAGATTTTAGAACTGCATTTCAGTATATTTGCTATTTCATTTTTGGTTGATATCAACATGTTGCTTGCAGTTAGATATGTAACTTAAAGAAAAAATTATTCAAGTGGATTTATTGGACTTTTATAAGTTGTAGCTACTGAAGGAAAAAATATCCATCATTTCATAAACTTACCCTGTTCATGATATGTCTTTTGGGCAGTAAATATATTTGTGAGTAGCTTATTTCTATACGACATATATAAAAAGTAAAAATAGAACAAAAATTTCACTCGAGCATCTTAAAAATATTCTTCACATTGCTGCAACCTCTAACAAACCAGATCTATAGAGGCACTAGTATCAAAAAGGCAGGTCTAGATTTCACAATAAAAATGGCATGTTCTTATCTTTTGTTTAAAAAGTAAATGTTTTATTATTATACTCATTATTTTTTATTATTATATTTTATTACATTTTATTGTACTTTATTACATTATTATATTTTATTATTATACTCATTGGGAATATGGGTTACATTGCAGTCATAAATAAATATTAAATTCTATATGAGGTCCTTGACAAGTTTTTGGTGTATGATGCAGCCCAGAACTAAAAGGTTGAATATCCATGTTTTAGACCTCACTATCTCCCAACCTCATAAGGATACCAATAGAACATTCTGTACACCTATTTGTCAACCCTTGATCTGACAATGATTTGATGACATCCTTATTCCTCTTCTTCAGAGGTTCTCATTGGTTAAATGTTAAAGCTCTATAATACTAGCCTGATCACATATGCCATGCATATATCCATTGCCCTCTGTGAAATGCTTATTTTAAGTTCTTTCTAAAATTTGTATTTATTTTATTTTGTGCTATAAATTTTTCACTGACAATGCTATTCCATATCTCATTGCCATACACCAACCCTTATAAAAATGCTTATATTGAAAAATGAATCCTTGCTATTTGGGGAATCTTAGGGTCAGCAAATCATTTCCCCAAAACAATCAAGTCCTCCCTCATTTTCCTTTTCAATTTTGGGCATATGACTATACTTACCCCACCCCTTTCCTCCACAGAAGTAAATACCAGACAATATCACTTGTCCAGCTTAAACTGGTGCCAAGGAAGACCTCACTTCAACTCCCCAGGCCATCCACATTTAATAATACACAGTGGTAAATTCTTAGAATCCCTGGGCCTAATGATCCATTATATTCTTTGGACTTCTGGGCTTTTCCATTCACATGTATTCTTTTATATATATTTTCTTCCAAAGCTAGATTATGAGTACTTTGAGAAAAGTGCCTTCGTTCTCCAAGTTGTATGCTCAGCATGTGGCCTGATTCTTGGCATATAATAAGTGTTTAATAAATTCATTCGTTCATTTGTAGGGATATATATATATATATACATATATGAAATATAATTGCTTCTAATTAAGTTCAATAATATGTCCATTCAGATATTGAAATCTGGGAAATAGATATGTGGGATTTTTTCCCCCTGTATAAATGGTCTTTCAATGTTTTTGAAATTTGATGTAATCAAGATGATGCTATCCACAAACAAGCATCCAGAGCAGTTCATAATCACTGAGAATTCTTCTCTGAACACTAAAATGGATCTTATTCATCACAATAATGTATACTTTTGGTATTGTTATACTCATATAATATATATGAATTATATATATAATTGTACATATATATATATATATATATATATATATATATATATATATATATATATACTAATACTTAAAGAAGTTAAATGACTTTCCTGGGGGTCATACAGCTATTAAATAATAAGTTACAGAACAATTCTGAATCCAGTTCATCTGTCTCCAAATATAGCATTTTTCTATTGTACCAGGTGAACCATCAGGCTAGAATTGTCCCAGCAGAGAAAGTAAGCTGATTTGGTCTTTTCAAATCAATCTAATTTTAAAAGGGTGCAGCTAGGTGGTACAGTGCATAGATTTCAGAACAAGAAGCCCTGAGTTCAAATCTGATCTAAGACACTCACTAGCTATATGATCCTAAGCAAGGTACCTTTATTCCATTTGTTTTGGTTTCTTCAACTGGAAAATGGGCTGTAAAAGAAAATGGCAAAACATTCCAGTATTTCGCAATGAAAATCTATAAACAAGGTTACAAAGCATAGGCCATGACAAAAGCAATTAAAAAACACAATGTTTTGAAAAATCTGAGTTGAGAAACAGTGGGTTCAAAATAATTAAGTTAATATAATTCCAGCAGTCTCAATTTTTAAAACCATTTAAATAAAGTTTTCTTTTAACTCCACATATATGACCTTCATAAAGGTGGATAGTTTTGAAAGCAATTTATTTTTTAATGTGCCATTTTGAAATAATATAGGCAATATTTATATTAAGATTATTAATCTACATCTTGTTTTCTCTTTTTTAGAACATTTAATAACCTGAACAAAGTAAATTACCCTCATTTATTTCTTGATTTAAAATAAATTTATTCTTGAAATAAAACAAAGCAAATATAGCTTTGGAAAACATAAAAAAACCTTCCTGAGTATATAACTTCTTGATCTACTTCCCTTTCCCAGTTACTGTTGTCAATCTGAGAGAACTGCAGTTTGAGTTTACATTTCAGTACTCATCAAAACAGTGCCAAAGTGTTCAGGGAAATAGAGCATGAAATCACTTTCTCATTCTGTTTCTTGGTCTCCTCCCTAACAAGAGCAAAACTTACAACATGTGCACTACTATCCCTTCAAGTAAAGTAGAGCTAAAATTGACTGTTGTGTTATTTTCTCAATTTAAAACAAACCTAAAGAAGCAATTAAAAAAAACAATATTGACTTGAGAATTTCTTTAATCTAAACATATTTGTTCTCAATTTTGAGCATGCACTAGACATCACATAACATTTAACAAAAAAGTTTTTTTTAGGATTCTTCCTTTATAAGACCACAGAGTTGAGTATGCAATGTAAGAAACTTAAAAAAAAGATGAAAACCCAGCTTTTTCAATCACTAACCATCTACCACTTTGAACAAGTCACTATCTCTCTATGACCCTTGTACCTGTACCAGTAAATCAAAGAAAATATCCACTTCTATCTCACTGATGGATAGAGTTGTTGGTTCTCCCAAAGTCTTCCTTTATAGAATATTTGAAACTTTGCAGATAACTTTTCATTTCTATCAATGACCATGCTTTATTTCCTCTCCATGGAACATCATGGTCCAGTGACAGGTACCCACTGGTAACATCTCCTCCCCATCTCCAACTTTTCAGCTTCTTTTTTTGGCCGTTTCCCTCCATTAGATAAAATTTGAGTTACTGACCTCATGAAAGAAGGATTTAGTATCCATTATTTCAAACAGAGCTGATCAGTCAGAAAAGGAACCACTTTGGAACAAATGGGTAATTTCAACAGAGACTGTGGTATCACAGAACAAGAATTGGATTTGGAGTTGAGGTACTGAGGTTCAAATTCCACTCCACTGTGTGATCTTTAACAAAACATTTCATCTCTCTGGTTTCAGGATTCCTCATCTGTAAAATAGGACATGGATTCTGGCTCTAAAACTATTACTTCCTTGTTTGTTTGCTTTTTAATCTGACATGTCAGATTAAAGGAAAATAAGGGGACATCAAATCTCCTATAGGTATGAAAAAAATCAAGGAGAACTCTTCAAACACACTTTTGCGATTCTCCACTAGATAAGGTAAGATATATATATCATTGAACTTTTCTTCTCATCTTTCTTGATAGAATACAAATAAAAAAGGAGCAAGCTGCTATCCTACTATTAATAATTTTAATGTTTAGTGTTCTGCAAGTTATTTGCATGAGTGTGTGAAGTGTGTAAAATGACTGTAAAATGACTATTAGTATTGGGATCTAAAATCATCACATCCAAAAAACAGAAAAGTGGAAATATTTCTCATTCTATTTCCATATTGTTTCATTTTTGTTGGGGTTTTTTGATTTCACATTGTTTTGATTTCTTCCCCTAAATCTATGAATCTCAAAAACTTTGTATCCTACATAATTTAAAAATTATGGGTATTCATTTCATAAGATGTATTAAAACACTGTTTTCAACATTTTCATAGGTCGATATTATTTCATAGGTCGATAATCCAAGAGTCTTTGGCCAAAGATGCTATGGGTAAACAATACTTTTTTGCAAAAATATTTGTCATTTAGTAATTTTAAAGGATAGAATCCTTTTGGAAGACAATTCTGGTTACCCAAACACATTTTTCTAGGTGTTCAGTAAATTGTAAATTTTTGCAGCTTATAAGTGATACATTGCAGTCTGTAAATTTTCTCAATATTATCAGGAATAGTCAATAAATCCAGGCTCCTTAAGGATAACTCTCTGAAATTTCTGGTATCACTAACCATGTTTTTATCATAATCATAAACCCATTTATTTTTATTTTAAAATTATCTAGTCAAATATTCAATGTTTCTTTGTTTCTGGGTTCATGTATGACACTCATGGGGGGAGGGGATCCTATTATCACTACTGTCACTCCCTAACCAACATCAATATTACTAATAGAATACCATAAAGAGCACCAGTTTTGGAGTCAGAGAACTTGGGTTCAAATCCTGCCCCCAATGCTTACTAGCTGTGTGACCTTGAGCAAATGAGTTAATCCCTTTTGATTCGATTCGGGTTTCTAATCTGTATAAATGAAAGAGTTGAACTAAATGGTCTTTTAGGTTCCTTAAAGCTCTAGTCTCTAGTCTAGATTTAAGAACCTATCATATATTATTTCTGCCTTGTCACTTTTGTTATCTGCAAAATTAGTCTATGCTGAAATCCATAAGGATCCATCATGCAAAGCCCTGATGGTCCATAGAATAAACTATAACTTTGCACTTTTCCAAACACAAATTAGACAATAAACTATAGCTATGAATGGTACCCTTGAAACCAGCAACTGTTGAGAAATGGCCTTCAACGAATTTACCTAACCTCATTTGTGACTATCACAAGTCATGTTTAAGGCAAAGGAAGGGAAGAAGAGAGAAAATATTCGATAAACTGTAATTATCCATCTCAGAGATGGCTCTTTCAGTCATCTATTAATTATTTCTTAGGCATTTAATAGGAATATGGTTTAGTATGTTTGCTAGATACTGAGAAAGAGGAGAATGACAAAGAACTTTCCTGACCTTAAAGAGCTTCCATTCTCATAATATGCTTTTAAATTATGCATCTCTACTATTTATAGGACATAAGATGCTCTTCTGGAGAAAGTCATTGTTAATTCCCAAATAATTAGTCAAGACTCCACAGCACAAAGTACTGAACCCAGATTTAAGTTCCCAAACAGCTTCACTACATCGTGTCTACAAATATAAGTGATAGAAGAAGAAATATCGTTCTTTTTTTTTTTAGTATCTGATATACTTCCCAATGAGGAAATACAAAATTAACTATCAAAATTATTAATAAGGCAAAAATAAACCCAAGCTACCTTTCAAAGAAGAAGAAGCCCACTCTTCCTTTTAAAAAAAACTGGTTTCAGTACAAATGATTTTTTTGTGAAATCTACTTGGGCAGAATTTACAATGTTGTACCATAATGTGTATACAGTAGCAATGAGGAAAAAAATAAAGTATAGCTCACAGTTGCCTTCATTTCCCAGGGGAATAAAAGAAAAATGTTCTCCCAAGTTTAGAAACAGTAGTACATTTTAAAATAAATATTGGCAGGCTTTAATCTATTTATTTGACACTTTCATGGCTGCAATTAAAGGAGCTCAATAAAATATATAATGGAAACAGGAAAAGATTAAAGGTGACACCCTGCCCATGAGATCTCTCTTAGGCAGTAGCAAACATGATAAAGGTTAGCGCTGACTTTCTCTGCTAGCTCCATAATGAGCACTGTGAGCACAGGAGTAACATTAACAATAACACTTGTTTTGAGCATGCCCTGGAGCTCAACATTACCCCCCAAAATACATACATGTACACACATACATCTGCAGGAGAGGGGAGGATGAGAAACTGAACTAGTATATTGCAAGTTAAATTTTAAAATTATGATCCTAATGTGTTCTTGGCCATCAACTCAAAAGAACTTTATATGTAGATGGGAACTTTAGATCAGAGCAGTGGCTCTGCTTTTGCAGATAAAGGAATCGCATTCCAAAAAAATTGAGTGTCTTCTCCAATTTCATTCACCAAGATAATGGCAGTACCACAATTAGAAGTCTTGTCTTTCTTGTTCCTGTTCACTTATAACTCTACCATACTATCTCCCAATTCATTTTCCCCCCATTTTCTTTTGTACCTTGCATAAGATGAGGCATGGTTAAATGTTTAATAATACCTAAAGGATGTGTTCTTCAGATAAATGTTCTAAACACTCATAATTCACAGACCTTGTGGAATATATAAACCTTTAGGATTACTGAAGTAAGTAAAATTCTGCTTCCTTTGGATCTAAGTATGTGGTGGAACTTATCTTTTAAGGATCAAAAGGAGGAATGAGTAGCACATGTCATTCAAAAATAAATAGAAATACTGCCAAAGCCAGCCTTCAGTTACATTGTACTTTTATTTTTCTGTCTGTCTCCTGCCCACTTTATTTGTTTTACACTTGACTTCTGTACTTGCCCTAATAATTCTTGGACTTGCTGTCTGTTCTTGACTCTTGTGTCCATGTACTGATGAGACTTGACCTCCCAAGGCTCCAGCTCCTAATCCTTCAATTATGAACATGACCTCTTAAACCTCCTGTTTCTTTATATTCCACATCATAACCTAACCACATTCCTATCTCTGCTATTATTTGCTTCAGACTTCCATGTCTTTCTCTCTCTCATGGCCTCTTCCAGTAGGTAATTGCTTTGATATCCCAGCAAACCAGGAGTAACTTATCCCCCCCCCCCGCCAATCTTGTGGAGGTGGCCTAGGCACAACATTGCTCCTGATTTAATTCATTTGTTGTTATTAAATCTAGAAATAGCCAATCTACTGTTTCACATACTAGATAATGCATTTGTTCATCTTTAGTTGAGTAGCATGGCACAATGGAAATAAATGCTGAGTTTAGAGTCTGCCATTTTTTATCTGCGTGATATTAGGCAAATCACTTAACTTCTGTGGATTTGTTTCTGACTATATGCCCTAAAATATGTCCCTGACTCTTCTGAATTTTGAATCATACAATTCAACTATATTCACTTGCCCATAATTCTAAGCCTTAGAAACTAGATTTCTTTTTCTTGAAGATGCCTTCTCCAGAATCTCCTAACATCACTGCAAAAAGTTATTTAAAGCTTGGATTTGAAAAAAGAAATAAAGTATAAATTTAGTTGCAGACTTGATCAGTTATTTTCAAGCATGCTAAAAAATCATCATAAATAATTATTTCAAAAAATGGAAATCTTTACCTTATCACTGAAGTTGATGTATTCACAGCTTAGAAAAACACAAACTCAAGAGATCAAAGTGGAAATTTTGGTGAATAATATCCCAGTTTTTACTGGTTCAGCATTAACTAGACCTTGTAGAATCTGTCCAAGAAAACTATCAGAATTCTTGGGCTACCGAGAATTATTCATTCTCTAGGTCTTTTGCATTAAAATTACACAGGCTATCAATACATGCTGTCACTGTGATCCATAGGGAACTGTTTGACCCTGGGCAAATCATTTAACCTCTCAGTGCTTTAGGCAACTTGCTAAAACTATAGGTTGCAGAGAAAGTTTAAATCTGTCTTAGTGGGGAGTTTCTTATCTAGAAGTTTCCTATAACAAAAAAAAAACACAAATGTATTCTCTATATCTATAGATATATCTATATATTCACACAAATCATATGAGCATTTAGACATGTTTTATATTTAATGTGCTATATTTGATAAAGTATACCTTTCATTCCTGATGCCAAAATCAAACCCCTGCATCTTTATTCTCTTTAATTAAGTGCAAATAATGCAACTCTCTTGTAACTGGGTAGCAGAAATAACTCCTGTCGATATGGTAAATTCATTGTGCAGAGAACCAATCTATATTCTGCATATCACCACCTGTAAACACAAGCAATATGTTTCTTTTTTTAAGGGCTTGGAACGTGCTTAACAAGGTATCCCTAGAGGATGAACACTTTTTGAACTAATTAATCACTTGATGCCACTGCTTGACTCCACAGAATGTGAAGGAGCAGTGATTGGGTAATAAAAAAAAAAAAAAAACTCTTGAAAAAAAAAGTATTGCAACGACCTCACTAGAGGACATGCAAACTTGTTGCCATGTTACCAATTTAAACAAAGTCCACATTCAAGGTGTGGAAAAAGGAAGATTCCCCACTAATTTTTTAAAGTTGCAAGTTTTCACACTGAAAATAGTTTAACCTTTTTTCTATTTAAAAAAGCTGACAGTTAATTTAATTCTTTGGAAGGAAAATGTGAACATTGTTTGCTCATCAGTTTATCCTAAGCATATTCAGGAAAGCTGGACAGAAAGAAGAAATAGCACTGGAGCAAAGAACTTAAAATAAGTGAGTTCTTCTAGTCATGGCGTTGCCATTGTATGATCTTGGACAAGTCATTTAACCTTTTAGACTCATATCTGTAGAATGATTAAGTGATGATTAAAATCCCTTATAAGTCTAAATTGCTAAGAAACATGAAAAGTTTTAGCATTCTTTTGCCCTTTCAAATCTGTGCAGCATTGCTATATACATAGGCTACTTTGTAAGACTTATGCTTTGTATTTAGCATTTCCAATCGATATATGAATCTTCATAATTACTTAGCTAAGCTATTTCTGCATTCTGACCCTGTTTATTTCCTTAAAAATTCTTAATAACCTCAGGTGATGTGTATGAGACCTGGCAGGACACTGAATGGTGTGACTGGTGATACCAATTAGAGGAAAACTGCTAGAACTATTTTGAATGTAGAATAGCATCCTTCTCCCAAGGAGCTCAAAGTGCATATTGCATTTTTTTCATCAAATAATCTACTCATATAGCCTTTCATTTATTCTCACAGTACTGATGTCGCATGAATTTAACTAATGACGAGAGAACAAGCTCATTGACCATCTAGAAGTCTTGTAAATATATCTCAAAATTACAGAAATGGTAAAGAAGAAGCAATGTGGTCCCCATAGAGACCTTTCTTTGTGGTGTTTTACTGGTTGGGAAGGATGTATTTTCATTTCCTCCCAGAAGAAACATAGTCATAAAAAGGGATTTTCCAAAAGAACATGAATGCATAGAGACTCCATCAACTCCACCCTCCTACATACCTACTCCAACCTCTATTATTATCTTTATGATCAACAAATATTAGCCCAATGTAAAGTACCATAGGAAGAAGGTTTGTGTGTGATTATATACAAAGAATTCGAGAGAAACTACACCCATTTTCAGTGTTTTCATCATTAGCCACTGTTGCATAAACTGAACATACAATGGGCTGAGACACTGGATAAATCATTTGTTTCCACTCATTATTGATGACATTTCATAACTCGTTTGTGGCTCTGCTTTGCTCCGTCACTTGTGAGTTATGAGGTCATCAATCATGACTGGGAATAAATGATTTATGTAAGTCACCCCATTGTATATTTTAGGTACTGTATACAATAAAACACACACTATTGATTTCTAATATTGTTACATTATGTTTATCATGTGTCAGTATGTGCCTATGCCTTTTTTGTGTTCATGTGTGTGAGAAAGAGAGAAATGTCAGAGCAGGTAAAAAAATAAGCTTAAGGAATTTTGTTTCTACCTGAAATCTCTGAAAAAATTCTAATGCACCTATCAAAGTATATAATCATATCCTTACAAAATAAGACCCATTGTTGGTAAATGACATAGGTGGCAAGGTCATCATTAGGAGGCACAAACAGGAACTTGTTCCTAAATGACCTATTGTAAGAGTGAGGAAACAGCTCCCAAATTAGGCCATACTGGATTTTATGCTATGATCTTATAGATAAACCCATAGGTAATTAAACAGATAATTCTGCAAGCATTCTGAGTCGATGAAAACCCAGAAACAAGTATGATGCACATGCAAATCTAAGTATCCAGGGAAAAGGGAGACTTCTAACTGAGTCTCAGATATCTTCCAATATAAAAAGATACTTCCAAATTCCCCACAGCAAATATAGACCAGTAATTAAGGTAAAATATGATTGAACTCGTCACTATTGAAGTTAATTCTTTAGCACTTTCTGTCAAGTGATCTAGTCATAGGTAATAAGTTTATATAAATCATCAGATCATATATATATATATATATATATATATATATATATATATATATATATATATATATATTCTATGGTAATTGGTCCCATGAACTAAAACTACTTTGTATTAAGACATAGGATCATAAATTTAGAGACTTTAGAGATCTAGTCTAACCCTCTCATTTCTCAGAGATGTGAAGTGACTTGCAGAAGTTTATACAGGCAGGAAACAATAGAAGTCAAACTCAAATTCAGGTCCTTTAATGCCAAATTCAGTCACTTTTTGGTTATGAATATGAATGAAAATGAATGAAACAATGATTGATTATTACATGCCAAACACTGTGCTAAGGACTGGGAATGCGTGTTTTAAAAAATGTAAGTCCCTGCTTCCACTGACTTTAATTGCGGAACAAAACACACCGAAAAAATTTTAGCTGAAGGGCAAATGGAATGCCCTACAGGACTTAAGAGTACAGTTGTAGGGTGAGGGTAGGGAAAGGAGAGGTATATATATATACATTAATATACACAAACACACACACACACACACACACACACACACACAAACACACACACACAAATTCCTGTAAGTATGATGTTCTGGAGAGGGTAAGAAGCATGGTAAATGTTACAAATAAGAGAATCTTAAGATTTAGTAGTAGGGTAGATGCTTATCAATAATTCCTTCTCCCCAAAAGGAATCAAGTTGAGGTGGGTAGTGAACTAATCTATCACAAAGCTTCATATAAAAAAAGATATCTGAAAATTTAAATACTGAGATTCTGAAAAGGCCTATGGTTTGGATGGCCTTCTTAAGGAAAAAGATGTAATTCCATAACAAGGAAATGGTAGAGCAATTCATTTGCTTCCTTTCCACCATATCCCATCAACTCCCTTGTGCCTTTTCCTGATGAGCTTAAAACTATACTCGTGTTGAAAAATAAAATTAAGAAAAACTATCAGAAAATGTACAGAATTTTAAAAGAGGCAATCAAAAACATATTGAAAATCAAATCTAAAATAAGAGCATCAAAAATTCAGGAACTTTCAGCTATTCGCAATTACAAGAGTAATTGCTATTTTAGCATGTTTTGCTTGTTCCAAAGAAACTCTGGGTCGTAAGCTGAAATTCAAGGAGTTTTAAATCACAGTGAAATATTCTAGCAGCTGATCAAGACTAAATATACAATCAAAACAACCTATTATCTACATATTTTAGTTGATTTTTTAAAAGTACCTCTTTGAGCAAGATTACACAGAAAACAGTGACCAGTTCTTTTTAACATCCACTGAGGATATTTTTAAAAAGAACACAAATATAGACCTCTGAAGCATAAAGTATTTGGGTTCAAATTAATGAATTTTGAAAGACCACATGGAAGACAGAGAGCTCACACAGAAATTTAGAAGATCCCTGGTTCAAGTTCTCACCTATGACACATACTGACTGTGTTTCCCCTGGCAAGCCACTGTTTCTCAATGATTCATTTTCATGTCCTCTATATCAATGAAATCACAGATCCAGTCCTTATTCCTATTTCTATAAAACATTTTCTTTTATGTTCTGTTATTTCAGTCAGTCCAACTCTTTATAACTCCATTTGGGAATGTTTTTGGCAAAGATTTTGAAATGGTCTATCATTTTCTTCTCCAGCTTACCTTACAGATGAGGAAATTGAGTCAGAGACTTTAGTAGCTTGCCCAAGATCACATACAGCTAGTAATTGTCAGAGATTAGGTTTTGAACTCAAATCTTCTTGATTCTAGGCTAGGTATTCTATACACTGCCCTACCAAAGTGCCCCAAAAAATTAAATCTGCTCTACTGAAGGGAATTGTACAATATTTTTTCTGGATATTTTGAAGAATTAAATAGATTCTTTATAGTCTTTGACATAGATTGAGTTAGTTATAATCCTCCCAAAAGTAGAAAATTTGCATAGAATGGTCTCTCAAGATCACTTCCAGTCATAAAATTTCTATAATCTATGATTTGTTGGTGTTAAGTATTCCTTCCACTGATATAAAATCCAAAACCTCTGTGACATGGGAGACCTATTCTTGAAAACTTTCTTGCTTTAGCAAGCCCTGTAACAATATAGGTGCCCCTTATCCTGCTCACATTGCCTCTATAGTCTTACTGTGACATCAGAATTATTATTGCTTGTCCTTCCTTTGAAAGAACAATCTCTGAATTGAACTTAAGTAAGGCAGAGCTGCACAAGTACTCAGCCTTATTCTCTCTTCCAGTCATCAAAGTCCAGTGGCAAGACAAAAGTCAAAAGGAATGGCAGGGATGCCACAGGTGACCTTGAAGTCTTCAATGTGACAAAGCTCTAAACTCATCACAGGGCCTGCTTCAGTCACCTTCATGGCCATTGGAACAAAATTATCCTCATCCATCCATTTTTGCCAAGGTTTACTTTGCCAGATTTACTTCTCATTTTAGGGATAGAAGTCCTCCTAATTCACCAATGGGTTTGAAGTTTGTCAGTTACCTTCAACCTAATTAAACCTGTTTGCTGAGATGGCTTTTACCAAGTTGTAGTTGTTTCACATTCCACGGGTGAAAATTGGATGACCAGTAGATGAGTAGCCCTGAAAAGAACTTGGCAAGCCCTCACTCCAGAGTCGGAGGGGGTTCCTTTATCATTCCATATACTTTTTACTGAAGGAAGATTTCAATATGATTAGGCTAGAGCAAACAGTGGGTAGAGTGCTGAACTTGGAGTCAGGAGGACCTGATTTCAGATCCTGTTTCAGAACTTCAATGGCTGTGTGACCTTGGACAATTTACTAAACTGTTCCTTTCCTCAGTTTCCTCATCTGTAAAATAAGGATATATTTGCCTCTCAAGGTTGTTGTGCGAACATGAGATACACAATAAGCACTTTATAACTTTAAAGCACTTTATATTTACTAGCTATTATTACTATTATTAGCATAGTAGTGAAGGCTCTCATTTTACTTCTGTGTGTGTGTGTGTGTGTGTGTGTGTGTGTCTGTGTGTATGTGTGTGTGTTTTGTCATCAAGATGTAGTGGTTATAGGCATTCGAAAATATGATAAAAAGAGATCTGATCTCAGAGGTCAATAGGTATTTTCATTTCTATTTCTTTTCCATTTCTTACAATTCTGTTGATTATTTAACTTTTCATTTCTGGGAATTTTGGTCAGAAGATAATAAATTTAGAACTGGAAAGATCAATGGAAGGCAATGGAGTCAATTCTGCTTATTTTCAGATGAAGAAGCTGAATAGTTCTGAAAAGGGAAGTGACTTACTTGTTTAAGATTGTACAACAGGAAGAATCTGAGGTGTGATTTGACCCAAGTCTTCCTGACCTATCCACTATAACATGGTTTTCCACCTTCTGACCCCACCAGATGATTATCTGTCATTCACAATCACTTTTGTTCATCTTGGCATACTTTATGTACATAAAGGCATCTCCAGATTCTACAGGGTCTGCATTATTTTTCTCTCCTGCCTCTAATACCTTTTTTGCAATCTCACCATTTCTGAGCACTTCCATTACCAAGTAGATAAAAGCAAGAAGTAAAACCAAAGAATCAATTGTGTTCTATTTTAAGCAACCCTAATGAAAGACTTGGTGAATGTAATGAAACTGGAGACTAAAAATATTTTTGAATGATCTGCAGATGTCAATTAAACAGTCTCACTCTCCTCAAATATAATCAAAAAGTTCCTTGACTTGAGTGACATTTCCATATGGAGTCACTGAGCAGTCATCAAAGTTCTAAAAATGAGGGTAAGACCTTTAAACATTTTTTTATATTTCATATTTTAATTGTGTTCAGGAAAATGTAATGAATTGTACAAAGATTATAATCTAATACAATAAAAATGCAGCACTTAAAAGACAATATAATTGTTTCATATCCTTTATAGATCTGCATGGTAACTAATGAATGATCAATCCAAGCTCTTTATTTTTTCTTACTAGGTGCAAACTTAGTTAAATCAATCTGAAATTGTTTTAATAAGCTCTTTCCCCTAGAATTAGAAATGCTGGTAGAGCACTAGCAGATATATTTGTTAGAACACTGGTTTGGAAATCAAGGGACTAGGGGATTTAACCCTAGCTCTGCTTTTGACTCTTTGAGTGACCTTGAGTCAGTTAACCCATCTGTTGTTTTGCAGGAGGTGATGACTCAGTGACTGGCTGGCAATCACTGTGCATTAATAGGGTGACAGTCATAGGAAGGTGGCCTAGGGCAGGAGAGCTTCACTAAGAGAAAGGCAGCCCTTGCCACTACTCCCCATAATGCTGGGAACACTGCTAGTTCGGAAGGGAGAGGAGGAGGGGGATAGGGGTGTAACTGCTGTTGTGGCTGCTACTCAGTGGGGGACCCCTGCTGCCAAAGTCACTGCAGGGGGTCACCTATAACAGACAACCTCATTTTCTAATTTCCAGACCACTAAATCAAATGAAACAGCACAAGGGCATTTTTCCCCAGGTTTTCAAAGAGATTCATGGAAGAGATGCTTTCCTTTGGACAGAAGAATACAATAAGGACCTGGCTTCCTAATGATTAGAAAGGTCATGGGGAGATTTCCTGGGATTAGAAAGATTTAGGTTTTAAATTCTTCTTCTTCTGTATTCTAATCCAGCCCATTTCTTACTCACAAGAGAAAAATCAGTTTTGGCAACAAAGATCATATAACATGGCACAAGAAGGATTTGGGGACACAGATCTACATTTGTGTTGCAGATTTAGCCTAAAGGCACTTCTGCTTTTTGCAGTATCACATACCACTGTGTTCATACTTGGAGAACAGTATCTTCTTTTACATGAATTTCAAAATTGTCAAAAATCTCTCACATGGGATAGCTTTAACAAAGAAATTGAATATCTTTCCCCTTTGCCTCGCACATCCTTCCTTCATTCTGCCAAGAAGACTTTTCCTGTGAGGGAAGCAAGGGAAAGAGCACCACCCTGAAGACAGAGTTCCATTTTGAAAGTGTCAAGTTGGAGGTATGAGGATACCACGTAAACGATGGCATCTAGAAATCAGTTGGTTTTATAAACCTGGGGCTCCGGCAACAATCAAAGGGTGAGATATAGAGAAGGATTCATCTGTGTAGAAGAGATCATCAAAGTCAGCAGTCAAGGATTCAAAAGCTACTTCTTGTATTTATTGCCCAAATGACCCCAGTCAAATCACATGATTTCCCTGTACCTCAGCTTTGTCATCTATCACATACAATGGTTCGATTAGACAATTTATGTGGTCAGCATTAGATCTATGAGACTATGTATAAACAGACTGGAAGTGGTTGAAAATATCAGTGGAGAGAGTCTCATAGTTTTAGAGCTAGAAAAGATCTTGGAGATCATATAGTACAGATCATTTATTTTTATAGATGCCAGAGATCTGTACATCTATACTCAAGCCTAGGGAAGGAAAATAGAAGGCCTGAGGTTGAACTTTAGGAAATGTCTGCATTCGTGGATCAGGAAGAAGAGAAGAGGTCAGTAAATGAGACACAAAAAGGAAACTTTGGAGTTTGGGGTTTTTTGGCTATCGTTGTTGTTATTTGTCTAAGAAAACTAACATTGCTAGAATAACATAAGCTATGTATCATCCACATTAGACCAAGTTGTTGCTTGGATCTGATTTACTTGGCTCACAATATGGAGTTCAAGTACAATATGTATGTATGTATGTATGTATGTATATATATATATATATATATATATATATATATATATATATAGAGAGAGAGAGAGAGAGAGAGAGAGAGAGAGAGAGAGAGAGAGATCAGAGGGAATAGGAGGGCAAAATAAGAAAATGACAAAAAGGAGGGTTACTTTATCATGCCCTTGAGCAAGAGTTTGTTTGTTTTTTAACTTGGGGTCTATGAGCTTATTTAGTTTCGCTGTAACAATTGCAGTATAATTGGTTTCCTTTGTGATTCTATATTTTTATTTCATGGATTTTAAAAGCATTAATCAAAGAGATCATAGGTTTCACCATGACTTTAAAAATTTTAAGTCCAGCCCTAGAATCTGCAAAACAATAACTTAGCTCCACAGGAATTTCTATATAACTATGGCAATCTCTGTGTATGTGAGAGAGTCTAGTGCCAGCTGAAACGTCATCTAATCTAAACATAATCATCAGGCTGGCTATCCCAAAAGAAATACAAGGCTCATCAGTTATCCCCACCTGGAATTCCTCACTATAATATGGCCCAGCCACTTCCCAAAGCTGCTATGTATGTGTAATGCTCCATCAATATACTTTGAAAGGCACAATGCTATTCTCCAGGTAGTGCTCACTACATGAACATGAACATAAATCAAAAACCCTGACGTGAGTTCCCTGTAGTCACTGGTGCTTAATCCTCTTACTCGAACCCTTCCCACCTTCACACAGGGTCATCTCTCCATGTTACCGACATATTCCCCTTTCAAAAAAATCTTTTCTTTCATGAAGCTTTATAAATGCCTTATTGATTTTCCACACAAGGCAGTCAACTTCAGGCTCCACCAGAAGAGCTGAATAAAGTGGCAGATTCTACTACTGTTCTTCTACCCACTAAGCAAAAGCACTACTACCCAGTTAATTTGAGCTCCACTCACTGACCTGGTCACAGAATGCCCATCATCAGAGGCAAGTATCCTAAAGGCATCCAACCCAGGACCATCCTCTGATTGGGCTGGGGAGTTGCAATGCTGGTCACTGCATGGTTGATTCTTGCTTCAAGTTCCTGTCTGATTCCTGCACCCTTAGAAATCCACAGCTTTTCCTCAGCTTTTGAGCAGTCTTCTTAAAAACCTGACCCTGGGTGTTTTTTCAATAGTTCAATCAGTCTAATATTGCTCTTTTGTCAGGGTCAAGATGGGAAGTAAAATTAAAGATAAAATTAAATTAACGATAAAGATAAAAGTTGAAGTAACTTTTTAAAAAAATGTTGTCCTGTGTCTTGCTAGGTTTAGTAAGTTTATGACTTTTTGTCCAAATCTCTCTAAATGTTTATTTTGAAATTTCATTATCAGTGTGTCCTACTCCTCTATTTTAGTGTCTCTCTCTCTCTCTTTATCACAGATCTCACACTGGTTTCCAGTGCTGCCTCTGACATTTGATGGAGAGCCTGGTGTGAATCTCGACAAATCACTCAACCTCTCTTGATCTTCTAGACAATACTCTAAGACTATAGATTATAAAGTAAATGCCAACTTACATTTGTTGAAATTTCCTTCTCTTTACAGTTCTCTATACCAACAAAATCAAAGTTCCAGTTCCTATTCCTATATTAAAATACTTAATATTTGTATAGTATTTTAAAGTTTACAAAACATTTTACATATATTACTTCATTTGATCTTATTATCCCTATTTTAAAGATATTGAAACTGAGAGAAGTTAAGTGACTTGCCTTGCTAACAAGCATGTGATGCAAAATCTGCCTCCCAATTTAACATACTACACTTCTGATTTTTTGACTGTAACTCTGAATAAACACAAGTAACAAATTTTTGTAATAATACTTGAGTCTTTCTACAAAGTAACTCACCTCAATAAGTTTCTCTCATCATCTCTGTTTGATTCATTTCATTAACTCTTTCCCAATCTTCCTTCAACAGTTATTTTTTCCATACCTTTCAGCTTCTAGTCAAAAGACATTTAAAACCGTTTGTGTTGTGATATAAGTAACCCAGTAGCCTAGGCAACAGTCACATACCCAGTTTAACAATAATTACGAGGCAAATTGTAAAGAATTCTTATATTATTTGGTTATCCTTGTCACTCTTAGAAACTGGAAAGTGGGTTTGTATAAAACAGTGTGGACTAGTGAAATGGTGGGAAGTGTTTACGAGGATTTTGTATGCAGCTGAGTAACTTCTAAGCTACCTTGATCACTTGCTCAACGTTTTCACCTTCACAGAAAAACCAGTAGTGAAGGGGAAGATTGGGAGTTAAGAGAGAGAGAGGGATACATTTTATAAACTGAAGTTTAAAACAGAGCAGTCAATATTTTACTTAAATAGCATCAAAACAATCCATCCTCTAAAACCAACTGTAAAATGATGAGGCAGCTACTAAATGACATAAAATATAGAAAGTTGGATTTGAAATAAGAAAGGTTTAAGCTTGAATATGTCTCAGATTTCAGGTAGTAAAACTGGTTGTGTGACTTTAGGCAAGTCATTTGACTTCTCTATACACCTCAGTTTTCTCTTTTTATAACACGGAGATAATAATAGCAAACTACCTCCGGGAATAGTTGTGAGGATCAAATGAAGCAATATAAAATTACTAGCTAATGACAAATGTTATCCCCACCCAGAGGAAGAAAAACAAAACAAAAAAAGAAGAAAAACCAAGCTTTCAGAATCTGATGAATACTTTACAAAAATTGACTTATTTATCTTTTTCTGTTAATCCTAATTCCTCATACCAAAAAATGACTAATATATAAACAGTCTTATCCAAAATAGGTCTGTACAATGCTAACCTGACTATTCACCACTTAGGGAAGGAGGATAGAAGGAAATTTTGTAACTTAAAAATATACATATGCATATACATGAAAATAAATAATTTTAATAAATTTTTTAAAATTGCTAGCTATTATGATTAAATGAAAACAGAGGAAAGGCAGAGCCAGTATAAAGGGAAATGCACAAGAATGGATGAAAGAAATTTGAGGTTTTTTCCCCTAACTCTGTTCATTAACTAGTTTCTGACTTCAAATGATCTTTTCTGGGAAGAAATAAATCTCATCTCTAAAATAAGAGGAAATTACAAGGAGATTTAATAGGTCCCTTTTAAGCTCTCAGAGTTGAGTTTATAAATGAGTATGTATATACAAATGAAAAATAAGTAAAAGGGTTTTTTTCAGGGATGGACATCAGTAGGAATTGGGGGGCAGGGGGTGCTTAGAAATTGCTGCCTCATATAGAAAGTGACACTCTAAATGAGTTTTTCATGATCACACAACTTATTTATGCACCAGTGGTAGGAACCAGGTAAGTACCCGTCAGCTTTTCTAACTACAAAGTCAGTCATCTATGCAGTTCAACATCAAGGGAGATAAAGAAGTACATTTTTTTTAACCTGGAGGGGAAAAAAATGCTCAAAATTACACAGGCAAGGATAGTTCTCAGAATTTAGTTTACTGTATAAAGAAACAGATGCCCTTCATACATTTGCCAAAAGTGAACAACTCATTACATGATGTCTCAACCAGAAGAAAAAGTCCTACTTCTTAGCAACACACACAAAAAAAGAAGTTTTATTTCTTTGTATTACTGTTCAGACTACTGGGAAATGAAGTTTTATCACTTCTACCCAACATTCCAGTTATTTTTCTGTCCTCAGCTAACCCCACACTTCCCAAGCTCTATGCTATGCCCACAGCTTTTCTGGCCAACAAAAGTGAAGAGGTGGATATCTGAGAATCTCTGCTTAAACACTGTGCCTTTCTGAGTGATGTAGCAGAGAACACTGTTTAGTAATTGCTACTAAATTGCCACCTACTGGCAGCCAACCAGAACTAACACACATATCCATGTATGTATCTGTATGTGCTTACATGCATGCACAGGGAACACATATGTTCCTAATGCATAGACAAATATGTATCACTATGGGCACATATGTGCATGTAGACTTTTAATATACACACATGCACACATATATTCATGTTTTATAAATTTCCCCTGCCAAATATTCTGAAACAGAAATCTGGACAAAATATTCAGGAGTATAATATTGTATATAAGATGTGATTCTCTATCTGTCCATTCTGTAGTACTGGCACCTCTCATATCTGCTTCAGATATGCATCATTTTTGAAACTCAGAAGGTAATAGTAGGCATTTATCAAGAAATGGAAGAAGATACCTGTCTTCCTTTCAATTATATAGGCAAGATTAGAGACTTTCAATACCAATGTTAGTTATAGATTATTATTTCTCTCTGCCTTGTAGAAATCCTTCTATGACCCTGACATCAAGGTTGGAAAGTTATTTAGGCCCAAAACTCAGGTGGCTACCTAAGTAAGGGAAACACTTTCCAAAACTCTTGCTCAGGTTGGCATTTTCTCTCTTAAAAGCTATACATCACCAACAGCTATCTTTGTATATAATTTTATCATAATTATTTGATTTGTTCACCTATGAAAATATTAGTAAGCTGAAAGCAGCTATTTCTTGGTGGGGGAAAATAAGTCTTTTAATTATTAGAAAATGTTATTTCAAATTAAATGTAATTTTAAAGGTCACATATTTTACTGATATACAGTCAAAGAAGCACAGTTTTAGAGTCAGAAGGACTCTTTGAGGTCCACCCCGATCCAATCCAACCCCTTCACTTTACATATGAGGAAACTGAGACTAACAGAGTTTAAATCATTTGCCAGGGTCACACAGCTAATACCTAAGGCAAGATTAGAACCTAGGTCATTGTGTCATTTTAAATCAAAGTCAAGAACTATATTCTTTAGGCAAGCTGCTTCTTTTGACTAGAGCTACAGATTCATATCTCAACATTGAAATATGTGTACCCTCTTTAAAATACAATCATTGATTAGTAAAAGTTTGACATTCAGTTATCAGACAATTTCTTTTCTATTTTTCTTATTCTTTTCTTCCATTTATTTCTATCCTGATATTCCTTTTTTAACCGAATATGTCTTTCATTTCTCCATACTTCAAAGTTCTGTACTAGTTGACCTTTAAGCTAATTTTAGCTTAATGATCTTCTGGCCAACCTAATTAAAGGTAACAACCACAGTGGAAGTAAAGGGATCAACCCATTAATGGCATATATATAATTATGTGTGGTCACATTAAATAAACAGACATTGAGAAATTTCAGTTACCTTAAAGAACCCTATTTCATCCTATGGGGAACAAGTTGTAAACAAGTTTGAAACAAAATGCTCCAGGGTCAACCAAGAACAGTAGGATTTCATTTTTCAAGTTGGACAAATGTCTGCCCTAGCCTCCTTATTTCTCCCAAGTAGAAGTGAGCAGAGAGGACTCCTTCAATCCCATAGAGAGAGATTTCTTCATTTCTTTCCAAAGCTAAAGCATCAGGTAGCTGGGAAATACTCCAAGATCACATGCAATAGTCTTATGTAAGCTAAGAAAATAGAGACTCATGAAGAATTTAAAAGTACCACATGCAGTAGTTGATCAGTTAGGCGACAGCAGTGGGAACTTCAGGTATTTGCTTAATATTCAGCATGCATCTCTCTATGCAGTCTGAGCACGTTTCTAAAATTTTCCAGCACACCTCTGCACTGTTGTGCTGTTTCCAGGCCCCATGAGAGGTAAGCATTCAGTAATATCCACTAACTAGAAGGGCCTAGGGAAAATATATCTTTTCTTTGTTTCTCAAGGGTTAAGGTAGAGACATCTGAGTTGACTCTCCCAGCATTAGTCTGTAAGATAGTAAACAAAGCATGTTAATATTTCTGTAGTGTATGTTTCTTTGAGGGGAGGGCTTTTTATTGTTGCTGTTCACAGATTTTTTAATGCCGCTAAAACCAAAACAAAAATATACAGAACACATTCAGAAAAGCCTCTGTACAGATCTCTTTCTAGGAACATGCTGAAGGTAATGAGATTTATGGATTAACAAGAGGAGAGATGAAAATGCTGCCAATCTCACTTCCTGAATCTGCACCAACACATACTCTCTAAGAATAGGGGCAGCTCCTTATTCCTCCCACATGGCACAGGGCGGCAACGACTTTTTTGTCCTCAAATAGATCGCTCCTTTTCACTCCAAACAGCATAAAAATGTTTTAATTTGAAAAAAAGGTTTCTTTATCCTACCCTTTGATTCAGAAACTGGAGAAGAGTAAAGCCAAATAAGAAATTATCACAGATTGTGGAGCACTTTGATAGAAGAAAGGAGATGGGAAGTACAAGCTAACCAGAGTGTTGTACTCAGGAATCAGACTACTATGTAGCAGCTCCTCCTTTCCTTTTCAGGAGGAATATCCCCTTCGAGGTCAGTATGAACAAACAGAAGCCAAATAGCAACTATTGCCCCCTTTACTGATTTATAAGGCCTATACAGCCCCAAAATTGTTTCCAGTGACAAGTGGTTCCCTCTGTCTTACTAAAAAAGCCAGATTTAGTTTAGTTTTATTTTTTTCATCATCTCTACCATACTTCTGGATTCATTATCCTTTTACTAGATATCTTTCCCTCCCCCCTACTGTTTTCACAAACCGTTCCAAAAGAAGAACAAACAAATTATATTAAGAGAACCAATTATGCATCTGGAAAAAGAATTAAAAAATTGAACAAACAATTAAGGATATGCTATAGTCTCGCAGAATTAAGTCTATGTAGAGACATATATATACATACATACACACACACATATATATATATATATATATATATATATATATATATATATATGGAGAGAGAGAGAAAGAGAGAGAGAGAGAGAGAGAGAGAGAGAGAGAGAGAGAGAGAGAGAGAGACATTATGGCAAGCCATATAAGTATACACATACACACACATACATATTTATCTTTTCTGAAAATATGCTAACAAAAAAGTGAAACTGGTGAACATCTTTAACAGCTTCAAAAATAGTAACACAAGCAGGAGAATATACAATATAAACATACCTTTAATAAAAAATAAACAAAATTTTAGAATTACAACTTAATTATCCAAATTGAAATCCACATTTTCCTGGGGAAAATGCTGGAAAAAATATAAATAGTTCCATTTCTGAAACTTAAAAAAATAGTAGTAGTAGTAGTAGTAGTAGTAGTAGTAGTAGTAGTAGTAGTAGTTCTTTGGATTATTTATTTTAAAATTCTAAAGACAGTACTAAAATGCTAAGAAAGCTCTTATACATCATGTATTTCTTTTTTCTTGCTTTATAAGGAGAAATGTCCAACCAAAACTATTTGGATCTGTTCCAAGATACCCAGATATGGCTGTTTCTGAATTTCTAAATTCTTGTGAGGAAGTGCCTTAGATACTTCAGTTCAATAATGGATTTTTTTTCCCGTGTTAGAAAGGATTAACTTTACTGAGGAGGAGGGAAAATGTACACAAAATATAAAGACTTCAGAAATGTGCTGCTGATTCTTAAGAGGCCACAGGGATATCTTATGAAGAAAAGACACTATTTCTAAAGCACATTGCATGGTTTTAGTTTTATGTATTGCACAAGGCAATTGCAGATTGTCAACCTTTTTTTTAATTATGTTATGTCCATTATGTTAATGCTGCACAGTTTAAAATAAAACAAACTAACATAGCAGAGACCAGAGGAAGCCTAGATTTAGTCACATTAGGAATAAACAACATTGATAGTATTGTGAAATATATGGAAAATATTTGCACCTAATGGATAGGATGACCCCTCTAATTCTCTTGAATTACAAAACTCTCTCTCTCTCTCTTCTCTCTCTCTCTCTCTCTCTCTCTCTCTCTCTCTCTCTCTCTCTCTCTCTCTCTCTCTCCCTTCCCTTCCTCCCTCTCTCTTTCTCCCTTGCTCCCTCTTTTTCTATCCCTCTCTTTCTCTTTCTACCCTCTCTTCACTCCCACTCTCTCCTCTCCTCCCCTTTCCTTCCTCCCTCAAAGGAGGGGAGAGAATTATTAATTTTTCATGAGAGGTGGAGCCTCAGGAGACGGAGAGAAAGACTATGAGAAAGACCATTGTAGTACAAGAGCAAATAACCACAAATTCTTAGAAACCTACCCTTAAAGTTCAATAGTTCATTCAGAGATGCAGAACCTGACAAAATTATGAGGCTACTTAATCTAAATATAGAATCTCTCCATGTTTACTAGTGGCCCTTAAAACCAGATACACATAGATGTTTGACTCCCAGAAATAATCATTTGCAAAAGGAGAACACACTCATGCTCATGGGCATATGAACACACACACATGCACGCGTGCGTGCACACACACACACACACACACACACACACACACACAGCTATGCCACCAGCAAAGGCACCTCTGTTACTCAGACTTCTACCCAACTCAGCAGCAGATTCAGGTGGAGGACTACTGTAAGTCTATTTCAGTGTTCCCGTTTAAATTCTGTAAGCCTTTATAAATGCAGTTATCATTACCATTGTTGTCTTATCACTCTCCGTGATTGCTCTCTTTCAGTCAAGTACAAAGGCAGGCTGAATATAAATGTTTTGTCATAAAACTGCTATTCAAACAATAAAAAAGGGTTATAATAGTGCTAAAAAAAATCACCCCAAGGGCTGCAGCGCACAGACTGGCAGCAAGCGGATTCAGGCAGAGTACCAAGCACAATACAGCCACACACTCACTACCCTCAGAACTCTTCTACTGCATCTCTCCTTCATAAATGCATGGTTTTAATAGGGGACTATCATGTAGTTGGTCCTGGACACTTTTTAGAGTGGGCTACCACTGTAATCATTATTTTTAGTGCCATTGCCATTGGCCCATTTAAGAAACCCTATCCAAAATTAGATAAGGAGATGATTTTTCCATCTCATAGAAAGTTACTTCTTATTTAATATCAGCACAGTTTTAATCACAATTCAGATAGGATCATATGGAAGGGTTATCCTGAGCCTTTTTTAGCATGAGATACAATGGCAGCAGTTATTTTTAGCACCATCAACATCACTAAATCTCAGAAATCCTGGCCAAAATTAGGTAAGAGGTTGATTTGATCACTTTTAATAGAAAAATTACTTGAAGTTTTCTTGGTTGATATGGTATTATCAACATCATCAATATCATCACATATTGTTTTCATTATATACTTACATGGTAAAATAATACTATATATTATTGTTTTATATAATATGTTGCTATTTTAGTTGTATATTTTCTATATATCTAAACTGAAAAAAGCTTTTGTTGGTAACAGCTCTGGCTATGCAGTGCCACCCAGGGTTTGCCTACAACATAGTCTCACAGCGCCATCTTGCCAAGAGATACTTGAAGGCATGACCAAATGTACCCCATTTCCCGGAGAAGCCAGGCCGTCTTAGCAGCCCTACCTTCGCTTGCCTAGGGCAGGCTCTCTGGAGTTTTGGTGTCATTTCACATAGTATCCATACAGGCGGTAGCAAAAAGAAAGGAAAGAAGGAAGGGAGGAATGGAAGAAGAAAAGAATGCCAAATGAGCAAAGGACCACCTAGAAGGAAACAAACAAATGATGCTGACAAGCCTGACAGCCTTGTTATCTCCACCTGAAAGAAAGTGTAAGAAAAAAAGGGGGAAGGAAGAGGTTTATCAAACCTCCATGCCCATTGCCCTGGGTAAATATGCCTCTTTGTAACAATAAAGACAAATAAAGTACAAAAAAAAAAAAAAAGGATAAAGCCGAAGATTACAGAGCTAGCTGTGGTTTGATAAATGGCATTCTACTTCACTCTCCTTATTGTGTACTTCATACCTCACTCCTGAATATGGAAGAGAATTTTATTAAAGATTTAGCCACGGTGGTGGTGGTGACTGGCTCACAGTAATTTTCCTACAAAGTAGTTTAATCTATCACAGGGCAGACAGTGCACCTTCTTACCATGTATCATATCTGTCTATTGAGTAAGTGCTATCCAAATCCAATTTCTTTTCATTTTTGGAACCTGTGATGCATATTCAAGATACACTTTCGTTTTGTCTTCGGTCTAAATTAGGTGCTGTTTGAAATGAAAAAAAAACCCACTAATAAAAAGGAAATCTGGACTTTATAGGCTCTGTATCATTGTGGTCATTTTTTTCAAGAAAAAAAAGAAATAGCAAAGTGTTAATAGTATATAATACCAGTCATATATGGACTCACTGGACTCATGACACCAGGACCCTACATATTTATATATATATATATATATGTATATATATATATATATGTATATATATATATATAAATGAATATGAATCATTGCACCACTAATTATAGCATGACTTAGAAAATCATTACAGGAATGTTCCAGCTTTGAGCATTGTGAAACACATAGGGGTTGCTCTATTCAATAATGAGATGACTTTTGTAATAATAGGGAGAATGTCGCAGCCAAAATCATTCTGCACTTCATCATTGGGTAGAATATAAATCCAGGAGTGATATGAGTGACATGACAAGGCACCTTCAGAGAGCACTGTCATGGAATCATAAAAATAGGCAATGTCTCAGAGGGTCACTTAGTTCATCTCCTCCTAGTAGAATAATTCATTGCAAAAAAATTTTTTTTCTAAGGTATATTTTATTTTGAAACGCATCCATCAGGAGCTCATATTACTTTTTTGATGATATTTATAATCTACAAAAGTTCTTCTAAACTTAAGCTAAATGTCTTTTTGCTCCAAATATATACTTCTGCTCTCCCATTCAAAACAAAATCTTTAATACCTGCTTTCATTTTTTTTTTACTTAAGATTGTTCATGAAACAAGAATATTGGACTGAGAGTCAGGAAGATCTAAGTTCAAATCCTGCCTCAGACACTTTCTAACTTTGTGACTCTGTGCTTAAGTGTCTGAAATTTTGAGATAAGTCTCAGTCTGATCTCAGTCTCAGTTTCCTTATCTGTAAAAATTGAGTTAAAAATAGCACCTAACTTCCAAGGCTGTGAGAGAGTAGAATAAGAACCGTGTAAAAAATGTTTTCCAAACCTTGAAGTACTATATACATGCCTATTATTATTGTTATTATTATTGTGTGTGCCTATAGACTGAGTCCTAATCAGTAGGTTAATTTTTAAGTCAATCTCCAGTATAGTTTCTGTCACCATTTCCTTCTCCCAATGTAATGTTTATTAATAATCAATAGTTACTAGTGCTTTAAGTATATAGAGGCTTCTACCTATGTCACTTGATCACTTGAAGGTCACACAATTAATTAACTGTATGAGACAGTACTTGAACTCATATCTTCTTGATTTCTTGACTTCAAATTCAACAGTCTATCCACTATGCTGCTTCTTTGTAAGCACCACATCCCCACAATGCCCAATGATACTTAAAAAAAAGAAACCAAACTAAGTAAATAAAATTTTAAAAAACAGTGACTAAGGAATTACTATTTGTCTAGCACTGTGCCCAGCATTGGAGCTATAAAGAAATGCACAAAACAAAAATAAAAAACAAAAAATGGCTCCTAAAGAGTGTGTATTCTAATAACTAAAACAACATAATATATACAAGGAGGTAGAAAGCAATTTTCAAGGAGAAGGCACTAGCAAATGAATCAACTATGCAAAGGTCTGTTGAAGAAGGTAGAAGTAGAGTTTGAGCTGAATCTTAAAGGAAATCAGGAAAACTGAGACAGATGACATCAAAAAATTGTGTTGTAGGCAATGAGGGACAGTCAAGACAAAGATATAGGGAGGGGGGGAATAGAATATCTTGTGCCAGGAAGGGCTAGAATGTAGACCAACAAAAAAGAAGACCTTATATTTTCTCCTGGAGGTAATAGGTAATAGGGAGAAACTAGAGAAACTGAGTTGGTGGAATTCGACACAGGCAGACTTCTGATTTAGGGCAAACTGACAGCTCAGTAGAGGATGGACTGGAGGTGAGAGGGATTTGATATGGGAAGATATTTAGTAACTATTTCCCAAGAGCTAAATATTATGCTGAGAATAAACTACAGAAAGTAAAAGAATCAATGGGCTTCTATTCTAACAAGGAAAAAACCCACTCTCAAGGAAGGGTTAGAAAGTTTGTGGTATTGTCTTGACAGGTAGTTTGAGGAAGTGGTTTAGAGAACTGGGTTCAGGCCTGAAAGAGAGAGGTCTTAACTTTTAAAGTAGATTCATCGAAGTCCAGAAACATAATTTATGCTACAGGTAGGGAGAATGTAGAGGAAATAAATGAATAATGAATGAATAAATGGAAAAGCATTTATTAGACATCTGCTATGTGCTAAGCACTTTGCTATTTACAAGGAGTAGGCATGGAAAAGCAATATGATCCCTGTTCTCAAGAAGTTTACATTCTAAAAAAGGGATGTATGACATGTATGACATTTCAACTGAAAGTCAGAACCATTTTAACATTAATGTGCTCTTCTAAGTTTGTGCCTTGATCCTCCTGTCATCATAATAACTTTCTTTAGTCAAGTTCCTTTTTATTTTTTGCTCATTTTTTCAACCTATTTTGTGACTTGGGATTTTTATGTGAGAATTGGACTCTTTGCTGCACTATCTCGAGCAGGAAAAATCGGGGGGGGGGGGATGTTTTGCCCAGACATCCAGGTTCCTGGATTATCTCTATCCTGGTCTGAAGGAAGGTCGTGGTTGAGGTGCTGGTGATGATGGTGATTTTACTTGCCTTGCGCATGCCTATTTCTTCCTAAAGGCTGCACTAGGCTGTTTTGTCTGTTTTATCAGTCTGAGTGACAGGTAATGAAGAACTGAACTAAACTGAATAAGGGAAACTTAAATGATAGATACTTAAATATAGAAAAAAGTATTTTCAATGGATCAGATATGTAGGACGAGTGACACTGAGGAGTTGGGATTTACAAATGAGTTAGTGAACTTGGATGAGTGGGAAGATGATGACAAATAAGCATATGGGCCTCAGTGGTGTCAAATTCACATAGAAAAGGGGCCACTAAATTACACGGATCTCTGTAAGCCCCATATTAAACACTTACTAACAGTAACTAAGTTCCATTGTATTTTTATTTATTTTGTTAAATATTTCTCAATTGTATTTTAATCTGGTTTAGATCATAAACTGCTGTATATTCTTCAGGCTGTGTGTTTGACAACTCTGACCTAGATAACCTCTGAGGTTCCTTCCAGCTTTATAATTCTATGTATAACTTTAATAGAGCAGAAAGTTAGTCTAAAATTATACAACCAGAGGAATGCAACCAGAATCCTGAAATATATGCATTTTTAAATGCCTGGCAAAGCAATTTTGTATATAAGGCTATAATACTCTATGGCCTTTAAGTAATCTGTTTACCCTTCTTTAAGTCAATGTCTATGTCTTATTCAATAACTAAAATCTTCTTGAGGGTGGGAACTTTGTCTAACTGAACTAACACTTGTTGGGATGCCAGTACATAGGATATTCAATAAGTAATGGTTATTGAAGAATAATCTTTGATGATTGGCATTCCATCTGAATTATTTCTCATCACAAATACTATGAAAACCAATTTATGTTCTGGCAGCCATACTACTTAGTTTTCTGAATGTTGCCATAATAAATGATGCAAAAGAAATTAGAACATTACCTGCTAAATGTATTTTCTCTCTTCGGAAACCACTTTTATTTGAATGGACTGTAGGCATCCTCAATAATAATAGAGCCAAGATAAATGCCCGATAAATCCACCTGTTTTGTTTGCCAACATAGCTCCAAGCCTACTCTAACATACTGAGATGAGAGTGTTGGCAGCCAGACAAACCTCTGCATTTCATAAGAAATGCAAAGGGGTGACTTGCTGGGCTTTTGTCATATGCCTTCTTTTGCAAAAATCATAACTAAATTAAAGCTGACTCAACCATTTCTTTTGGCATTTCACAGTAGAATAGGTCATTCACTTTACACATTTACATAACTTTGGGATTTAAATTTGTTGTGGCAATTGAATAGTTCAAAGGTTTATAAGGGATTTACAGCAAGCAATTTATTCGCTCTTTCCCTATTTTTAGAACCCCTCCCTCTTTGATGACTAAATCTAAAAGTTGAGCCATTAAAATAAAAAAGTAGAAAGTGCTGAATTATACTATATTATTTTTCAAGAGCATAAGAAAACCTAAAAGACTGAGAATTTTAATCAACTTCTGCTTGTCCTTTGACAATAGGCCTCTTAAATTCACTTCTGATATTAAAAGTTTTGACATTTAGAATGTTTCTTTTTTAAAAAATTGCACACATGACTTAAAGTAGATGTGTTTATTCAGTCTTACCCAATGTTAAAAGACCTTCTTTCTCCCATTATTTATTTTAGATGCCTACAAGTCTGAATATTCAAAACTTAAAATGCTCCCTGTTGACAAGAGAGGGGTCTTAAAAATGAATACTTTTTTTTAATTATTCAAAACGCAGTGTTTAGAATTCCAAGGCACCAGATATAATGAAAAATGCATTTTGAAAGTCATGAGTGCTGTATATATTCTTAGAGCAGAAACTATTTACAGACCAAAGGTGTCTGGTAGTTAAATTATATTAAACTGAAGCCCTGTGGAGATGTTCTGTTATGTGTAATACAGCTGAAATTTGGTAACAGGTCTCAGGCACCTAAGCCCTTGAAAACTGTCTCAGGTCTTTCCAATGAATGAAGTCACAATCTGCTTTTATACTGTGTATCAAGCAGCACCTCCTGCGGCACAGCGCCACCTGGCTGCAGGATGCAGAGCCGGTTTGATGTCACTAATGAACAAAGATAAAAGAATTGGTATTGGGAATGTTTTCTCAAGATGGGAGTGTGTCTATTTTTTTTTAAGTGTTTAAATTTAATTGGTGTGTTTTATATTTATAATCACAGTTATTTCCAAATATAATCACACATACATACATACTCATTACCATTATGAAAAAAATTAATGGAAAACATAACTGAGCACCCACATCTAATAACATATATGGCATTCTACTTCCAGAATCCACCACTCTGCAACAAAAAGGAGGTTGCTGAATCTTTTACACAAAGTCAAGATGATGAGATAATACATTGGATTTTCTTTTTAAAAATATTCTTTTTTTCCTCTAAGAAATATGTCTACTATAACTAATCATAGTTAATGAAAAAAGTACTAACTTATAATCAGAAGATCATAAATGGTGAACAGGACAGGTCCTTAGAGGCCATCTAGACAAGGGTTCTAACATGGGGGTCTGTGAATTTTGCTTGAAATTTTGATAACTTCATTTCAGTTTAATGATTTTTCTTTTATCATTATCTGCTATATTTTATGCATGGAAAAGCATTAGTTCTGATAAAGCGTCCTTCAGATGTCTATGATAAAAAGATAAGTAACTTTTCTAGACCAACCATCTCTATTCTTTCATCTAATAAACCAGAGACCCCATGAAGTTAACTGACTTGCCCCAGGTTCCTCAGGCAGTCAATGACAGAGACCAAATTTGAATTCAAGTCTCCTGAATCCATATTCAGTATTTTTTCCAGTGTACCAAACTCCCTACAATATAGTCAATATGCAATATATGTAGAAATGTTTATATCATGAGGAACACAGTGCAAATTTTTAGGACTTGGATTCACTTGCAGGTATACTTCTATTTTTTCAAAATACTTAAAAATTTAATTTTGCATTATTCTTGATTATATACACTTATGTATATATTCAGATTATATATAAAATGAATAATAATTAAAGTGTAAAAAATTCTTTCATTTAACTTCAACTTCTTTCTGGTTTTGTTTATAACAAGAAAATTGATGGGTATAATTCAGTTTCTGCGGTATTATATGCATACTTAGAGTACCAACTACTAAGTTAATGGTTATGGGTGGTTTATAAGTCATATGTCCTTTAAATCCTCTGGTCCTGGACAACCTCAATATAGAAGCAAAAGGAGGATGAACAAAATGAAGTGCCATTTTATATTTTTTGTCACACTGTTTGCAAACTTTAAGACACTAAGTCAATTCCATCATTATTATTACAAAGTAGGTGGACAACTTTATGACCTGGAACTCTCAGTAATTGAAAAGATACTAATAACCCAAGATCTGCCTCTTCCCATATTATAGCATGAGCATATTAAGCAGAAGAATAACAGGACATGAAGTCAGGAAACCTAGCTTCTACTCCTGCCTAGTTCAGCCACTCACTAGCTGTGTGACCACGGGCAAGTTAACTCACTTCTCTGGGTCTCATTTTCATCTTGGAAATAAGATGATTAGACTAGATCATCTCTGAGTTTCATTGCAAGTCCAAAATTATGAGATAAAACTATGAGGGGACAACTAAGTAGCGCAGTGAATAGAGCACCAGCCCTGGAATCAAAAAGATCTGAATTCAAATCTAGCCTCAGATACTTACTAGCTTTGTGACCATGGGAAAGTTACTTAATCCCTTCTGCCTCTTCCCAAAACTTTAAATGAATCAGATACTATTGTGAAGCTTGTGGGACAACAAAAATAAAGGAAGTAAAAAAAAATTTTTAAAGAATTCAAGGTGGGGCAGCTAGGTGACACAGTGAATAGAGCACTGGCCCTGGAGTCAGGAGTACCTGGGTTCAAATCCAGACTCAGGCACTTAATAATTACCTAGCTGTGTGACCTTGGGCAAGTCACTTAACCCCATTGCCTTGTAAAAAGAAAAAGAAATCAAGAAAAGACTGAAGAAATGAAAAACCCCAAGGTCAGAAACATTAAAGCAACTTGAAAATTTCCTAGGAAATAGTTTAATACAGCTATCCTACTTCTATCATTTAACAACAACAATAGCAACTAACTTTTATATGGCATTTACTGTGTTCCAGAAATTATGCTAAATTGTTTACAATTATTTTCTCATTTGGTGCTTACAACTACCCTGGCAGGTAAGAGTAATTATTATTAACCTCACATTACAGGAGAAGAAATTGTAGCAAAGGTTAAGTGACTTGCCCAGGGTCACAATGCTAGTAAGGTCTGAAGCCAGATTTGGACTCAGATCTTTCCAACTTCAGGTCCACAACTTCCATTCGGTGTGACTTTAGGCAAATCATTTATTTTCTCCATGCTTAGTTTTTTCAATAATAAAATGAAGATAATACTTGAACTCCTTGTTTCACAATTAGTACAAAGATCAAAATGACATTTTAAATGTACATTTATATATATATATATATATGTGTGTGTGTGTGTGTGTGTGTGTGTGTATGTGTGTGTGTACACATATATATATAAACCACTTCACAAACTAGGAAAGAGCTATATCGAAGCCAGCTATTATTATATACAAAATACAGTCAACCCACATGTAAATATATTTTTAGCTATGCTAACTATTCCATATGGGCCTCCAAAAATGTTTGTGGAGACTACTGTTGTACATGACAACACTTTTTTCTCTTTCTCCCTTTTCAGAACCTTACCAATTGATATACACTAATCCAAATGAAAGATTTTTACAATCTCTGCTGAAAATGGATTACTTTTGGCTCCCAGGACAAAGCTTTTCTATGTAACATACCCAATACACACAAAGTCAAATCTGACTACTATTAGCAAGAGCACTGCAGAAAATCTCCCTTGAGACGACCTAGGAATACAAGCAATCCAAACCATTTATGCCATTATAGATTAAAGTCAGCATCCCTACTTGCTCTCAAAGCAAACAGAATACCAGGTCTGCTATGAAGGGACAGGTTTGGTAAACACTGAAGCATCATATTTTTTTAAGAAGTGTTATTCATGTTCTCCATTCATTAATTCAATTTATTAAGAGTCCATTGAGATGTGCCCAGCACAGTGATAGATATTAGAAATACAAATACAAAATTAAAGCAATCTCTGTCTTCAACCATTTTATAATCTATGGGAGAGAAATAATTCACAAACAAAAAAAGCAAATATTAAAAAGTATAACAAGTGAAAAACAGGTAACAGAGAGGACTAGCAATCCAAGAGATAAAGAAAAGCTCCTTTAGTACTGGAGCTGAAATTTGAAAGAGACTAGGGATTCTACAAGACAGATATGGGAAATGAGGTGCATGTCAGACATGGGGGATGGCTGATACTATTGTTTATGCTATGTATCCATTGCACTTAGATCAAGTTTCTATGTGGACTTTTAGGACAAATTAATTTTCATTGAATAAAGAATTTGTGAAAGAAATAAACCAGAACTGAAGACTTAGACTATTTTATCAATCTCGGCTGATATCAGGAGGGCAAAGAAAGGTTTGGTTTCCCATGATTTTAGTTAAAATATTAAAAAAAAAAGTATTTTAAAAGTTCTGTCCAGTTCTAAAAGGAACTTTTTCATGATTCAGACTACAAATATTTAATAAGATAGACTTGTAGAAATTAATAATGAAGTCACTTAGCAAGTTACACAATAGATTAGAATTTAAAAGACAATATTTTGGGCCAGCTAGGTGTCATAGTGGATAGAGCACCAACCCTGGAATCAGGAGGACCCGAGTTCAAATTTGACCTCAGACATTTAATAATTTCCTAGCTGTGTGAACTTGGGCAAGTCACTGTTAACCCCATTGTCTTAAATTTTAAAAAAAAGACAATATTTCAATTCAGTGTAAATATTTATTGAGTATCTAAATATGTTCAAATTTTTAAAGGGACAAAGAAGTTGATAATAGAGAGGTCCTAGTAATTTGGATAAAGAATTGGCCAACAAGGGTGGCCAGGTGGCACAGAGGATAGAGCACCAACCCTGGAGTCAGGAGTACCTGAGTTCAAATCTGGACTCAGTCACTTAATAATTACCTAGTTGTATGGCCTTGGGCAAGTCACTTAACCCCATTGCCTTGCAAAAACCTAAAAAAAAAAAAGAAATGGCAAACTTCTCCAGCATCTTTGCTGGAGAAGAAAATAACAAATGAGGTCCTGAAGAGGCAGACTTTCCTGAGACAAGTTAACAACAACAAAAACTTCAAATTATTTGCAATCTAGCAGGAGGAAGAGATATATGAGCATTTATAATGTGAGTAATGTGAGAAGACAAACAGGACATCTGAAAATTTTGATGTAGAATGAATTGAATGAGGAGAATCAAAGAAATCTTTACAAAGTAATTAATACTTTAATTTAATTTCGGGACAGAAGACTTCAGCAGGCCAAGATGCAAGGGACAAGGTGGTTATACTAAAATGGAAAGAATAGTAGCTCTAGAGTAGGAAAAACTTAAGTTCTATTTCTGGCAAATATTATTTGGAACCTTACTACCCCTGTCAGATCTCCTCTAAGTATAAAATGAAGGTGTTGGACAAGATGGGCTCTGAGGTCCTTTCCAGCTCTAAATGAGATCCTACAAGGGAAGGAGTGTACAAAGAATCTACTCAGGGGATACACAAACATGCCAAGATGGGTATGGGACCATCCAGCATGGTGTGCCTGCATAAAGATAGTTCTATGTTCTATAATCAAAGCAGAACTCAAAAGAAACAAAAAAATGTAAAATTTTGAGATACTTCTACTTCAAATGTTCATATAGACTACTTGTACCTGACATGTGGTAGAGCATTCTGAGATCTGATCAGTTACAGAAACACTGTACCTTGATCCTGATATAATAATGTCATTTTGGTCCTCTTCAAGAATGAAAAACAACCAATTATTCTATTATATATTCTACCAAATATTCTACTCTATATATTCCACTCTATACCATAACAGAGAACTGATCTTGATTGGTTTCATGTTCTATCTCTTTCATATAATGGATGTAAGACTAGCAAGTCACTGAGGCCAAACTAAGATCAGAAACCATTTCTCATAGAGGAATTCCCTGTATCACAATATCAAAAGGAGGGAATAGATCAATCACTGTGTTAAATATTAGAGTTATAAAGACAAAAAAAGGAAGAAAGAAACAATAAGCCCTGCCCTCAAGGAGCTTACTGCTACATTCTACTGTGTCCTTTCTACCTCCACTTTATATCTGTTGTTGAGTTAAGTAGCAACCATAAAGGGAATTAAGACCTGAATTAAGATCTACATTTTCCTTTTTTTACAAATTTAGATCTATTAGATTAAAATTCCATTCCTTTAAGTGATTAAATTTTGAGAGGGAATCAGATCTTATATCTGTAATGTCCTTAAAAGATTTAAATTAATTATTTGTTTTTTCAGATATGTTACCCTTCTTAAACTTATCAAGAGATACAAGTCATAAAGGGGTTGTCAAGCTACCTGATTCTTCTAACCTGAAGTTGAGTATAAGGTATAATTTTAGACCACAAATCTCCCCTATTGGCCTTAATTTTTCAGGCCCAGAGCCCACAATTTCATTGCTGTCTATGCTCCTTCACATATGATCTCAAAAGTAAGAGAGTAGTTTGTAGGAAGATGGCCTTCTATTTCCCTCCTCTCTCTCCTTATCAATACATTCTTTGCCTTGCTTTAGAGATTCCATAAAATGACTACTTAGAGTTCTATGCATGCAATTGTACCCTAGAAGATCCCCTCTGCTGGCTTATATTGAGGTGAAGAATTAGGAGAATGGAAAACACTTTAGTAGAATTGTTCTTCAGGTTGGGGGGAGCATGGAATAGAATTGCAATTTTTAGTAGGGCTGATCACTGTTCTGTATACATTCCTCAGGATAAGAAGCAAATTATTTGAAAATACTACCAATTAATGTAAAAACTAAGCAGATTTTCTCATGAATAATTTATTGCTTCATGCATATATTTTTATTCTTGTAATTTAATTCTCTACAAATATTGGAACCTATACCTTCTGGCAAAAGTTTATTTGAGAAAAGGACAATAGATTTAGAATTTGAAAAGGTTTTCTGGATCATCCAGCTCAATCCTTTAATTTTACAGATGAGAAAACTGAAAACCAGTGAAGTTAAGTGAATCACATAGTAAGAACACTTAGGATTCAAATCCAAGTCTTTTGTATACAAATCCAGTGTTCTTTTTATTATCCTGCTTGTTTTCATCTGTTTTTTTTTTAACTTTTGTTTTTACTTTGTCAAGCTACTGGGTCTATTTAATAAATTAACTACTGTTCAGCACTGGATGTCTTGGAAGGGACCCATCTTCAGAAAAGGAATACTTTATTCCCATCTCCCTAATAGCAGGATGATGGTGGTGGCAGATGATTGTAGCTCAGCTGTTCAGTGAGTAGAAAATGAGGATTGATAGCTTGTTGAAATAATTGAGGCTGAATTGTTATTTAAGATATGAGAAAATCTTTCTCCCAAGTACTCTTTGATTTCCCTGAGATAATTAATGCTAGTTATATACCTCTGGAATAATACAAAAACTGATCATACAAAACTTCAATCACAGCCTTAGTGTACTTACTGGCCAAAAAAAAAAAAGAACCCATCAACTCATACTTTTTTTTTAAACTAGCATACATATGGTGAAAATGTGAAATCCCCAGGATTTATATAGGCAGGTTTGGCAGACTTCTTCTATTTCCTGGGACTGTGAGCTATAAAATTGAATTCAGGGCTCTATCTCCAAGAAAAAGTTATTAGTTCTCAAAATAACTACATGTTAGTGGATCAGACATAGATAAAAGATTTCCATTATGACTGTTTTTTAGCGATGATTTACAGTGTCCTACATTGTTTTATAATGACTTTCAATTTTGAAAACGTGCATCTCCTGTTAGTTTTATGGATGTAGTCACAATTGATTGTGGGTTTGGGAGATTGATCTTTCTAACTCAGTCACACAAAAGACATTGTTAAACACACACAATGAATAGGTACTTTCAATATGTTTACAATGCTGTACCTCAGGAGTGCAAACAGGAAAAAAAATAGTGGCCAGAGACACTTCTAATAATTGCCTAATTATTCAGATTTCTCAAGTAATAGAGTCTGATTGGGCATCTACACTTGTTCTACAATTAGCCCTTTAGTAAAACTTAAAACTGAGACTAACATATTTCCCTGTGCTTACAGGCACAATCAATTCTCAATGAACCATAAGAGTATTGAACCAGAAAAAGAGAGGGACAAATCCAACAGATAATCCCAAAATGTAATTTTAGTCTACAGATTGGGTCTCCTCCCCAAGTGAACTTTTATCAGAGCTAACCGTGCTTTAGCTCTGACATATCAGAAGCTCATCTGCTTTTCATGACCACACTCCTTTGGAGGTATTATTGAACGATGAAATTGACAAAAAATCAGGGGGGAGGAGGAGGAGGAGGAGGAGGAGGAGGAGGAGGAGGAGGAGGAGGAAACAAAGCAAAAGACCTGGATTATCCACCAACTGTGGATAATTGGCTCCTTGATAATCTAGTTGTCTACAGAGTTCATTACCCAGGCTATGTAATGTAGATCTAAGTAGAGATGAGCTGAGAACTCAGAATATCCTGACATCTCTGATAATGATGGCTTAAATCATTCTGCCACAATTTATTCTTCCCATAAATGTTGAAAGAATGAAAGGTTTGCATTTTTCTTTCTGACTCAAGTTATTTTACTCTTTTAAATCTATAACCATTTTTCAGAAATTACACTTTTTCCCTTTTTCAAACCAAGAGCCAAATGTGAGGAATGTGAACCTAAAAAAAGAGATGTGATGATACAAATAATAATTACATAGCAACAATGATAACTTACATGTTTAAAAAATACTTTCAACCTCGAGAACAGTCTTAATTTACTATATAAACTGAAACTTGCAAACTTGACATGCTCTCTTTAAACATATGCAAGCACTCATATATACAGAATAGAAATATTTCTTTTGGTGTTCTAGTATCTTACTTAAGTTATCCAAAAGGTCTGAAGTTTCACTGTGTAGGTGCTCCCATCATTGATAAGTATTGTAACCTCCTTATCTTGGTACAATTAGAGGAGAGGGGTGGGGAGCTGAGAAAGTTGAAATCTAATACTGTCTTTCCAACATTTGAAGGGGAAGTCCTGGTGTAGATAATCCCTCCACCATTGCAAATTAATACACCTGTAATTTGTAGTTTTAGCAATTGCCTGGAGGCACTGAGAGGTTTATTGGCTTCTCCAGATCACACTTGTGTATACATACATGTTTATTGGTATATGTGTGTGTGTGTGTGCATGAAATGAAATGGATGTATGTGTTTGTACCTATGTATATTAGAAATAGGACTTGAATATAGGGCTTCTCGGTTTGAAGGCTAATTCTCTATATTATACTATGATAATACTCATAAAGCTCATTAATTTGTATTTTGAAGTACAATAATTTTCATATCAATCTACTTTTTATAGATTCTTTTACAATCTAAGTAAAAGATGAATAAACAGAAAATAGTGCTTATGAATTTAGTAACTCTGAGCACTGTTACATACCCTGAAATGTCTGCAGAAGCAAAGGAACTAATAACTACAACAAGTTGTTAATCTTCCTGTGTGTCACCTTTTCCTCATCTTTAAAATGGAAAGACTGGTCTAGAAGATCTCTAAAACTTTTCTGTATCCAATGCTACAATTCTAGGCAAACAAACAAAAACTACCTTTCTAAATTATCTGAGTACAATTTATACCATTTTATAACTGAAATTTAAAAATTATTTGATAAGAACTTTTTTGTGTTAAGATTTTCAAGGATTGAATTGATCTAGTATTTTCCACAACCACATGGTAAAGTTTGATCTTTGTCCATAAATTATCAAAGATGACACAGACCTCTCATATCAGCAAAAGCAAATGATTGCTCATGGTATCAAGAGCTTTCAGTGGTAGAATTAGGGAGAAAAAAAATCCCTGGTGTGTGTCTATGTATATACGTGTGAATGTGTACAGGTTACACATATAGCAAAGGAGGTCTTGATCTTTGTTAGTCCAGGGAATTTTCTTTTTTAGGAGATTCCCAACATTCATGAAATCACAACACCCTCTCAAAGTATACTATCTTTATAGAATTAAAGTTTCTTTGACCCTTGCAGTTAAGTGAAAGGAAAGGATGGTGTCAAAGACAGTAACACAAGAACCTACTACAACCTCCCTCTCTCTCTCTCTCTCTCTCTCTCTCTCTCTATATATATATATATATATATATATATATATATAATATATATAAAATGTGTGTGTGATATGTGCATACATTGAATATTGTAAAGGTTTTTGTACATATATAGGAGCATGATATATGCCATGCTTATATATGCAGTCTTAGGATATGCATGTATACACACTCCATACACATGGACATACATACATACATACATACAAACAAATGCAGATATCACTATGCCATTATCACTGGCTTTTATCTCATCATATGCAGCAGGCTTAGCTGACAGACACCTGACTTCAGAAGAAGGAAGCTGTGCGGGCAGCTAGGTGGCAGAGTGGATAGAGCACTGGCCCTGGAGTCAGGAGTACCTGAGTTCAAATCCAGCCTCAGACACATAATAATTACCTAGCTGTGTGGCCTTGGGCAAGCCACTTAACCCCATTGCCTTGCAAAAAGAACTAAAAGAAGAAGAAGAAGAAGAGGAAGAAGAAGAAGAAGAAGAAGAAGAAGAAGAAGAAGAAGAAGAAGAAGGAAGCTCTGGATTAAAATTCTGTCTATTGACCCATACAGGTAAAGTAACTCTGGGGGCAAGTTGTTTAACCTCTCAGTGCCCTAAACTGGTGGGGGAAATTGATCTAGAAGAAGAGATTCTTTAAGCCAGGGTATGGGGAAGATCTGAACTGAAGTAGGCTCTAAGACTACAAACTGCAGAGAAAGTACTGCCCTGCCCTGGCAGAATAAGTTTCCTCACCTGGGAATGCCCCATAACCAATGCAAATACAGATCTAAGTCCAATCCATCCTTACTATTTCATTGCTATGCCTTCATGTACCTCAAATGGACAGGTCAATACCTATAAATACAAACAAAAATAAGACAATGAATGAAAATCTTAAAATATACATCTACTAGGAACAAATCTACACAGAACAATTGTTCTGTATTAACTTTTGACACATTCTGCATATGTCTGCATCAGATGCCATGTGGTGTAGATGTAGAGAAATATCACTACCTGTTTCTCAGAAATACCTGGGTCACAGTTCTCCTTTCACATATAGGCTATATGAGCCTGGACCTTACCATGTCAGTACATCAGGCAACAATATCACACTGAACATAGGAGAGAAGATCTTGGTCTCAGTTGCTGGAGGGCATTTTCATATTGGGAGGTTCCTATATCCATGGACTCACAAGACCCTTCTAAAAGTATTTTATAAATATAGAATTATATTTTGTGTGAGCCTTAATTTATTTCTTCAATCTCATCAAAATAAAAGATTTACTATTCTCATGACTTAAGAGTAATGAGACTATTTGATGTTTCCTAGGCAAAGATACTGAAGATGTTTTGCCATTTCCTTCTCCAGCTCATTTTACAGATGAGGAAACTGGGGGTTAAGTGACTTGCTCAAGGCCACATAGCTAGTAAGTGTCTGAGGTTGGATTTGACCTCACAAAATATTATTCTACCTCATCTTCCTACTTATGGGAAAGCAATTTGGTGCAAAAGACTTGGAGTATTGGACTTGGAATTTAAAAGACCTGAATCTATATTGTTCCTACCAGATGTGTGAGCCTGATCAAGACACTTAACTTATTTCAGCCTTAGCTTCCCCATGGGGATAATGATAGCACCAACTTCACAAACTTATTGTGAGAATCAAATGAAATAGCATCGTAGTGCTCTTTGAAAACTTGTGCTGTATAAATGCTAGCAATTGTTGTTATTGTTGTTGATTATGATAATGATGATGATGACATCATTAGTTTAATTTATACTTGATCTGGCAACAATGGAAAAAATTAATAAAAGAAGAAAAGGTTCATTAAGAAAGATGGGAACTGGAGAGAGGCCTTGAGTTGAGAATTTAGAGAGGAAACAGTAAAAGGACTAAGGAGGTAGAGCAAGGAAATTGAATCAAGGAAATTTAGGTGATTTCTATGACCCAATCACTGTCTGCGTTTGCAAAGCAGCCATTTAAATATGCACAGAAATTTCCCTAGCTTTTGAGGGGGGAAAAATGAACGATACTATTCAACCAGCAATGCTCAGTGGTCTGACGTCTTTTTTAAGTGGAAAAGACATTAAAAAAAAAGAAAAGAAAGAAAGAAAACGGCATTGAAGTTCCTTCCACTTCTTCTTCCACCAACTCCAGTTAATTGCTCTTTAACATGCTAACTGAGGGATCTGCTGGCACATAATAATTCAGGCATGCACCATTCCCATAATGCCAGGAACACAGAAACAGCATGAGAAAACATCAGATTTTTGGCATGAGGACTAGATGTTTAAATCTGCATAGATTCGAGCCAATTAGACTTGTCAGCCTCCAATCCAGTTGAGAGTGACCCCTGATGGTGGAAAGACATGTGGGACAAGCCACAGAAAAGCTTGCAAATGTCAGAGAGGCCAAAAGGTGCCCCACTGGCCTCAAAACTATTAATTAGCAACTAGCAAAAGCCCCACCAAAGAATCGCTGCTCTAGCATTCCTCCTCCAGAGGTTGCTGCTACTCTGCCTCATTATCATCTGGATGGAAAACAACACCCTTTCCTGGGAGCTCTCTGCAACAGTCTTATTGATTAAGTTCCCACAGTGTTAAATCATTCTGTAGCTTTCACTCCAGTCTTCCCACCCCGAATAATAAAAACTTCAAAGGTTTTACAGGAATGGGGAGGGAAATGGGCAGTGGGGGAAGGGTGGCAAGAAGGGAAGGAACACCAGGATACAATGTTTAGGTAGTATACTCACCCCTGTTGGGATTGTCCCTGACAACATAGAAAATTAGGTTCATCTAAATTTTCTCTTGGACTTACTTGGATAGGTATCCCTTTAAAATATTCAGTTAGTGATGATGTCTTTTAAAACCTCACCAAATTTTAGATAGAAATGAGTAATTCATCAATTCACCAAATCTCAGTGGATTTTAAAATGACGATTATTTAACTGATCTGAAACTGATAGCTATGCTAAATTACCAATAAGTGCACTCCAGGCAGGGAAAAAGAATGAAGAAAACTAGAGGCATGATTTTAAAAAAAACCTATCATGAGACATGCCATATTCATATTTATATATTGTTTAGGTATTAAACTAATTCATATAGAAGTGTGTAAACCATCCAAATTTCATTAGATAAACCTTAGGTAGTAGCATATGGATCAGTGAGATTAAGTTCTTTACCCAATCACTCTGATAGTCAATGATTATCAATAGCAGAATCTGAAACCAAGTCTTTCTGATTCCATTTTTTTGCACTCTATCCAGTAACCCCACTCTCTCATCATTGGGATATATTTGTGTTTAAATACCACAGAAATAAAATCAAAATAGAAATAAGAAGTCCAAACTGTTCCCACTTTATATAGTTAATCAGTCTCATTTTGGTGAGTGATTTCATCTTACCTGTTTCTTTTAGTATGAAGTACATGATCTTATACATTGGGGAAGAATTAGGGAAAAGAGTAAGGATCTATAGCTCAAATATAACAAAAGTTATACTGATGATTTCTGAGTTAATAATCTTTTTTTATTCTTTTCAGGAATCCAAAATGCTTTACTCATTCTCAAGTAATCACAAGGAAATCAAAATTTGAAATAAGAAAATATTCGGGCAGCAAAATAACAGACATATTCATTTTGTATATTTTTTTCTATTGCCAAGTTATCACTATATTTTTCCAAAAGAACAAATTAGCTTAATACATAACTTGGATTATAGACATAAACCTGAAAGATACATAAGAATCCTTCATACAATTCAATTCTCTCAGCTTATAAATGAGGAAAATGAGGTACAGGAAGGACAAATGATTTTCCCAAGGGCACACAGATAGGATCCAAATTCAAGAACTTCATATTTTAAATTAATAAAATAAACTTTATCCTCAAGTACTAGTAATAGCTGACATAATATCAAAGTCTTTTAGATGTAATCTTTCTTTTGTTTTTTTTATTTTCATTCATTTGTACATGCATATTTCCAAGTTACCCTTTCTCCCCCTCCCCAGTAGGGAACAGTAAGGTTAGCATTGTACATACATATTTTGTTAAACATATTTACAAATTAGTAATTTTTGGCATGAAGAATTAGGATTAAAAAAAAGAGATACATAAGAGATACTTTTTATGAAGTGTTCATCAGTTTCTATAGGAGTATTTTTTTTTTCTCTGTGTGCTTTGTTCTGTTTTTCTTCCTCTGGTTGGGGATAACTTGGAACATAACCAGTCTAATACAGTTGACCAAGCTTTCTGGACTGTCAAGAGGAGTTGTATCTACCAAGATTGTTCATCTCATAATGTTATTGATGTGGACGTTGTTCTCTTGACTCTACTCCCTTTCCTCAGCATCAGATACCATAAGTCATTCCCAGCTTCTCTAGTGTCCAACCACTTATGGTATCTTATAGAACAATAATATTCCATAGTATTCATGTACCATAACTTGTTTAGCCATTCTCCAATTGATGGGCAACTCCTCCATTTCCAATTCTTTAGATGCAATCTTTCTTTATACTGTATATGTATACATATAAACATCTCTAAGAAATAGGAAGGGCAGATATTATCCCCATTTTATAGATGAGGGAACTAAAGACTCAAATAATTAGTCCAAAGTTATGCAGTCTCAGAGTCAAGATTTTAACCCAGGTCTTTGGAATCTAAATTTGGGGGTTCTTTCCTCTATATTATAGATGCTAAATCAATAACCAAATATCATTGGTTTACATATAAACCATAAGGATAATACCTTCCATTTATAGCACATATTCATCAAAAGCTGTGTTTTAATCAATGAGTTCTCACAGGTGCAACTTTATATAAAAGTTTTCAAGTTCTACATGGGTAGCAGTATATACCGTGGCCTAAAGCAAGCAGGCATAAAACATTATCATTTCATGGACAGTCCTGATTTAAAATAATATTTAAATAAAATTAAGGAGATAGCTATATTAGGGACTCTTGTGTGTGGGAATACTGTAATATATCATCACCTGGTGTCCTTGAGCACCAGAGGTGTTTTACTAAGTACCACAGGAGTGGGAGTGGATTAGAGACTGGGAAGGATATTTAAGCACTTGTATTTTGGTAAATAAATGAAGACCTTGGTGTACAAAGTTTGAACTTGTCTTCCTTGTCTTCCACCCCTACAACACTCACCTGGGGAAGGATAAGACAGTCCAGAAAGGGACTCAACACAGATATTTTAGGTGGATACAAAAGTAATAGTTGTTGATTATCACTTTGTTACATAGATCTTAAGAGTTAAGAATTTGATTTGACTGTACTAGCATTGGTGAGATAACTACTATAGATATTATTATTACCATTTTTTAAAAGTAGAAAGCTGAGTCCGAAGGCTACATGATTTACCTATGATCAAATGACAAAGGAGTGTCAGAACTGAGTGTGAACTCAATTCTGTTTTATTGATGGGCCCTGAACTCTTACCACTGCATCCTGATCTCACAAGCAATAGCTATAACAATCTTCAAGACAGGGGTAAGTAGGCAAAATTGTTATTTGAAACTAGATAGAGAACATTCTATTCACTTGAGTTCATCATGAGAACTTATCTGGTCCACTGATACAATGCTTGACTTTATTTTCCAGTGGTTAGCACCCCCTTCCCTTTTTTGTTTTCCTCCTTTCCTATAGCACAGAATCTCATTTTGCCAAAGAACTACAACCAACTCTGACAACCCACTCTCTTATTCCCATTCACTTCAACCCAGTCTCCAACATACGTATCCACCCCTACCACTATAGCCTGTGTAATTCCTGCTCTAAAATGACTTAAACTTCCTTTTTAACTTTTTTTTTCTTTTCAACTTTCTTTTTTATTATGAATTTATCAATTAGCAAACACAAATATTTCAATATACAAAAAACAAGTAAAAACATAGAAGGAATTATAAACTATTGCCTACATTTCTTTTAAACCAGGAATATATTGAACTTAAAAGTAGTAACATTCAGGAATTTTTTTTTAGGTTTTTGCAAGGCAAATGGGTTTAAGTGGCTTGTCCAAGGCCACACAGCTAGGTAATTATTAAGTGTCTGAGACCAGATTTGAACCCAGGTACTCCTGACTCCAAGGCTGGTGCTTTATCCACTACACCACCTAGCCGCCCCAAAAGTAATAACATTCAAATGTGGGACACTAATGCATTGTTCATAGAACTGTGAACTCATCCAAACTTTCTGGAGAGCAAATTGGAACTATGCCCAAAGGGCAACAAAAATGTGCATACCCTTTGATCCAGCAATACCACTACTGGGTCTATACGCTGAAGAGATCATGAAAAAGAGTAAAAACATCACTTGTACAAAAAATATTCATAGCAACCCTGTCTGTGGTAGCAAAGAATTGGAAATTAAGTGAATGTCCTTCAACTGGGGAATGGCTTAGCAAACTGTGGTATATGTATGTGATGAAACACTATCGTTCTATTAGAAACCAGGAGGGATGGGAATTCAGGGAAACATGGGAGGATTTGCATGAATTGATGCTGAGTGAGATGAGCAGAACCAGAAAAACATTGTACACCCTAACAGCAACATGGGGGTGATGTTCAACCTTGATGCTCATTCCATCAGTGCAACAATCAGGGATAATTTTGGGCTATCTGCAATGGAGAATACCATCTGTATCCAGATAAAGAAATGTGGAGTTTGAACAAAGACCAAAGACTATGACCTTCAATTTGGGGGGGGGGGGGGAGAGAAACATTATGTAATTCTGCTATCTCTTATACTTTATTTCTTTTCCATAAGAATATGGTTTCTCTCTCATAACATTCAACTTAGATGAATGTATACCATGGAAACAATGGACAGACTGCCTTCTGTGGTGGGGGGAGGAAAGCAAGACTAGGGGGAAACTTGTAAAACTCAAAATAAATGAAATCTTTCTTTAAAAAAAAAGGTAGTAAAGGGGCGGCTAGGTGGCGCAGTGGATAAAGCACCTGCCTTGGAGTCAGGAGTACCTGGCTGTGTGGCCTTGGGCAAGACACTTAACCCCATTTGCCTTGCAAAAAAAACTAAAAAAAAAAAGGTAGTAACATTCTCTATGTATTTATGTCCCCTTCTGCCCTTTTTCTTTTTTCTCACTGTTCATTTTAAAAAGCATTTTATTACAACGTTTCATACACACAAACACATATGTGTGTGTCTGTGTGTGTGTGTGTGTGTGTGTGTGTGTGTGTGTATATATATATATATATATATATATGTATATATCCTCGAACTCATTAACCCTCTCCAAAAAAAAGTAGAGACTCTTACAAATTCCAAATTTTTGTCGTCCAATCCAGTTCTTTATGACTCTTTTGGAATTTTCTTGGCAAAGATACTAGAGTGGTTCACCCTGTCTTTCTCCAGCTCCTTTTACAGATGAAGAAAGTGAGGCAAGTAGAGTTAAATGACTTGATCAGCAATATACAATAGCTTTATAGGTATCTGAATTCATGAAGATAAGTCTCCCTGACTCTAGGTCCAGAACTCTATCCATTTCACTACATAATTGCCCTAACAAATTCCAGCTCTAATTCTATATATTGTTCTCTCCTTCATTTTAGATCTTTTCATTTCATACTTCTTCCATGCTTTGGCTCTCACTGACACTTGGCCTCTCCAGATGACAATTGACAATGAATATAAGGCCTCCCAATATTGGCTGCACCTTATTTTTATATCCCGTGAACTCACTGGAGTCAGAATTTTTGCTCTCCATTGACAGAACCATAATCTCAGTACTGCCATTATCAGGAACTTCTCTTTTGATGTTCAAACTACCCAAATTTATCACCCAATTCAGTTTCTGGTGTCTGCTATCTCCTGAAAAGCATTTTTCTTTTTTGCTCAACTTCTTAGTTCAATATCCTATCCAAAGTCTCTCTCTCCACCCCCAATTCCTTCTTTCACTCTAGGAATTTTCAACAAATTATTCTGTTCCCTCAAGTGCCCTAACCTCACCTCACAGCTTCTCAGACTTCTCACCTCCAATGACTGATTCCTCTGCTCAACCCCTGCCAAACACAAAGATCAGACTCAATTTTTCTATCACAAAATAATCACTTAGCAAAGAACTAGTAAATAATAAGCATTTATCTGCTTTCTTCCTGACATAATGCCATTTATATGACTTTTCAATGAATCAGGAAATCTGTAAGTAAAAGAATTCCATTGAAACAAATAAACCTCTCTAACTCATATATATATATATATATATTATATATATAATATATATATGTACATGTATATGTATATGTATATGATTTTCTTCTATTGGTTTTACTTAAGATGGAGATCACCTGTTGGCTGTGACCAACTTCCTACAAACAAAACAGTTAAATAAATTCTAAAAATTCACACCTATTCATGACTTCAAAACTGACTGTCAATTCAATATCCAGTTACCTACTGTCTTTGCATACCTTAATTGATATCACGGACATGAAGAGCAAATTCTTACTCCTAACTTCCTGTGAAATGGTTTTAAGTCAGAAATAAATGTGATTTTATCGATGGAAATAGCATTAAACAAGATACATTACTGTTTTGCAGTAGCATCCTAAAGACCACTGAGTCTTTTCATCTAACTTGCAACTGAAACCTCTTACATATGTTCCCTACCCAATTAGAATGTGGATTCCTTTAAGTTCAGGGACTGTGTTTCTTTTATATTGTTTCTCCAGTGAGCAGCTCAGTATGAAAAGTACTTAAATTCTTTTTCTATTCATTCATTCTTTCTTCCTTTCTTCTTTTCTTTCTCCTTTCCTTTCCTCCTTTCACTCATGAATTCATTGATTCATACTTGGTTCCACTTAATTTCCACCCACACTGTAGGTCAATAAGCATTTATTATGTCCTTACTATGTGCCAGATATGTTACTAAACTTTTTTTGGGGGGGAACAAGGATTCCCAAGCTAAGAATTTCTTTCTCAACTTTTTTTTAGGTTTGTGCAAGGCAAATGGGGTTAAGTGGCTTGTCCAAGGCCACAAAGCTAGACACTATTAAGTGTCTGAGGTTGGATTTGAACTCAGGTACTCCTGACTCCAGGGCCATTGCTCTATCCACTACACCACCTAGCTGCCCCTCTGTCTCAACTTTTTAATGCCTAAACATTCAATCTGTCAGCTCACTGATTTGATACTTATACACTCCTCTGTATTGTTAGCTATCCAGGCATGTCTGTTTGTGTGTGTGTGTGTGTGTGTGTGTGTGTGTGTGTGTGTGTGTGTCCTTTCTCTCCCTTCAGATTATGCTCTCCTTATAAAAATAATGCCATGCATTTTTTGATATTCCTAATCACTTTCAACTGTGCCTTTCCTATCACTGATACTCAAAAATTTTTAGCTGATTCACATCTCATTTTTGTTTCCTCTGATTAAAAGAACAATGACCTGAATCAGAACATCTAGGTTTGAATTCAAGCTTGAAGATTTACTACATAATCAAGGGCAAATAATGTCATCACTCTTAAGTTCAGGTTTCTCATTTACAAAGTAGGAATAATAATGTTTGTATTTCTTAACTCAGAAAAATTTGTTGTGGTGGAGAAGGAAGTAAGTGTTTTATAAATGTTAATGCTCTACTTAAATATATTTTATTAAGATAAAAATTCATTATTTTTCCTAGTATTTCTCTTTTTCTGAAATGCCTTAATAATTTTCCCTGTTATATGTACAGTGGATAACTAATCTCAAGAGTTTCTGTCCTGTTAATCTGACTTTGAGGTATATTTGCAGAGTGAACTGTATTTGTGTATTTTGGGGTTTTCCATGGGTAGAATCAAAGTATCAGGTAAATCAAATGGTCATCATTCATAATAGTGACTAGAATCAACTAAAAGCAATAGAAAGAGTAGGATTCAAGATGGGGACCATAGAAACAGTCTTCCTTAGTCCTATAAGCTGCTGATGGTTGCACTGATGCCACCAATGTTGCTGTTGAAAATTTCAGCTAGCTGACACTCATTCTACTCCTTTTAAGAACACAGTCAGTACTAAGGGCAGCTAGATGGTGCAGTAAATAGAGTACTGGACCTGGAGTCAGGAGGACCTGAGTTCAAATACTACCTTAAACACACAATGCTAGCTGTATGACCTTGGACAAATCAATTACATCCATTGCCTTGCAAGAATATAATATTATAGGTAGGCACAGAAAGGGGGCTATTTGGTTAGAGCACGGACTCAGGGATTTGTCCATTCTTTCTGGACAAGGAAATTTGAGATATCTTAGCTAAAAGCAATAATTGTCCAAATTTGCCTTTCTAAGATTGTCTCGCAAAGTACTCTGCATCATATATTCTCTGGTCTAGCCAAACGAAGTTGTCTTCCCCCAAGAACATCCTAGACTTTTTATCTCACCCTTTTCTATTATTCAGGTCTAAAATTTCCTTGACTAGCTTCTACTTTCTTCCTGTCCAGTTTCCTCTTCTTAATCACATTTCACCTGTTCACCTCAATCTAAATCTATTTCTCATATCTACAAATTCAATGCTTGTAGTTCATGTCTCTCTTATATATGGGTTTATCATAAGTATATGGCCTTTCTGCTCTTAAGGACAAAAGTCATGACTTATATATCATTCTAACAGCAATTCAATGAAAGTCAGCATACCTGACTAGTTCTATACCTTTGTACATACTACCTTTTCATATCTTGAATTGACCCCATTCTCACCTCCACCTCTTAGAATCCCTAACTTCCTTGGGAGATGATTTCAAGACCCACATGCTATGGGAAAGTCTTTATTTTTCTTAATTATCTCCTCAAATGATCATCATGAATATTCATGATCATATACAAGATAGATATATATATATATCTGTCTTGACATGTTATATCCTGATTGCAGTAGAATTTAAGATCTGCAAAGAATAGTGATTATATTTATTATTGTTGTTTTTGCTTAGTCTTCATATCCCCGGAACTTCACATGATAACCCTATATTTGGCAGACTCATAATATTTGATTGAATAAATGGGGCATAACACAATTTGTTTTAGCACTTTCTGGTATACAAAGTATTTTCTTCCCAACAATCCAGTTAGGTCAATCAATCAACACATAGACAAGACCTTCAAGATTAAATTTGGGTCATTCATCCAATTTGATGAGTATACTACAGAGATCAATGCCAAAAAAAAAATTATGATCAACAGTTTGTGAAATAATTCATTAGATAACATGTAAAGGAATGCTACTACCATATAAAAATTTTCTAGTTTATATTTATTCTCAGATAATACTTTGTAAACAACACACTTTATATGCACTGTATAATATATTGCTCACAATCACCTTTTAAGACAAATAGTCCAAATACTATATCCCTTTTATAAATGAGCAATGGGCAATCATCAAAAAGTACCCCTTTTATAAATGAGCAATGAGACTTAGATATATTAAATTATTTGTTCGGAGTCACACTGCTATTAAGTGGCAGAACCAGAAGACAAAGACTACTGTTCAAAAGAGCAGGGTACTTTTTAATATTATATTCTTGATCTATCCCATGCACTGCCCAAATCTCACTAAAAGGAAGCTTAAATGATTACAAGACATATCAAATGAAATGACTTGGACTTTGAAGCCATAGATCAAGGCAACAAGGACACAAGATAGAGGATGCTATGGAACTTAAGATCTGAAGGTAGAAAAGCAGTATTATAGCTTAAAATATATGAAATTTATAGCTCTTTTGACAGAACATTTAGGGGCATATGAGAAACAGGAAATCACTGAAGCAATAGCTTGTGAGGTAAGCGAGAGAACAGCCTTTTCTTCCAAGCCCAAGAGGATTTCAATTCACAGCAGGAAAAGATTGGGAGATGAAGGTGGCACAAGAAAAATGTCTGCTATGAAAGTAAAAATTGAATAAATGTGTAAAAACAAATGAAATTGAATTCCATGTGACTATAATGACCAAGCTTGGCCTCAAAGAAGAGTTAAGAAAATATACCTCTCTTCCTTGCAGAATTGAGGGACTATGAACATGAAGTGTTTCATATATTGTCTGTCAAGGACATAAGATGAAGTCAGTTCTGCAAGCATTTATTGGGTGCCAACTCTGTGTTTTGTGCTAAATTATGGGAAGATAGGGTTATGGGTTTAAAAATGGAAGTGACTGTATAAATCATCTAGTCCATCCCCTTAATTTTACAAATTTCTGAGACAACTGAAAGATTAAGTGATAAAGGAAGTGATAGAACCAAGATTTGAACTCAGGTGTCCTGACTATGAATATAGAACTCTTTCCATTCTATCACAAAGTGATGTTAGGTTCTCTAAATCTTTCTCCCCCCCCTTTTCTTTTTAAAAGTGTCACTTACTGTGTAATGGAAGGAGAAAAGACATGTCTTTAAAATAATATCATATTATAATATTCATAGAGTGCTTTAAGACATGTGAAGGCATTTGAAACTCACCACAACCCTGGGAGGTAGGAAGTTAAATCTTCTTTTAACATTTAGGGAAATTGAGGGTCCAAGAGATTAAGTCACTTGTCCAAGGTCATACACCTAAATAAGTATCTGAATCAGGATTTGAACTTAGGTCTTTCTTACTTCAAGTCTAATTCTCTACCTGCTATGACACTTAAATACTTCTGTAAAAATAGACACGAATAAAAATAATTTTTAAAAGAAAAAAAACAATGCTCTAAAAGATTAAGGAGTTTGTTTTTTACCCCCTCAGTGGTAGGTGAGACGGTGGAGAGCCATGTCTCTCTAGTAAAGTATTTTATCTGTGTGCTTGGTGGAGTTTCTCAAGAAATGGCAAGTTAAATTTCTTCTGTAAAATGAAGGGGTTGACTGAACACTATAAAAGTTCCTCTAGCTCTAAAAATTCCTGGGATTTGATGGTTAGGCAAAATATTGCACTATTAATATGAACAGTGCCATTGGCAATGGGTACCAGGAGAGGAGTAATACAGTAGTTAAAGTAAAAAGTTCTTTAGCTACTGTACTTCCACTTGGTCCACACAGATCAAAATTTCCCTGGTTTCCAATTTATTTTATTGCAAAATATGTTTATTCCTCAAGTTTCTATTTCTATTACCAAATTTCAGTATATTTTCATGAAAAGTCAAATGAGACTCTCCCTCTGAACAGAGTGTCTAGGACCTAAAAGCACTCCCCAGGCATGCACAGGTTGCTTGAGACTAAATAAAGGTGTCTTCACTATTGCACATGCTAATCAAAATTATAGTGGAAACTTTTTGAAGGTAATTGAATATCCCTCACCACCCCTTGATTATTTATGTGTGTATTGATTATATATGTATAGATACAGATAGATAAGTGTATGCATGTATTATATGTATTATATATTTCCATATGTATATATTTGTAAATCATATATGTATATGCATTAAAATACATGCACACATATACATAAATATTTGTATGGTATATATGTGTTTGTGTGTATGGACACATGCAGACATGTATGCATGTGTATATGAAAATGTGTGTTTGTATATATATATACACACACATATATATATATATATATATATATATAAAACAAGTTTTATAAAACTATTTTCTGCACAGCTAGTTGGTACAATGGATAGCAAATTGGGTTTGAAATTAGGAAGACTCATCCTCATAAATCCAATCTCAGACACTTACTATGTGACCCTAAGCAAGTCACTTAATCCTTTTTACCTCAGTTCCACACCTTTAAAATGAACTGGATGAAGAAAATGGCAAACCACTCTAGTATCTTTGCTGAGAAAATTCCAAATGGGGGTCACAAAGAGTAGAACAAACTGAAATGACTCATCAATAATAAAATAATCCAAAGAAAGGCAAAGAAATAGGTTATTTGTCAGAGATTTATTATTAATAGTGGAATGCTACCTTTTACTCTCAACCCTAACACATAGGACAGGAGCAGGAACTTTTTTTCTGCCAAGGGACATTTGGATATTTATAACACCATTTTCAGGCCAAACAAAATTATCAACTTAAAAATTAGCCTGCTATATTTGGTTAAACATTAAATTAATTCACCCCTAAACAGTGCCTAGATTTGTTGAATCTCAAGTTCGGCCTGTAGCTGCTGTGGCAGCAACAGACCCAATGATTTTGCAGGTGTCTGTGGCCCTCAGCTCCCCACTCATGACAAGAGGTGCAATTTACTAGTTATAGAAACAGAAAATAAAACAGAAAAAGGAGAGTCATAACCACCTAAAACATGTACATTTACCCTTTAGTAGTAGTAGGTTTACTCTCAACTGTGGAAGCCATTTTCATGAGTTTTGTCACAGAGATGTGACTCAGTTCAATTGTATGAAACGTTCAGCATCATGTCAAATGATGATGCATTTTATTTATTCATTCAAAAAGCATAAACTATGTGTATATTCTGTGTTACATCAGTAGAAAGAGAGAGAGAGAGAGAATAAAGGAGGGAGTTAGACAAAAATAACTCCCATACATGACCATAAGTGAAAAGGAGTGTGGTGATGGTGTCATTGGCTAATAAGTCTAATAATTATAATAATATCTAGAATTTATATAATGTTTTAAAATTAGTGAATTTTTTAGTTTTAAATTCTTTACATAAATCATTTGACCCACCACCACCACCATTTGACCACCAATAAAAGGTACTATTATTAGCCCTATTTTATAGATGAAGAAACTAAGACTGAGAGAAGTTAAGTAAGTTAGAACCAGGCGCAAGATTCAGGGAGGAAATGAAGATTTCATTTTGGTATATGCAGAGCTTGAAGTTCCTAAAAGATGGAGTGGTTAAATCAGTGGTAGCTTTTATCTGGAATTAAGAGATGAAACAGGTCTAAAGATGTAGATTTGAAAGTTGTAGGCAAAATGACTGTAATTGAAACAGGTAAAGGAATGGGGGTGGTATGGGAGTTATATAGGAATTATTTGAAGAGGTTACCAAGGCAGGCTAACATACCCCCATAAGGTTATTGCAAAAAACAAGATAAAACAAAAACTGACCATTTAGATCCAGTGAAAGCATAAGGGAGCAAAAAAAGAAGACTCTCTATGTGATTCAGTTTTTTGTTTCATTACTTGAAATACCTCCCCCCCCCTTCTCAATTAGAATTTATTTAAAATAACTTTTTTGAAAGTCCATTTTCCTGTACTTTTTTAAAACCTGGGCTGTTTTCTCAGGGACTTTTCTACATCATCAGACTGCAACTCTTGCTGGGAAGGATGAAGATAATGGTAACTCCCACTGAGAGACCATTCACACCACTCATAATTATAGAGCCATATCACAGTAGTTAGAGGGAGGTGGGGGTTGGGGGAGGAGGAAGCAGATGGAGGAGGAGGAAAGTGCAAGGGCTTGGAGAAATAGTCAGCCTTAGAAAACCTATTTCTAACCAAAGTAGAATGTAATCTTGGAGGAGGTTTGGTTTGCACACAGTTTGAATACCTTATGTGTATTAGTTTAATAAGAACTGATTTGGCAATTCATTTTAATACTCTTTAAATGTCATTTAATAGAATTTCTTCCAAATTAATAATTATTTAAATATAGTTTTAGAACTAATCACTATAACTTTCTTTTAAAGTTGATTTCACTCCAGCAATTCCAGGGCAAGACAAAATAGTACTATGATAATAAACTGTTTATGTATATTTATGCTTTAGAACACCTAAACCATTCCATTAAAATAATTCAACTTCAAGTTGATGTATATTTTCCACTTCTAGCAAAAATAAATTCCATAAACAAAAATAGAAAATTATTCAAAACTTTTAACCATTTACATTGATAGGTTTTCTCTTTTCAGTCCTATCCTTTCCCAAACTCTTCTGAAACAAAGTGTATTCCCCATTCACTTAAGGTTTTTTTCCTACAAGTATATTAATTATATCATTAAATATTGTTTCTTTGCCTATTTCATTTGTCAAGTAAAAACAAGTTGAAGTAATTCAACAACAAACATCATTACTATGGTGAAACTTGCACTGTAATAACTAAGATCATTCCATGAGACTAAGGAAAATGGGGGGGGGCAGGTCATGGAGGGGGAGGTTAAGAGGGGAGGGTTGAGTTAGGGGATTTAACCAAAAATAATGGAACATGAATAATCATTGGTGGAAACTTTCTAAACATAAAAATAGAATGCATCAGTTCTCTCTTGCCTCACCTCACCTCAAAATCAAATAGAATCACAACGTCTTTACCCACTCCTGTCACACTCACAAATATAAATTACTCAAGGAAGTAGGTCACTGGTTTGGGGGTGGGGATTGGTAACATTTTGGCAAGCAAGTTTGCCTCTTTATTTCTTTTGCAAACTAGAGCAGAGAGTTCACATAACAGTGAAGGAATGCTGACCCCCTTCCCCCAACAACCTTTTTTTTTAACTTTGGTTAATGAAAATAGGTGTCTTTTTTTTGGAATTTTTTTTTTTTACTGTTGCTAATGGTCTTATGATAATAATCACACTATATAATCTGACACAAGTGCTCTTAAAGAAATTTCTAGTAAAGGACTACAGCCTCGGTGGGAGGTAACTGTCTGAATTATCTTAAACCACTACCTGTCTTCAGCTACAATAGAAAAGGCCTTTAATCAAAATAATCCTTTTTCAAAAGAGCAACTTTTTTCCCTCTGCAATTCACTCATCTTAAAAGAGCACTATAGCTTTTGTGCATAACTTAATTCATTCTTCAAGACAAGTACAAAATTTGTCACTGACATTTAGCGCCAGCCGTAGGCAATGGATAAAATGAACTAGTTAGCAATTTAACCTGTAAAAAAACAGAGTGGGATGAACAATTTTCTGCCATCAAAGCAAATGGCTAACATTTAGCAGGATTTTATTTTTATTTTTCAGCCCATCCCATCTTCAAGAAGAAAGAAGTCAGGCTAACATTTTTTCAGGGTCCTAAATCTTCCTCTCAGCCTATTCCTTTAATGGTTTCAAGTAAATGACTATCCAGAGGATAATTAGGCGCTGTGCTGTCGCATCGTGTCAGGTCACAGCTGGATTTAGTCAGCATTAACCTTTGGGGAGAATTGGAATATCAGTATCATTTAAAATTAAAGACGTGTAAGCAGGCATTTCTGGAGATGTTAGAAAAGTAATTGTCTGTAAATTGTTTGACCTTGAGATTTAATTGCATGCACAACACACATTCTAGCAAGAACCCTGGACTGTCTTCATTCTCTTTTACCTCCACACCTCACTCGACATAGCCCATTAGGCTACCTGTGGCTTTTTCAGTAAAATATTAAAGATCGCCTTCAATATAAAACAAATGCTTTGAAGGCAAAGCTCAATATGCAAAAAAATTAAAGGCCAGTATGTACTCATCAGGCAGAATCCTGGTTTTCCTCAATATATGTTTAATGCACATAATGTAAGAGAGTAATGCTTAAGAGCTAAGTTTAATTTCCATCCCCCCTCCCCCCTTTTTTTTTCTGTTAACAAGTTTGCATATTTTGCCTCATTCCCTTTTCCCCTAATGAGACAGCTTATGCTTTCAAAGTCCCTCAAGCTAGGCAGATCTCTCCACTGCTTCCACTGTTAATAATGAAACTTCGTAATTATACAAATCCGAGGTGGCCAATCAGCTTTCCAGGCTGAGCCTTCGGGTACCTCATAAATTATTGATGTGGCACTTGGGCCTGTGAACTTACTTGCTTATATTAGAAGCCTAATTAATATTTAATCACACGTGCAGAGGGCACTTGAAGCTGTACTGTCCCCTGAAAGAAGGGTAAATATAAATGCGTCTGTGCATCTATGTAAATCTCATTCAATGGAAAAGAGGAAGTGTTGACATGCATAGAGATAGATCCATGCAACCACTGACCCTGATATGGCACCTTTTAGTCAATGGAACCTAAAGATTTCAGAGAAATTTAGGGAAAGAGTTCTTTTCTCCCATCCTACAAGTTAGAAAAGAAAATTATATCCAATTATGGAGTGTTCTAGGTATTAATAGGAAAAAAAATATCCACCATCCTCCCTGTCCTCCCAATACCACTTTGTTCCCAGTCTTACTGTCATCCTCAGTTTGCTCACTGTTGCTCACCACAACCATTACCACCTCCGTAGCCATTCTATTGTCAACACCCATGACAATTGCCTTTGCAGTATTTCTTGATTATGCTGCCTTCTCTCTTCTGATCCTGCACTATTGCAATAGCCTGCTAGTAGGTCTGCCTTCTTCAAGTATTTTCCCACTATAATCCAATCTTAATTTAGCCAACAAAGCGTTTTTCCAAAAGTTCTAGTTCTGTCTGACAGTATTCTCTCTCTCTCTCTCTCTCTCTCTCTCTCTCTCTCTCTCTCTCTCTCACACACACACACACACACACACACTAAACTCCAGTGGCCCCCTTTAATATCAAAAAATAAAGTCCCTCTTTGGTATTCAAAACCTTGCATAGCCCAGCCTTCCCTCCCTACCTTTTCAATATTCTCATATCTTACTCCTTGCCATATACTCTGATCTAGTGGCATTTGCTTCTCCAAGAGCAAGACACTCCTTTAAGATGCAAGTATTTTCTCTGGATGTCCTTGGCTTCCTTTAATTCTTAACTAAAATCCCAGTCCATCTTAATTCTAGTTCTTCACTCTGTTAATTATTCCTATATATCTCTATAAATTTTGTTTATACACATGTTTGCTTTTCTCCTCTATTAGACTATGAACTCTTTGAGGACAAGAATCATTTTTTGCTCCTTTTTTGGTTTAGCCTAATTCCTGGAAGGTCCTAGGTACTTAATAAAAGCTTACTAACTGGTCATCATTCTACTCAATCAATGAGTGTCTACTATGTGTTGGATACTAGAAATAAAAATAAACATAAAGACAACAACAAAGAAATCGTTCCTGATTACTGAGAGTTTATACTAAAACAGAGAAATGGTCACTTATTTTTATAATATCTTTAGAATTCATGATTCCATTGGTATTGGCCTTATTTCTGCTAAGAAATATCATATTGTAGAATAAAAATGATTCTGGGATCAAAGGGCATGAATTCCTTTCCCACTGACTGTGTTTACCCCCATGGGAACTTGGTCACATCACTTTGATCTCCCTGTTACTCAGTTTATACATCTTTAAAGTTAGGAAATTGGACCAGATAATCTCTGAATTACTGTTCATCTCTTACGAATATTATTTCTTGGTTTGTTTGGGGGTTTTTTGCAAGGCAATGGGGTTAAATGGCTTGCCCAAGGCCACGCAGTTAGTTAATTATTGAGTGTCTAAGACTGGATTTGAACTCAGGTACTCCAGACTCCAGGGCCAGTGCTCTATCCAGTGCGCCACCTAGCTACCCCCTAATATTATTTCTACACATATGATTCTATAATATTCACCACAGCCTCTTTCTGTGTAAACCACATTTTCAAGAGTCCCCAAGAGTCTTTCATGGGTCTGAGAATCAAAATTATGTTCATAATAATACTATTATGTGCCTATTAATTTTCTCCTCCATTTTCCAACTACAAATCTGAGAGGCACCAACTTTGCTTCATATACTTTAACCAAAACAACTAATTGCAACAGATGGAATATAAAAGCAGATATGAGAATCCAGCTGTCTTCTATGAAACCAGATATTTTGTAAAATTTTTAAAATGTGTAAAATAATGCCACTTCTCATCTCTTTTTTGTTTTGAAAATAAAGTTATTTTCATTAACAGATACCAGATTAATATGTAACATGAGTTTTTATTGTTTCCTTAAACAAATATTTTAAAATTTTTATCAGTTTCAATTTGCAATATGGCATGTATTACTATAATCCACATAAATAAAAACCCTTCAAGGTCCTCAATAATTTTTAAGTGTGTATAAAGGTCCTGAGATCTCTCCCTTAGCAAATAGTCTTTTTGAGCTGCAACAACTTTTTAAAGAATTCTATATAGTGGCTGATCTTGTGATGATAAATTTCAATAATCCGAAGTAGATTAGCCCACAACTTTCACTGGAAGTTATCCTAATGATAGAAATGGCTAAAGAGTATGTTCTACCACAGCCTTCAATATTTCAAGACATTTTGAGCTCAATGCCTTACCATATTTCCCCATGTATAAGGCACACTCAGACACACTCAGACTTTGAAAAGAAATGTATTACATGAAGCTATTGAACTTAAGTTTTAGTCATCATGAAATTCAAGGACCTTCTTTCTGCTCATGGCTTTCAGGCATCTTTTGGGCAAGTCTAGTGAATGGACACATACTTAGTTCATTCTGTTTCATGAACCTGAAGAACCAATTGTGTCCTTTGAAGTCAGTCACTTCTTTTTCATCAGCAATTCTTCTTACCTCCTGCTGAACCATCTTTGTGGACACAGGAACTCCACTTGCCCTCTGCTCTTCAATCCATCTCTTCAGTTCCCTCTCTAGATCAAGCCATTTGGCTGACTTGCCTCTCATGGCCTACTTCTGCTGTGGTGTTTTCAGTAGGGTTTCTTCCTCCTGTAGTCTGTATTACAATGTTTTCTCAATTGGAGGACCAAACTGACATTTGGCAATACAATTTCCATTAACTTTTGCAAACTGGATCACTTTGAACTTGAATTCACCACTGTATGAAAATCTTTTCTGAACCATTTCTGGGCAGAACATGGCAATAACCTAATACACCAGTAACAAATGTGAAACAATGAGCACAAAGACAAGTGCAAAAAAGCAGGAAATGCAAGTTAAAAAAATCCTACAACCACTGTATAAGACCCTTCCGATTTTTAGACCCTAATTTTTTTTTTTGGAAAAGGGTGCATCTTATACATGGGGAAATATAGCTAAAAAATAGAAGGGTTTGCATGAAATATGAAGCACAAAATGAGCAAAACCAAGGGAACATTGTTTAAAGTAACAAATATTGTTTCAAGAATGACTTTGAGGAAATAAGTTCTTTTCACTATTATAAATACCCAAATTAACTATAAGGAGAAAGATACTATCTGTATCCAAATAAAGAAATGACAAATAGAAGAAAGCAGAAAAAGTAGAAAAATTATATATACATTCTGGTCACTTGCTTTGATGAAAAAGGAAATACAATCATCAATACTCTAAATACTTCCTTGACTTTTTTTTAGGGTTTTTTTTTGTAGGGCAAACAGGGTTAAGTGGCTTGCCCAAGGCCACACAGCTAGGTAATTATTAAGTGTCTGAGACCGGATTTGAACCCAGGTATTCCTGACTCCAGGGCCGGTGCTTTATCTATTATGCCACCTAGCCGCCCCCCTTCCTTGACTTTTTATTGATCTTCCTACTTGGAAAAGACTAAAACCACTATCTAATGATTAAAAACAATGGATTTTTATCTCTGTAGCACTAAAACAAACAGAAATCTCTATTTTAAAGATTTTTATTATATAAAATTACATCAGATAAGCCGAGGCACTACATCATATATATATTATATATATATATATATACATATATATATATATACATACATATATATAGCTGCAAATTTATGAGCCTCCCTTCCCTTCCTCTCTCTTTCTCCTCCTTTCTCCTATCTTTTTCCTGCTCCCACCCAAGAAAGATTTACAAAGCATTAATGGACATCTATTTGAACCCCCTCATTTTATATTCAAGAAAACTGAGGACCAGAGAAATTAAGTGCTCAATGATCATTATTTAACTTGGCCCTTAGAGACCAAATCCAACACCATTCATTTTAGAAATAAGAAAATCCCCAGAGAATTTAAATGACTTGTCTACAGTCACCCAGCAGTAATTTCTAAAGTACTAGTTTTCAGTAGACCTCTACAAGATGATAAAAAAAAAAAAGCATTCATCCAGGAAAAGCAGCATTCACTAGTCCCATGTATGTTGTCTTCTCTGTTGCTTCAACTTTACCACAATAAGGGAAACCAATATTCCTGCATGAGAACAATAGATAAGATAACTGTTCTTTGATTCTTTCCTAATAATAAGCATTGGTGCCTAGGTGATTTCCATGATATAGCACCTTCCCATGTTTGGGAAAGCAGAAAGATGAACTTGGATGTTCATATGTAGACAGATTCTAGATTACAGATCTAAAACTACTAAGGACTCCAGAGCTCATATAACCTAATTTTCTCATTTTAAAGATTAAAAAAAAAACTGAGACTCAGGGAAATTTTAACATTGGTCCAAGCTCATATAGGTAATAAGTATCAGAGGTCCATATTGAACCTAGAAAATAAATAAAGGAAGATTTTTCAAGTCCAGTAGAGAATCTCTTTGGAAGATATGAGCTTGATTGACTGGATAAAGAAATCAGGAGGGTTCTAGAACAAACTCAAATCAGCTCTAAATTGTTCAGTTTTCTAGTGTGAGCATTTACACTTCAGAAATCAGTAAATGTTACATATCAAGAATTGGTTTATTGTTTTGAATTGATTATCTAGACTAAAAAAGTGTAGAAATAATAATAATGAAAATTAAACTGAGAAGCATCATTTATACATCTATACATTTACCAGCACCTTCTTGACTAAGATTTGTAACATTAGAAAACATCAGTGTTGATGAGATTAGAGATCCATGAAAATATAAAAGTAAACACTGCATTACACAAAATGCAGTTTAAGATAGGCACTAAAAACTGTTTTTAAAAATGACAATGTACAGCAAAACAAATCTTCAGTTTTCAATATATCAATGCTAATCATTATCAAGCTAGCTGATGGAATGTATTTGGGATGTTCTAATTATATACAAAAAGAATACTATCTAGCTTTCCAAGGGGAGAAAGTGGACTAGTTGCTATCACGGATTTTTCCTCTATTCTATATTACCAAGAAGATTTTCGTCACAAATTGATCAGACTACTTATTACACAATAAAGTCAGCCATTCACTGGGACAACTATTTGCAGCATTAGGTTTCAATCTGATCGAGTTGATATTATCAGATAATATAATCATAAAACAGATAAAGAAGTAACAAAAGAAATATTAACAAGACTTCTTTATGACTTTATAAAAGCTTATTTTTATCATTGTTAGTTCCATATCTTGAGCAAAGTTGACTATCCATGAGATTCTGATGCAACTATATGATGATAAGGTCAATCATATTTTAGGTAAAGTTTTCTTGTCCAAACCATTCCTATCACTAGTAGAATGAAGCAGAGATACATTATAGTTTCAACTTTATTCCATTTATTTTATGCAACTGTGCTTGTGGAAAAAATAAGAGACCTAAAATCTGCCGTTAGATTATTTTTCCAACCTCTCAGAAAAATCTATCAACTCAACAAGCTACAAGTATTTCTGAAAGTCATAGTGGATACCTTCTGTTCATGTCCTCTTTGGCAAGCACTCATATTCAAAATAACTATTCTGAAAGCACACACTCAGAAAGCACACACATATACCCTGACCATAGATTGCACTGTAGTGAAGAGAACAGCTAAAATATGTTAATAAACCTGAAGATAATCTCAATCATATCTCAATCTATCTTATGAAATTCTACAAATAAACCACACAACTTTCATCAGTAATTTAAGAAATTTTAAATAGTGAAATGGTATAACCAACAGTGACTTGAAATACAATCTTTCTAGTAACACTGAGACAGTACTAAGAACATAGATTCTTTGAGATGTATATTTGTGAAGTGTGTAGCAGTAGATTATCCAAGGGAAAAAACCACAATAAGCAGAAAGATGATGATCTCAAGCTAAGCAGACAAAAAGAATACATAGAATACACCTTAATCTAACCAAAGGCAGCTTAGTGATGCAGCAGATGAAGTGTTGGGCTGGGAGACAAGAAGACTCCTTCCTGAGTTCAAAATCTAGCCTCAGATATTTGCTAACTGTGTGACCCAAGGCAAGTCACTTAACCCAGTTTGCCTTAGTTTCTTCATCTGTAAAATGAGCTGCAGAAGGGAATAGCAAGTCACTCCGGTATCTTTGCAAAGAAAACCCCAAAAGGCATTATGAAGAGTCACACATGATCAAACAACAACACAGAAGAGTCTAATTTCATACCATGTAGCAAACCTGTAGAGTTCTAGGCAATAAAATAGATTGATAGACAAACTGAGAGGTAACAATAAAGTAATTTGCTTTAAGGATAGATGTACAAAAAAAAGAGGTAGAAACAACAAAATGAACATTAACTGTAAGCAAAAATGAAAAGTAAATCTTTTTACAGTATACTATGAATAGGACTACAAATTACTTGCTGATCTTCCTAGTCACACATATAGCATCAGCATTAACAAAAAGATTTAGTACAACATATGCTTCTGAGGAAGAATGGCCTATTCATATATAACAAGTTCTTATATATGAATCTTCTATATTAAAGATGAGAAGTGTGTTGTCATTGACCCCCAAGTTAGGGTTCATTTCTACCTCAGGCATCATAGATTTCATGACCCTTGGTTTGGAGTATTGAATAGGATATTGGTCTTAGAATCAGGAAGATCTGGTATCATATTTCCTTTCAGACTCTTAGCCTTGTGACATAGGCAAATCACTAAACATCTCTGTGCTTTAGTTTCTGTATCTGTAAAATAAGGAGGTTGGGCTTCACAACCTTAATGTTTTCCTTCTAGTATCTAAAGTGATGATCTTATGAAACTCTCAGGGTTCCCAGGCAATTCGGACCATAAGTCACAAAGAAGATGCAAACCTGCACTGATAATTGAAGTTCTTTATGAGAAGGAGCTCTCTAAACACTAAGAAAAATCATCTATCTGGTGTGTGTCTATGGCCATATCTGTACATGGATGTTCCAAAACTCTTGACTCTTGGTGCAGTTACATGTGTTTGTGTGTGTGTGTGTGTGTGTGTGTGTGTTTGTCTATATAGGTAGCTAGATAGTACAATAGACAGAACACTGGACCTGGAGTTAGGAAGACTTGAATTCAAATCTAACCTCATATACATACTTGCTGTGTAACCTAGGACAAATCACTTGATCTCTGTCCACCTTGGGTCCTTATCTTTATGATGTGAATAATAAAAACATCTGCCTCACAGACTTGTGAGGATCAAAACCTTCAATCATTATTAAACATATATATGCATGATTTCTAAAATCCCATCCCAAAAGAAATTATTGAGGGGTAGAAAGAAACTTCAAGATCATTAGATTGAAAGCTCCTTGTTCCTTTGCCTCCTCTTTTCTCCACAGCGCTCTGTGCATTGTACTATCTAGCTGTCTATACAGATAAACACACACACACACACACACACACATACATACAGAGAGAGAGAGAGAGAGAGAGAGAGACAGAGCTTGGCATAATAGACACTTAATATATGATTAGGTGACTGTTTTTATAATACTCAGAGGAAAAGGATACTCTTAATATTAGCCAAGATGACACAGGTAGTATTTAAGAAATCAACTCTTTTTAAATCTCTTTTTCAATGTCAGAATAATACAAATAATAAAGCACTGAACAAAAAAAATAAAACAATCCTTGCAGTCAAGAAGTTTATAGGAAACAAGGTAATTATAATCAAGACAGTTAATGAAGAAAAGTACTAACATGTAGAGGGTACTGGGAGAGGTACTTTGTAGAAATCTGGTACTTAAACTGGTTTCTGGAGGAAGTGATTTTAAAAAGTGAAAGTGAAGAAGGAATATAAATATATAATAGATATAGGGAAGAATCAATGCAAAGTCAAGGAATTGGGAGATGCCATATGTGAGGGACAGAGAGCCTGTGGGACCACACCATGGATTTTGAATAGGAGTATATCAAATGAAATTGGAAAAATAAGCTGGCCAAGTAAAGATTTAAAAAAAAACAGGTCCTTGAGCTCTGAACCCTCTATACTAGGTTTTCTTATTCATCTTTTCATCCCTGAAACAGAGCAACATCAGTAAATGTTAATTGATATTACTAACAACACTGAAGAATAAAATCACAGACAAAAAAGTCAATCCATTAGCTACCATTTATTATATAACTATGGGTCAGAAATAGGTAACATCCTATCCATGGTTAGTGACTAAAGGTGTAATTTCCCAGAAAATTAATTATTCTCTCCTGATAAAGATTAGGAGTATGAAAAAAATACATGGAAATAGTACACAGAAAATCAGTCTTTGCTATTAAGAAAATAAAAGGGAATTGATTTCTTTTTAAAAATTTTTTTTTGCAAGGCAATGGAGTTATGTGACTTGCTCAAGGTCACACAGCTAGGTAATTATTAAGTGTCTAAGGTCAGATTTGAACTCTGGTCCTCCTGACTCCAGAGCAGGTACTCTATCCACCACACCACCTAGCTTCCCCAAATAAATTGATTTCTGTATCCAGCAGAAGCAAAAGACTTTATATTTTCTTCTTGGGATACAGACTATTTGGCATGCAGAGGAACATAACCTTGACCAAATTCTCTGTGTGGATCTCTTCCAAAGAAGAATTTGACACTGTATTATCTTAAAATTAAAGAATTCCAAAAGTCTAAATTGGAATTTTCTAACTGTAAGCTTCAGACCTCTGTAGGTGACCCCCAACAGTACAGTTTCTTCTAGTAAGGGGCAGCTAGGTGGTACAGTGAATAGAATACCAGCCCTGGAATCAGGAGGACCTGAGTTCAAATATGACATTAGATATTTGCTACTTGCTGCTTTTTTAACTGTATGACCTTGGGTAAGTCATGTCACTTAACCTTAATTGCCTTTTATCCTATTGTCTTATTGTCTAGTCATCCTAATTCATATCTGGTAACAACCCAGATGGCTCCAGAGGAGAAAATGAGGCTTGCGACTTAGCTCAGGAATCCCTCACTCAAATCTGATTCACTTGCTTGTTCTAGTGTCACCTCCCTGATGCTCATGGTCTTTGAGAATGAAGTCAGGGACAGCTAGATAGTGCAGTGGATCTAGCACTGGAGGTGCTGGAATCAGGAGGAAGTGAGTTCAAATCCAACCTTAGATACTTTGATACTTACTAGCTGTGTGACCTTGCACAAGTCACTTAACCCCATTGCCCCACAAAAAAATTAAAAAAGAGAAAATGAAGGACAAACATCATCATCAAGTAAGGGGTAAATTAGTTTAGAAGAAACATGTTTTCCTTTTTAATTTTATTTTTAATTTATGGAGTAAAATGAACATTTCCATAATATAGTATAATAAAAGAGATGATTGTACATGAAACTACAAATCTGTTATGTATGACTTGCTCCTTTTAAATATATAATAAAGTTATCATATAAATTCATTTTTTTTCATTTTTTCCCCTTCTCCTACTGCCCACCCTAGGAATAGCTTCCATTAGACACAAATATGTATATATGTCATTTATTTCTAAGTCACCCTTTTCCCATCCTAGATCATATATTCACTGCCATTCCTCATTCAGCTACCTCACATTCAGGAGGATACAGAAGTGAGCCAGGGACTTAACATAGCAGTGAAAGAAGAAAGAGATGAGGTAGGCAGAGTCCACACTGCTTTAAAAGCCTTCATGTACACAAAATTCACTGAACTGATCTTGGCCAAGTTTGTACTTTTTTTTCAACCAACCCTGCTATTAATGTGACTGAACATTATTTTTGCCCTGATTGGGAGCTAAATGGTACTATAGATAAAACACTCACTAAGCCTAGGATCTACTCAAAATGCTGTCTCAATAATTTATTAGACCTGTTGCCCTGGGAAAGTCTAACTTAGCTTTTCTCATCCTCAGTTTCCTCCTCTTTAAAATGAAGATAATGATAGTAACTACCTCACAAGGTTGTTTTGAGGATCACATAGGAGAATATGTGAAAAGCATTTTTCAAAGGTTAAAAATGTTTCATAAATATTATTATTATTGATTCTGTCTCCATTCTCAGTTCTTGATTCAATGGTATCATTGATTAAAAAATATCAACACAACCCTGATATCTAGCCTTGCTTGGACTCAGTGCTAATGTCGATATCCTCATTTCTTTTGGACTAACTCTCCCTTTGCCTCTAGTCTCTGGATTCCCTTCTATTCACTTCAGTACAAATTGCTGCAGCTGAAGTTTCCTACTCACCTCAACCAGAGAGGCAGTCCCAAATCTGTATCTTGTCCACATAAGATAAGTTAGATCCATGGAAGACTTCCAGGTATACCCTATCTCTAATCCTGCAGCTTTGCTTTGGATAGTATCCTGTGGTGGAGCCTATACACTTTGAGTTGCACTATAACTAGACTGGCTTATATAGATAGGTTGAAGGAGTTCAGGAGGCATATCCTTGACCATCATCAAGGTCAACTTACCATGTTAATTTCATTTGGGAAGATTACAATTTGTTCCTTAACACCAAGTCTGTCATTATATAAAATAACAGGCAGACATGTTTCTCATTTTTTCCCTTAAGAATTAAAATAGTACCATATCAGAGGCTGAGAAGATAACCTATAAAACAAGTTTTGATATCATTGTCTGAAGGAGGAATAAAATCTTACCAGAAATTTAGTGCTTGCTCTATTTTAAAAGTCATAAGTCACCTGTCTTTGTGTCATCTCAAGGAATATTTCTTAGGCCTTTACAAATACTTATTTCACCAAAACATAGCTCAAATGAAGGATGAACAACGAGAGAGAGAGAGAGAGAGAGAGAGAGAGAGAGAGAGAGAGAGAGTCTGAGACAGACAGAGAGAGTTTTGAATGATGAATAAGTAAACACTACATATGAGCAAAGTTAGGTCCTGTACAATTAAAATTCTGGGTTTTATCTCATAGACCACTTCCTGGCAATGATAATAGCAAGCAAAAATAAGAAATGTCTTACATAACTCTCATCCATTCAACAAATATTTTCACTTCCTGAGAGATATTTTGCAGTAAATAAAAAGGAATAAAACATGGCAACTGCCCTCCAGAGCAGATAGACTAGTTATGAGGAGTCAAGTACACAAAAAAATAGGAGGCAGAAGGTCAATGTGCCATCAGTCAGGTACAAAGTACTAGGGAAATTCAGAGGGTGAAAGAATTACTTCTGGCTGAAATTATGACTTTGATAAGAGGAGCATGATGCTCATTCCAAGTACTGGATTTAGAATCAGAGACCCTAGTTCAAACCCTAATCTAACCTTTCATAAATCACTTAACTTAGGTCTCAGTGTCCTCTTCTTAAAATAAGGAAGTTAGTATATATATGTATATATATATATATATATATATATATATATATATATATATATATATATATATATAATGTTTCTTCTAGTGCTAAATCTATAACATTGCAATATTGCAATAACCCTCTTCTTACAATCCATTTCCTCTAATCCAGGCATATCAATCTGCTAGACAGAACCTACAGACTTGGCTATTGCTATACGGCAAAGTATAACTTTCACATTTTTTCCATATCCATCACTTATTACAAGACTCAACTCAAAACCTATGTGTTACAGAGAACCTTCTATTAATCCTGCGTCACTCTCTCCTTCATATAGTGCTCTTTTTGACATCAGTAAATTTATTCTGTACTACTGCATTACATATTACACATTGTGAATTCAGTTGCTTTCAAGATGTTTCTTGCATCTATCATGTCTTCAATACTTAATTCCACACCTTAAGGATCCCTTATTGCCATTATTGTGATCATTCCCTTTATAGATGGAAATTAAACTTTTTTGATGCCTTATGCTTATCTTGAGTTGGTGTGGCCAAAAATATTTTCAGTTGGTCAACTTCCCTCTGATAATGCTCTCCCCCACACACTCTCTCTCTCTCTCTCTCTCTCTCTCTCTCTCTCTCTCTCTCTCACACACACACACATTCTCTCACTCACACACACACACATTCTCTCTCTCACACACATACATACACACATTCTCTCTCTTTCACATACACACACAAACATCCTCTCTCTCTCACACACATACTTTCTCTCTCTCTCTCTCTCTCTCTCTCTCTCTCTCTCTCTCTCAATTTAGCAAACTTGGTCCTTTCAGATTTAATAGATCTTAATAGAAAGTTATACTTGGTTGGTATTGCCTCTAAAAATTCTCCAAGCTGCAATGAAGTTTCAGAATAGGATTTCTATGGAAGTATATTGTATCACATCAACCAAAACATAAATTATAGATGCTAAAGACAGTGGTTCCTATTTCTTTTTTAGCACTAGATAATGTAGACCTAGTATTCTAAACTATGCACTCAATCAAAACTGGTTGATTGCTATATAAATTACTTATAACAATTGATATTATTAAAGAAAAATACTTAATGGAGGTAAATGTGATAATAATCTTGTATTGCAAAGAAAATGGTGCACAGTTCAGTCCTCAGCCTCTTCTCTCTTTCTCTATCTTTTTCTCGTTCTGTCTTGACAATTTCACTCACTTACAAGGCTTCAATTATCAAATCTGTGCCAGAACATGAATAGAAACCAGGTCTGGGATTGCGCTGCTGTAGTAAATTCACAGGTGAGGAAGCTTCCTTTAGAAATTCAAGCTTGCACTTTCACTGTAATCTAAAGTCTTAGAGAGCTGCCAAGAATATTGAGAGGTTGTGTCTTGCCTTGGACCATGTGGCCAATACTGGTTCCAGGTAGGATTTCAATCCATGTCTTCCTGGCTTTAGGACTGGCTTCCTGTCCACTAAGTAACCCCACCTCTATATATGCCAGTGACTCCCAAATCAATATTACTAGCCTTGATGACTCCCTAGAGCTCCAGCCCTGCATTTCCAGATGCTTACTAAGCATTCACTGATATTACAAACTGAATGTATCTGGGACTGAATTTATACCATTTCCCTACAAAAACCTATTTTCCCCCTAATTTCCCTTCACTTTTTTTTCTAAATGACACTGCTATTCTCTGGCTCAAATTCTTATAGTCATTCTTGACTTTTCATGCTCTCTCACAACCTTTCCTTCATATTCAGTAAATTGCCTAGTCCTGCCTAATCTACCTAAGCCAGTATATATTTTTTTCAGAATTCATTGTTCCTAGTTCAAATCCTCAGTATCTCTTGATTGGACCATTTTCATAGGCCTCACTGCCATTCCTCCTTAATTTGTCCTGTCCAAGTGATCTTCTAAATCACTGGATCATTGTCCAAATGATTTTCTATATGCAGATATGACTATGTCACTGCTTTTCACTAAAACCTTCAATGGATTCCTATTATCTTCCAAATAAAATTAAAATTAAAACATAATGTGGTATTCAAGGCTATTCTTGAATTAGACCTTGAAAGGTCTAATTGACCTTTCCATTTTTAATTCAAATTATTTACTTTCTCCCAAATTGATCTACTTGTAATTTCCCTACATAAATCTGCCCTTTATCCAGCCTCTAAGATCAGAATTTTATCAACTAAAAGCCCTATCTCTGGAGCCTTGAATAGTCTTCTCAAGAATTTTATTCTTATATCTGCAAAACTTCTTCTGGGCACAGATCAGGTATCTTTATTTCCATCACACCAGTCATGACTTCCCACATCTAAAAGTTAGGCCTTTAATCCCAAAAGCCATTCTGTTTGATTTACTATGCATTTAATCATTTTCTAACTCTAATAATCTGGATCTTCAATTCACCTCCCTGGGTTAATTGTATAGATTTGAGACAGATTTGAGAATCATCTGTGTTGTGATGATAATTGAACTGACAGCAGCTGATAAGATTACCAGAAAAGAAAGGAAAACCAAAGAAAGGAAGAGAACTCAGATTAGATCAAGGTCTTTGATTAGACAAGGTCCCAGATTAGACAAGGTCGTTGAGAGAGATGTCTATGCTCAAGGGCCAGGGAACTAGTGATGCATTGGTAAAAGAGACTGGAAAAAATTAGTTAGATAAGTAGAACCAGGAGAACCAGGGTCATAAAACCTAAAAGTGGAGAGACTTTGGAGAAGGACAAGGGGGGGACAAGGAAGTGGTAGTGGTGATCAACAGAGTCAAAAGAGAAGGAAAGGAAGAGAAAGAAAACATGACTCTAATGTTGAAGGAATTTTTGATAACCTTGGAGAAAACAGTTTCAATAGAATGATAAATTTGGAAGCCAGATTATAAAGGGATAAGAAGTGAAAAATGTGGTGAGGAAGTAGAGTCAGTAACAATAAAAGATTCAAGAAGCTTATCACTTGAAAGCATGGCATGACCAGGTAAAGACCTGTTTAAAGATGGGGGTGACGTACCATTACACACTCATCAGATTGACAACATTAAGAAAATAAGTAAAATGTTGAATTTGTAATGTTTTCCAATTGGTGGAAATGTCCAATAGAAAGTTGTTAATGTTGAACTATAATTCAAGAGAGAATCATTATGGATTCAAGACATGGGAAACAACCTGAGCAAAGGCATGGAAATGAGATCTATAAGGAATAGCAAGAATGACTTGATCAGAATGCACAAGTGGAAATAGCATGTGAATAGGAATGAAATGGTCAGATTTTCTTGTTAGGAATATCAGTTTAGGAGCAGCTAAGTGACTTGGTGAATAAAACACCAGCCCTTGAGTCAGGAGGACCTGAGTTCAAATTCAGTCTCAGACACTTGATACTTACTTAGCTGTGTGACCTTAGACAAGTCACTTAACCCCACTGCCTTGCAAAAAACAAAAAAAAAGGAATATGTTTGGTAAGGGTTAATAAACTGGAAAAAGGAAGGTCAATAAAGAACACTAGATTCTTTTGTATAGTAGCTCAGTGAAAAATTTGAGTCTGGAATAAGTGGGTATAGTACAAATAAAGAGAAAAAGGTAGATGTTAGAGGTTTTGTGGAAATAGAATCAATTGGATTTAATTAGCAGCCAACTGGATATGGGCAGTGAGGGACAGAAAAGAGTTAAGGATGTCTCCTGACTTGTGGACTTGGGTGAAAACCTTAAAGAGGAGAGCAAGGTTTAGGGGGAAAGATGATGAGTTTAATTTTAGACATGTTGACTTTGTGATGTGATATGATCAAAGAATACTCAAATGGGAATTGTCCAACAGATGTTGAGATAACTCCTGTAATAGAGCACAAAGAAAGACAAGGTCTAGATATGTAAAAATGGCAGTCATCTCATAGGGATATATTCATAGGAACTGATGAAATCTTTGAGAGAGTATAGAAAGAGAGAATCAAGGGCACAGGAGTAAACTCCTGAATAGAGGGTAAAATATAAGTGATAATCCTGTAAAGAAAACTGAAAAGGACAAGTCATACATATAGGAAGAGAACCAAACAGAGAAAACTTAGGAAGGATAATATCATATAAAAAATGAATTTCTCTTGTGATATTCAAGATATATGAGGAATTAATATAAACATATATAAAACCAAGAACCATTCCCCAGTAGATACTAGTGTGGTCAAAGTTGTCAAGAAGCACAAATAGGAGGTGTGGCCTTATCAAGAACAAAGGCCAATTCATATTACAAGATGGAAATAAAGATGGAGAGAGTAGAAGGGGAAGGGTGAGCTTCAAGTGATTTGAATTGTGAAAATGGGGGAAAAGAAGATTTGCATGAAGAATTGCTTCATTTTGTTTGTAATAAAATATGAGATAAGGTCTTCTCCTTGAGTTAGGGGAGTAAAGGAAAGATTGAGTAACACAGGTAGTTTAAGAAGAAAAGTGAAAGCCTAGAATAGTTCAATAGAGCATTGATCAAGGACAAATAAAAGGAGTGATGTGCTGCAGTGAAAACCTAATTGATATTAGACAATATACATTTGTCATGGAGTCAATGAATATAATGATAAAACCTTCTCTAGTGATGTTATGTATCTCTCAAGCTGTAGTGGAGAAGGTTTATGGACATAGTCTAGCATTCTGGTTTAGAAGAGGATAAGTAGAAAGAAGAAGAAAGAAAGGTAGTAAAGGACAAAGGATAATTTCGTTAGTTAAATATAGGTGAAGATTTTGAAGGGAGATGGCAAAGCTGAAGCAAGAGTGATGACCTAGAATTCAGAGAGTGACAATAGGTTGCAACTGAAGACTTTAGAGAACCTTAAAGAAGAGATTGCTGATTGAGGGGGATTGGAAGAGGTCCTGCAAGGACAGGGAGGAACTAAGTAGCAAGCTTCTTTCCCTTCTTGACTTGGAGTTGGAAGGCATGAGAGAGGGTCTAGTACTGGAAAGGTTAACCAGGGTGTACTTTGGGCAAGGGGATAGTTTTCCATAACTGCAAGAAGATGGGAGACACTTAAACAGAAGATATTCACTATAAAGAACATTTTGTTAACAGGGATTACAAAGGGCACAACAGAAAGAGAGGACAGATGAATTAGGTATGCAGAAGGGGTAGAGTTGACATAGATGTATAACAAGGAAAAGAGCTGCCACAGATGAGATCTATAATAGGCTACCTAAAGCTCTAAATCACTGGAAAAGAAGGGGTGGCATCTTCAGGACAAAGGAAGGGAGATGGCAATGTGAACTGGTTGGATAGGCTGTGTTCAAATGTAGGGGCTGGTGGATGGATGGGAAGGAGCTACCCTTTAAAACCTGATTGTCTGTGGAAAGTTGAAATATGTTTGCTTTACTCATCTTAAAAAGGAGAGCTCTATCAAAGCTGAATTCATTAGGGAAGAGGTGGAGAGGAGCAGAGTGTCTTCAGAGTCCTTTGTCTTAGTGGTGAGGGATAAGGCAGATGGCAAGAAGCTTGTACTGACTAGGTCCAGTATCTTACCAGGACTTGAAAGCTAGATGTGATGAGGCCATTGTATACAAAACACAGTGGTGGACTTGCATTTTCAGAGTACTTCTCTGGCCTTGGCTCATGACTAACCATCAAAATTTCTCTTCTCTTAAAGGACTGCTAATAGATATATTACCTTGATTAAAACCTTTCACCCATCTAAGCCTCAGTATCTTTGTCTTAATCCTATCAACATCACACAAAACATGGAAAGAGCACTGGACCTCACTTCAGGAGGCTTACCCAAAGTCTAATGCTACTGCCTAGACTACAAGAAAGTTTTTTCTCAAGTTCTACTAGAAGGAGAAGGGACTTAGAAGGATAGAAGAAGGAGGAAAGAGAGTGAAAGGAAAGTCGCTGCTCTTAAGTGCAACTTCAGTCAGAGCAGATCCTAGTAAACAAAACAAGTAAGAATGAAGACCCAAAACTTTTTTAGGTCCACCAGAAGGAAAGAAGAGAAAAGTAGAAAAGAGCTATTAGGTTCCTACTACCTTCTAAACTAGAAGAAAAGATGGAAAAAGAAAAAAACAAAAACCAAAAACCTTTAAACTCCTGTTCATTGAATGAGAGTCTGTTAAGGTTGTGAAATACATTGCGTATTTAAGAGGATTGCACAATTATTTGTATTTCATCCCAAAATTCTAAGAGTAATGATTACAGTCAGTGGACCTCTTCTTAAAATCCCTCTTTTGCCATTCACTACCTGGGTAACTTTGAGCAAGTCACTAAAACTTGATGGATCTCCATTTTCTCACCTATAAAATGAGAGAGTTGAACTAGATAGCCCCAAAGGTCTCTATGATTAGCACTTCATTTTAGATATAAAACTGGAACATATACATGTACAAGCAATGACATTTGCATGATTCTTTAAACACTTCTTTTGCTAAGGCAGAAATGGAGCAATGGAGTGAATTCTAAAAGGAATCTTTTTCACTCTCGTGTCCAAAGAAGTCAGAGAGACAGTGTACTGGCCACCATGTGGAGTCTAGTTTCAGGGTTGGAAGAGAAATAAAAACCTCTTTCTTTTACACTGACACCATTTAAACATAATACAACTTTTCAAATTATTAATGTAAAGCATAATAAAAGTTACCAAATTGTCCTTGGATTCTGAAATATGCCCTATAGTACTTTGGAACCAATCTGTTCAGAAATCCAATCCTGAATCTGCTCTGCATGCAGCCTGCAAAGCTTGGAATAGGTTAATGAAATGCATGCATGGAATGAAAAACCAAATTATAAGTGGTAATTCAGGCACTAACCCTTCTTGAAGCTGGGGAAAAAATAGGAAAATAAAGCTAATCTTATTTCATTTTTCTTTACATACTCAAAATGTCACCTCATAAATCCCATTTTCTGTTTCCATAAAGAACTTGTATTAGAACTATTGTTTATTAAAAGTTCTGCTGCTATATGGATAACTTCTTTTTTATAAAAAATTCTTTCCCTCAAATTGGTAATATCTTCACATAGCCAATGATTTTTCATTCATGGTTTTAAAAAATCTAATTTAAATTCTTCTCTTCATTTCTTCACAATCCAGTTTGCTGCACTATGTAAAGGAACTATGTAAATATCAAGACCTTGAACTTTGGTGCAAGAACTTTCCTCAAAATGTATTTTATGTAAACCACAAACAAGTCAGAAAAATAATCTTAAACATTGTGCATCTAGCAAATAGCATGTCTCAGTATTTCTTTGAAGGTTTCCAGACAAGTCAGGTCTTTTTTCTTCCTCTCTCCTTTTTTTTTGTTCAGTTTTGTCCTATAAAATCTGTGAAGGCTCCTATAAAATAAATAAATCAGGGATTCAATTTTTAAATCTCCTTTATCAGAAATATCCCAGAATAAGCTAAAAATGTGGTTTTATAATTTATACATTTGCTTTCATATATAAATGTCTAAGGTATTATTATGCATTTTGCCTTACTATCAAGTTAAGGGTTATGTTAGAAATTTAAAAGTGTCATCATTGTGAGTGGCTTGTTATATAAAATGAAGAGCATCCTTGGAGGTTAAGGAACTAGAGTGGTAAATAGGGAAAATGTATCCTCCCCCACCAACAAGGTTACCCTAGGATATTGTCAGGTAATGGCCAATCTCTGAGAGCCTAGACTTGCCAGAGGGAGGGAAAGGCTGGAATGTGGTCACATGATATATCAATGCCCCATCTTCTGTTCCACTATAGGTAAGCTTTTAAATATAAAGAAACTGAGACCGAGGGAAGTGAAATGACTTGACCATGGTCACATAGGCAATAAGTGAAAAAGTGGTAGATGAATTAATGCCCTCTGATGCCAAATTCAATAGTCTTTCCACTGTACTGAATTGCCTCCTTAAATCTTGGAACAAAAAGTGCATATAGCTAAATATATCAGCATTTTAAATCCATACTAAAGGAGATAAATACATAAAAATCCACATTGACTAAACATCACATATTTTTTTAAAAACAGTGTGTTGTTATATCTACATCTTACAGAAGAAACTGAGGCTGTCCAAGGTTTAGTGACTAGACCAAGGTCATACACAGACAGTAAGTATATGAAGTTAAAATCAAATCCAGGTCTTTCTGACTCTAGGTCTCATGCTGCATCCCATGAACCATTTTACTGCCTACAAGCACTTCTATTGAAAGAGAGGCCCAAATTCCTGAAAACAGTTATTGGAATAAAATATACATACTCAAACTCTCAATAAAAAAAGAGACTCTTCTCCTTTCCCCTTGAGAAAGCAATAGAAACATGTGTATCCTCTACACATTGACTAAATTTTCATCTTAAATTTTGAGAAGGTAAAAAAAAAGGTTAATCTTTTGCTATAAGCTTAGGAAAGATCTGGGCAAAAGAGCATACATGCAAATGACAGAAAAAATGAATTGTCTTGTCTGAACATATTACTAATTTCTCATAAATGACAATATAATAATTCTATTCAGTCAAAATAGAAATGATTTTTTTCAATAATATGCTTTAAATACAGTAATTAAAATTTTCTTTTTCTCAGAGATAATGTATATCCTGGTCTTATATCCCAAAGAAGTCACTGAAAAGTATAAAGTCACCATCTGCATCAAAATATTTATCACAACACTTTCTATTGTAGCAAAGAACTAGAAAAAATTTAGATGATCATCAACTGGCAAATGACTAAATAAATGGTGGTATATTAATATCCTGAAATATTGCTCTACTTCTGTAAGAAATAAAGAATGAGATGAATACAAAGAAGTATGAAAAAATCTACATGAACTGCTACCAAGTAAAGTAAGCAGAGCCAGGAAAACATATACAATGACTAGAGTAATGCAAATGGAAAGAATCATAAAAAATTTTAAAAAGTAAACAGAGTGATATTACAGTGAACAAGTAACTCCAAAGAAGAAATATGAGAAGATATCTACTCTAAGTACTTTGAAGAAGTAGGAGGGTATAGAACAACACATGTATTTTCAGATGTTTTTAATGTATTCGCCTGTTTGAGTTTTTCCCTCTTTTTTCTGTTTCTTTTTTTTCTTTAAAAACCATTGTTATATGGGAAGGTAGGTAGATCCCAGAAGTTATTATGATGATGATGTAAAAAGCAAAATATTTCAATAAAAATGTTATTAAAAACATGTTTATAAACCACAACTTTAAAGGTATATATATATATATATATATATATATATATATATATATATGTGTGTGTGTGTGTTTGTGTGTGTGTGTGTGTGTGTATGCAAGTAGACTTTTACTTTCTACATAATATTATCAATATTTAACTCCTGAAATGAGTGGAGTTTTATAAAATATTTTAGTTATATCTTTACTATTGAGAATCACTTTCAAAAGGCTTTAGAGCTATCTGCACAGTGCTTAATGAGTATTTTAATTGTAGAACCTTTAATGCTAGAACCTTTAGTACTTAGCAAAACACAATGTTAATACTTTAAGCCAAGAAAAAACCGCATCCTTCATTCAACTTTATTTTTCTTTTAAATAACATTCTAGCTTAAAGCCTAAGAGGTTTATTTTTAAACTTCTGAGGGCTAAAGAATAGCTAGAGATTGAAAATCATTTAGGAAAAAAAACCCTAATGCAATCCATAGTGAATGGCCTTTTGGGTAGGTATTTTGAATGTTCCTACTGTGCTGCTAAGCATCTGCATATTAATAAGCAAATGCATTTAACGAAAGGGAGCAGTCCAAAGCAATACAGTTAACATAGGTTTTAGTGACTGGATCACAGCAAATGCATCATTTGTGTAAAGGGAGGTTGGGCTTTTAAACCATAGTTGGGGAACTGCAATAGAAATACTGAAGGAAGGCGATACAGAACCCATACAAAGCCACTTACAGGACCCTTAATTCTACAGTGTCAGGATCTCCTTTAAAAGGAACATGACTTTTTTTTTTAGTATGTTATTTCAAATCAGCTATACTCTGGGGGAAGGGTGAGAAATAAAGCAGATTTATATCCTCTTTATTTTAGCCTTTGTAATACATGCTTTGGTTCTTTTCTAAAATATATAGATAATATTTTTTTGTCCTTGTCTTCTATGCATTATCATTTTTTTCAATGAAGTCATTCAGAAGAGATTCTAAGTTTACATCTTTCAGTGTGCTATAACATTTTCAATATGATCAGGTTCAAGTGTCATGTGAAGTCAATTGAACTCTCAATTATCCACAGGACAGTAACGGAACTTATCCTACAAAAGGAATAATCTTAGTTTAGCTATACAAATTTTGTCTTCTTTTATAACCAGTGACAGCTACTAGTCATGTGGAAAGATCTCATTTATTCATTAAATAATTGAAATAGTTTCAAATTTTTAAAAAATATCCTAGATAAACCAAAAAGTAAATAAATATCTGCAAATAATTAAGAATCAGTAACAGCAATAATAATAGCTAGCATTTATATAGTGCTTTAAGGTTTGAAAACACTTTACAAATATTATTTCATGTTATCCTCACACATGTTTGAGTAATAGGTATACTAGTAATATCCTCAATTTACACTTAAAGAAACTGAGACTGCAGTTATTAAGTGACTTGCCCAAAGCCACAAAACTATAAGTGTCTGAAGTAGGATTTGAACTTGGGAATTTCCTGACTCCAAGTTCAGTGTTCTATGTACAGTACTACCTATGTGTAGTTTATTAAATTTATGAGAACAGAAGAAAAATACCCTGATTACTCAGCATCAACAAGTATCATTTTCCATTTTATCATAGTTCTCATATACAGCTTTAGCTCTGCCTGCAACTGTTCTTATTCTAAATACACTGATCTCTAAGAGTTAGCTCAAGATTTAGAGACATTCTAGGTATTTTCAAGAAGTTTGCTTTTTTCTAGCTACTGGTATTCTCCAAATGCTTCTTAATTTTTCTTTTCATTTTTAAAGTATGACATTTTTCTAAATAAACAATAATTAATTTAGATTTGTGAATGTGATAAACTTGTTCAACATAATATCAGAACTTCAATTCCTTCAAAAATTGAGTAAAAACAAAAACAGCAAAAAAACTCTAAAATTAAAATAAAAACAAATCTTAGGACTGCTTTGTTTCTGACTGAATTTCAGTGACAACATAATGTAAAAGATTCAGAACTCTTTTTCTCCTAATTCACTCTTATTTGAACCTTCCTCTTCAACCAGTCTGAAGACCTCACTATCATGGTCTCTGAGGTAGAATAAGAATATTTTCTTCATTAATATTCTACAAGGTCAGCTCTATTGAGGATAAATGAGAGTCATCATCAAATCTAGCTTCAAGAAATGAGTAAAGTGGTCCTTGTTGTTTATGACAACAAGAAAAATGGTTTTAAAGTTATATTTGTTTCTGTAAAGCATTTTTTTTCATTAGAGGGCACCTACTAGTCAAAGTATCAGTGATACATGTAACTTGCTGGAAGTCAAAATTATTATAATGATTTTGCAGAAAGATTATTTGATAAACCTCTTGGGTGATAAAACAAATAAACCTGTATCTGTTTCCCACTTTTGAAGCATAACAGTTTTAATATCTTTAAAGGGAAAAATGTGAAATTCAAAATAAAAATAAATTTTAAATGAAATTAGGAAAAATAAAAGATTCCTATGGCAACTTAAATTGAGCACATATATGCAATCTGAACCAAAAAAAATTGTTTTGGGAAAGCTTCTGCTTCAAGCCATTCTCTTAAACCTATTTTATGGCAATAGTTCAGTAAGTACCCTAGGATATCTCAAGAGGAAAAATAAAGAACAACCAACATTAAGAACAACCAACAACAACAGCACAGTCAATGGTTTAAGAAGTATACAGGAATCAAAAGTGGTTACTATATGTCTGATCAACTGTTTCTTATACATGTGAAGTTCATTCTTCAAAGCATAGTTTACTTTCAAAGGACTAATAAAATCCTTTTACATACATTTGACATTTCAACAGTAAAAGTCATTTTTATTCTATAGTTTGACCTTCATCTCTCACAACATTCCCTTTCTTAACTCCAATAAATCTACATATGTAAAACAAAAACAAACTGCTTCCCAAAACAAAATTTTGACTTTTTTAAACAGGTAGTTATAACTCTTGATATCTCAATTAAAGGAGGCTGTGTCATACAGTATAAAGAGGATTCCTCTAGAGTCAGAGGTCCTGAATTCAAATCCCATCTCTATTATTTATAACTATCAGAATTTGGGTAAGTTATTTAATTTTCCTTGACCTCAATTTCTTAATTTGCAAAATGAGATAAACATATGGGATAGTTTCTGAATTTCCTTTCAACCTAGTACAATTGCCTTGATTTTATTTTTTTTAAGTTCTGTTTTAAACTAGAAAATAATTGCATGATAAGGCCACTTTTAATTAGCTTTCATGAGGTATCATATTTGATGGAATTATCTTATTTTACCACAATAGTCAAATACTTAATCAACAAAATAGACATAATGTTTTCTTGTTAAAAGGTAAAAAACTTTAAATCCTGTTGCAGGTTTCTTGTTTTATTTTGTTCTTACCATAGATTGGTTTAAATCATTTATTTTCTTCTCTGAATTCCCAGTGATTGACTTGAGCACAATATTAAGTAAAAAATAAAACAGTCCTACTGCCTGAAAGACTCCTGAATAAAGAGAAAATTATTTTTGGATTTTCCTCTTGATCAGATATGAAATATTCTGAGACGCCACCTCTATAATTTGATAAAAAGCTTGATATCCCCAAATGAAAATAGGACTCAGCACTTTCATTTTTCTGTCTCTAAAGAAACCTAGGTAAACCGATTTTTTTTAAATGAAAATCTCAGGCATAAAGGTGGCAGTAATGAAGCAAACTTAAATATGCGCTGACCTTTGAAATGAACTGCAATCCATGTTGTTTGGCCAAGGCTGTGCTACTGTCTCCATCTATTTCTACAGCAAAAATAAAAAAAAAGATAAGAAAAGAAAAGGAAAAAAGAAAGAAAAGAAAGAAGAAAAGAAAAAAGGGAAAAAGAAAAAAAAAAGATTCAGGGGTTGGAGCTGCTCTGCTCTCTGGTGGATGCTGAGGGGCATCGCTGCCAAAGCACAAACATGAATAAAATCAGCCCAATATATGGTCCCCGGACTGAAATGGCAAAAATAAATCCATCAGAAGCAAAACTGAAGCTCCTATTTGTATTTACTTTAAGGATCTATAGCAAAACAAGTCACAAAGAGGGCTTGATTCTTTGAGAATGGCTTGTTTTAAAAAGATCTATTTTTAAGGGGAAGAGGAGAGGAATTGGAAGAAGACATAGGAGAAGAAATCTAAAAAATACTATGGGAGTGAACAAAGCATAAAAAGCTTCTGCTAAAGTTATTATAAACAGGATATTTCAGATAATACACTTTTCTAACTAAGCCTGCAGTGTGATCTTGAAGAACTGGAAAAGCGAGAATTAACTCTTTTTGTTAAGTATGATGCCAGAAGTTGCTTAATATGCTTGCAACATGGAAGTAAATCATAGGATTCAGTCTAATCCTTTGCTGTTTGACAAAGAGTGCCAAAGGAAAGATCATCAAGTTTAAGAGTTCAGAGACACAATTTCTAGACTTGGTTCTGCTACCAACTATATATGACCTTGGACAAATGACATAACCTTGTTGAGTCTCAGTTTCTTAATAGTTGAAAAAGGGATCATAGGCTTTGTAGCTGAAAAATAGTTCACATATCATCTAGTCCAACCCTCTCATTTTCAGAGGAGGAAACTGAGACCAGAAAGTTTAAGTGACTTTTTCAAAATTCACATTGTTAATTACAAAAAAAAAGATTCGAAGTTATTTCATCAGGTGACTATCTCTATACATGTAAATGTAAATTATAATGATGGAGATCTCTAATTAAGGTGATTCTAAAATTTCCTTTACATTCTATTCTAGAATCTATGAACATTTTTAGAACTGGAAATTTCTCCTGCTCCTGAACTTGAGTACCATTTAGAATTTCGTATATGTCCTTTGCTCGAGTCTCAGTGGAGAAGAAGGTTGCCCCCTTCAAATCAGTTAACAAATAGTGATTGTGTTCTTGGTATTATGAAATTCTCCACAGAAAATAGTTTAAAAAGTGGGTGGGGGAGGAGGTGATTCTTTATATTCAAGGATCTTATAATCTGGTAAGATAAGAGAGACACTCAAGATCTAAGAAAATATGATGAGACAACATATGATCAATTATTAGACTATGCTATGTGGTTTACACATTTAAAATGTTCTATGATAGTATAGATTGCTAGTTTTTGAATAATACCAGAGAACTGCTTTCTACTCTTATTATCTATTAGAATTCTGAGAGAAGGTCAAAACATTTATTCTTATAATTGGAAATTAAACTCAAGAACACAGGAAGGTGATTCTAAAAATTAGCCACACTTTTGAATATAATGCTTAAAATATCATAGTCCTGATCTAAAATTCAGTAAGCGTATAAAAGACTTATGTATGTGTATTTATTTCTATCCTTTATCTAGCTGAGATTTTGATTTAAGTTATGGCTTGAAGAGGAAGAAATTGTGAAACACCTATCCATAAAGCAGCAATTTTTTTTTAGCATCTAAAAGGGGAAAAAAATGTTGGGGGGGACTCTAAGATACAAGTGATTCTGAAACCTTTTGGAACATTTTTCTCTTTCATTCAGCAAACTTTAGATTTCAGTTGCATATCCCAGAAGTCACATCTCTGCAAATGAGTAAATAATACAGGCACCGTTTTTTAAAAGTGCCTTGTTGTACCTAAGTGCACTGCAGGACATCTGGCACGTTTCATTCTGAAATGATGTTTATACACAGAAACCCCATCAGTGGAAGATGTATTGAAAAGCTGGAGGTCTATTAAGGGAGTATGGGACAGCTGCATACGTTCTGTAATCTGTATATGGCCATGGAAATGACACACCGATACCCCATCTGTGGCTTTGGTTCATAGATCTTTGAATAAGAATTTTAGAATAACCTTCACTCGTTAAGGGAAAGAAGAAGGCTAAACGCAAATCTAGTATTGATGGGGTCATATATAAAAGTCTGGCAGTGTTACCGTGTCACATGATTTAAAATGTCCTTGGATGGGATTTCTTTGCTATATATATGTATATGTGTGTGTGTGTGTGTGTGCGTGTGTGTGTATAAAGTATAGAAGAGACTCAAATATGTGTTTCACCTTTTTTTAAACTGCTTAATTTTTTTTTAAAAAAACAGGTGAATTACACATTGTCCTTTAGGCATCAATTAGAGAGCAGGTTTAGAACTCATAAAAGTCCTTGAGCTCAGAATAGTTGGGGCAGATGCTGTTCTAACTCCCCCATTCAGGGCTGCCAAGTTTTTCAGTCTGGCCCCACAATACCCCTGTTATTCAGAGCTTGATGTCTCTTATTAGAGATTACCAATCACGCTGATTTGTGTGGTACTTTGGGAGGTAGGGGTCAATCTTTTTTTTCTTTGAAAGGAAAATGTAACGCTCAGAAAAGACCCCAGATTGACAGCTTTGTATGAGGAGATTTCACAGAACAGAGAGGTATCACATGATATAGCTACTCTGCCGCTACCCTGCCAAATCGCCATTTCAACCTGCAGGATTTACCACATCTTGGAGTGGGAGATTAATTCCATCCCTGTTCCTTTTGGAGCCTCTGCCAATAAGGGCACCAATTAGTTTCAACCACATTCATTAGATTATTTTTGCTTTCTTTCTTTTTTTTCTAATGGGGACATTGTCCCCTCTGTCAAAGGGATTATTTTGATACTCGGTTCATTCCAGGCTTCTGTGAAATAATTTTCAGTTTGTTTCATCCCAAGCTTAAAATGAATGGGTGGCCTGGGATAAAAAGTTCATCAACTATTGTAGCAGCCAGAATTCCCATTATGGAGGGTTTTGTGATGATGTGATGTTTACAAAAGGAAGCAAGGATTTGGGAAGCTTTAAGAACTGAGTTCAAATCTCTAGTAAATCAAATTGATCAACTACTTAACAAGTTCAATTAGCTTCAGCTATATCTGGGGAAAAGAACTGGTTTTGGAGTCAAAGGTACTGAATTCAAATCCCAGTAATGTCATGTATTACATGTGTGCCCTTGGATAAGTCATTTAGTCTCTCTAGACCTCAATTTCCTCAGATGCAAAATGAAAAGTATGGAGTAAAGTACATTCCAACCCAAAATCTATAATTTGATAAACTCTAATTTTGAGAGAGAGAGAGAGAGAGAGAGAGAGAGAGATCATGATACTGTAGACAGAAATCTAGTTTTAGAGTCAGGAAAAATTGAGTTCATTTCTTATTTGCCCTCAAGGAGATTTCAGTAAAATAGAGGAGATAAAATGTAGGAAAAATGAGGGGGGAAATGATATGAAAGAAGTAAAAAATATTTTTGTTAATTCAGAAAAAGAAAAGGTGACTGTCAAAGTCATGGGGGAAAATGGCACAAGATAACTGACCAGCCAGCTTATAAGACAGGTTACATTAGCATACATTTTGAATCATCCTTAAAAAAAATCTTACTGCATTTCTCATTAATAAAAAATGGTCCCTTTTTCCCTAATAAAACTTGTTCAAAATTGAAGTAATAGCATCAATAATGTTACTTTAGACATCTGAACATAAAATATTCCCTGAGAACAATTTACAATGTAAATGATAATGTAGGAACCTGCTTCAGCATTCTAGCCAAGCACTTAGGTTATATCTAAATGTGTGAAGTTTTGAAACTAGATGGCTCTCTAATCCTATTCTTTTACACCAAATCTACATACCTTCAAATTATTTTAAGGATGGGGCCTCTGATAGTAATATAATGAGTAGAATCCATTCATCTAAGGTACCTTTAATAACTCTTTTAAAAGACTTGTTTTCCCTAATATAACAATTATGCCTAAATGTGTTTTCTTTTCTTCAGAGGGCTCAAAAGAACTTTGGCTATATATATATATTCTCATTTATTCTCACAAAGAAATTTTGAGACTAATCCCATCCCATTACTTTGAATCTCAAAATCAAGCTTCTGACTCCACCAAGCTTTGACCTTTTTTTTAATCAGAATAGACCTTTTATGGCTATTGCCAAGTGATGGGGACATTCCATTTGCTTCACATATGGATACTATTCTGTCAGTCAGATGGTCAGCAAGCATTTATTAAGAGCCTATGGTTTGCAAAGTATTGGAGATATAAAAAAGGACAGAAAAAGTCCCCGATCTCCAGGAATTCACAATTTAACTTGAAGGTGTAGATTCACAGTACCACCCTATCAATTAAAGGATGTTCCAGATTTTCAATACCAGCTTGATTTTAAAAGAACCTATTCCAAATGATTCTCTTACATTCTCTAGAATGAACCCATGTCCCCAGGATGTTTCTAATGACTGGTTTTAAATGACTTCCAGTGACCAGATGGAAGCATCAAATTCTGCTTCTGGTTATCATACAGGCAGTCAATTGATTGCAATACAGAAGAGTCAGGAATTCCTGGCAAGTAGGAGAGGACTGGGGGAAAATCCAACTAAATGAATTATCCGAGGCTCTTCAATATATTAAGGAATAAATCTCCTTTTTACATTTTTTTCCATGAAGTTTCATAGTAAAATGCCATCAAAAGCAAAGAAGAAGTAGGTTTCTCTAACTCTACTTCCTTCATTGAAGGTATTCCTCTGAGATTAACTACCACTTTTCCTGCATATAGCTTGCTTATGTGGAGAGAACTTGTGTGGATTCTGCACTTGAATAGGAGAACAGAAAATCTGGGTCCATATCACATCTCTGACACTGAATAGTTACTATGCCATAATCATTTAAGCCAATCACCTCAACACTCTCTGCTAGATTCCTTATCTATAAAATGGAGCTAAGAATACCAGGAATATTTAACTCATAGAAGGATGAGATTCCAATAAGATTATGTGTATGAAGCACTTTGAAAAGTCTTAATGTTATAAAAGCATTAAGTAACAGTTATTATAATCTAATCTAACCCTCTTATTTTACAGATGAGGAAACCAAGGTCCCAAGATATAATGATTTGCTCAAGGTCACACACACATGACCACTGACAGAACTAGGACTTCAACTTTTTTTTTCAATCCCAAAACTCTCTTCTCTAATCAAATGAAAATCTAGAATTGGATGGTATTTTATAGTGGGAATGAACATGTTAAAAGCACAAGTACTTCCATTTTTATGAATAAGTAGTTATAGCCATTTTCTAATATTAGAGTAACCAGGTGGGACAATAGATAGGGAAATGGCCCTGGCATCATAAAGACTACTTTCCTGAGTTCAATCTGGCCTCAGACACAAGCTGTGTGACCCTGGACAAGTCATTTAACCCAGTTTGTCTCAGTTTCCTCAACATGTAAAATGAATTGGAAAAGGAAATGGCCAAATCGAGTCATGAAGAGTCAGACAACTGAACAGCAAAATTACAGGATATTAAAGGAAGAGAAGGATAGACAAAAGAAGGGAAATGAATAATTATTTATAAAATACCTTCTAGGTAACTTATACTATTATTTTATTTGATCCTCACCACAAACCCAGGAGCTGAGTGCTATTATGATCCTCATTCTACAGAAGAGGAAACTGAGGCATAGAGAGGTTAAATGACTTGTCCAGGGTCACATAGTTAGTAAAGGTCTGCAGGCAAATTTAAAACCATGATGTCCTGACTCCTGGTCTGGAACTGGAACTCTATTCACTTCACCATGTTCCTGCCCCTTTAGGAATCTGAATATTTTGTTGCTACAGCGGTTGATGCTGAATAGTCAATAAAGTTTGATGGGATGCACAGATTAGTGTAAGTATAATGATTTATTAGGCAGATGTAACAGTAAATAAGTTTTATCAATGAGCCATGCCACTTACACACCATTGCCTAAATACAGCCCTACAGGTAATCAAGGAGGGAAGGAGCACAATGAATGGAATTTGCTCTTGAAGTCATGATAATTTGGGTGTCTTTCTGCCCTCTGACAAATACATTGTCTGGGTGATACTGAATACTCCACTTGATCTCTCATTTTGAGGCAACTCTCTAAAACTATAACTTTCAAAATAAATGCCAATGTGCTTGGTAAAAGGAGTGACCTAACAGAAGATCCCTGAACAGTCTATTTTGTAATTCACCCAAAGGCTAATGGGAAAATAGGACTGCCATAGACAAAGAGAACTTTCAATAACAACTGCATTTCAACATTATCCCAATCGGTTTTCAAAGATTCTAAAATAAAATTTTTTACGACTATGTGAACCTCAACAAAATGCTTAAATCTCTGCCTGCCTCAACTTTCTCATCTTCAACATGGGGATAATAACAGTATTTGCCTCTCCAAGGCTGTTGTGGGGGATCAAATGAGATAATATTTGTGAAGTTTTAAAGTGTTACATGAAAGTTATTGTTACTGTTATTATTATTATTACTATTATTTATCATTATTACTACTACTCAAGACTTCCTCCTACTTCCCCCCTCCTGCTTTTTATTTCCAGTCAGTCAAAGGGACTAGACCTAAGATTTATCTGTGTTGAAATCACCTTGATAACTTCCTTATTCTCCAGGTACAACAGAGATAGACAGAAACAGTCCCAAACCACAGAGGGGGGTGGGGAGGAAAAGAGAGGAAGGAAGAGAAAGACTGAGAGACTAAGAAACAGAGCCAGAGAGATGGACAGAGGCAGACAGAGAAACAGAGAGAGAGAGAGAGAGAGAGAGAGAGAGAGAGAGAGAGAAGAAACTTCAATATTTGAAATGCCTACCCAACTCTATGAATCTATGATCTATGTCCTTAGGCTTTCTCATAGTTTACTTAGTAAGCTTCAAATAAAATTTACTTCTTTAATCTCCTCACAAAACCTTTACTCTAGGAGATAGGTGGGTCAGGGGGGAAAAGGCTTCATTATCTTTCAACAAACTTCCTTTGGAGGCTCAAATTGCTTTTTTTTTAGTTTTTCTGACTGCATCCCCCACCCCCAGGACAGACACACATTGTGTTTGTTATTATTCTTCTGTGATGTTATGTGCACTCCAGCATCATAATTTTAGGGCCCCAATCTGCTTGTACTTCACTCCCATACTCAGAAGAGTCACTAGTTTCTTTGCAGTTCTTCACATACAACAAAAAAATCTCTCATCTCCTTGCTACCAGACTTTTGCCTTCTTCATCAGCTGTCCTCTATGACCAGAATGTTCTCCCTCCTCACCTCTTACTCCTGTCTTTTCCTCTGATTTCCTTCAAATCTTAGCTTAAATTCCAGCTTCTGCAAGAGGATTCCTGGCTGGAATTCCCAAACCATCCAAACTCCCCATTCCTAATGCCTTTCCTCTGAGACAACCGCCCTTCTGCCTTTAACAAATCTTTTATGTACAAAGTTGTTCATGTGTCATCTCTTCCCTTAGAATGAAGACAGGGATTGAGTGTTTGCCTTTATCTTTTGTATTTCTCACATACATTAATAAATATATGCTGACTGACTGACTAACAAATTATGTCCCTTTACCAGAGAAAGGTTTTGGGAAAAGTTTGAATAGTATGCATGAATTTAGCTTTCCAATTTTACTATACTTCTGCTAAGAAGACAACTTAGCCTTGGGTTTATCTTTTGTTTTGTTTTAAATCATTAAACCTCCTATTACATTTTCTCATACTGATCTGGTTAGAGATTTGTTTTAGGAGAAGAGCCAGCCATAGGATGTTGAGTCAACACAAATGAGGTCAGTGATAGCTGAGAGTCATGCTTTAGATTTGTTATTGTTAAGTATGCATCATTTTTGTTGAATTAACTCTTTTCATTTAAGATTTGCAAACTAAATTATAAATTCTGTTGTAAATTAGTGGCTTTCTCCAGATTATTACTCAATGCAGGATTTCTATTTTCTCATTTGGTTCCTTAAGCAGAACTTAATTTATAATTATATTCATCTTAAAGTTGTCAAAGAACAGGTGGAAAATGTATTGGGTAAATACTCATGAATGGTACATTGAAGAATCATCCCTTAAAAAAACAATGGATATTCTTTTCATTTCTACAATTAAGAAAAAAAAGAAATTTTTCTCTCTTTATAAATGTGTCCAATCAATGAAATCATGAGGTTGTAGCAAAACAGAAAATATCACTCCTGCTTTCATATCTTCTCTGATGAACACATGCTGGGTGCAGATTTATATCAAGCTTTTTGCAAAAAAGTTGAATGATTTTACTTAATAATAAATGCAAACATCGCAGAAAGGATAGTGCTACTGGCTTTTAATGACCAAAACAACATTTTACAATTTCAGAAAGGACCAAAGAATTTAAAAGTGAACTAACAATTTAAATAAGGGAAAAATTGTTTCATTCATTCAGCTATCTATTCCGCAAATATTCACTACTACTACAAAGAAAAATGAAATACAAGTAGATTAAGACATGGTTCCTTAATCATGGCCTCTAGTCTCATTTCCTTTAGCTTCTATGATCTCATCGCACCTCTCAATGTGTTTTTTTTGTGTGTGTGTGTGTCTTCTTATTGGCTTCCCTTCTTCTCAAGCTCTTAATAATAACATTTCCCAAGTCCTCTTTTATTCTACCTTTATAACAGTTTCTGAACCGGGGTAGATGGTCTTTTTGAAAACTATTTGGAGAATTATATATCAGTACAATTGATATCCTTTGTATTCCTATGTATTTTTGTTCTGTTATATACTAACAAAACATTCTGAGAGAGGCCCAGAGGCTTAATCAGACTGCTCAAGATGTCCATGACATTAAAAGAAGAACCTCTCTATAGTCTATTTCAACTACTACCTGTGTACCATTATCTCCTAAATTGACTCCTTGTTCTACATTTGAGACCTCAAACCATAATCCTATCCTAAAGCAGAAAGTTTGCAGGCCCTCCAAAATCACCATATCTAAAACCAAATTTATCTTTTAAAAAAATAAAAAAGCTCTTCCTTATTTCTCTGAAAGGCACTTTAGGGAAAACCTATTTTTTTAAAGAACATTCTGGGTCAGTTAAATGATGGGGCTCTGTTTCTGCATAGGAAAAAAACTCCATTTATTCCTATATTTTCTATTCCATATGGATTTTTTTCTATGAATGAATGCTATATTTTACTGAAAGGTTTTTTTCTGCATCTCTTAACATAATTATTTTTAATAATATGGTCTAGTATAGTTATAGCTTTTTCTAGCATCAAACATTCTAAATTCCTATTAAAATACCTAATCATTTATTTTAATCAGTTCTTAATCAACTTATTTTAATCAATATGTTGAGATTATTATCAATTAAAAATAGTGATCTACATTTTTCCACTGATTTGATCTTTACCAAGTTTAGTTATTAAGACAATATTTGATTCCTAAAAAGAATGTGCTGATGCCTTCTTTCTCTATTTTGCCACATAACTTCTGAAGTATTAGAATTAATTGTTATAATAAAATTCACTTTGTAAATTCATCTGACAGTTTTCTTTTTTTCTTGGTGAGTTCATTTATGACTTATAAAAATTGGGTTGTTTAATTCCTCTATTCCTGTTCTGTTAATCTTGGTTTAGATAGATAGATAAATAGGTAGATAGATAGATAGATAGATAGATAGATAGATAGATAGATAGATAGATAGTAGATAGTAGATAATAGACAGATAGATATGTTACTTTATATATAGCTGAGAAAAAATAGTTCCTAACGATTTCTTTAATTCTGCCTCTGTTTTCAGTTTGCCTTTTTTGCTCTGTTTCATTATTGGTGATTTGGCTTTACTCCCTTTTTATTAAATGAGGTGGTTTCTCTGTTTCATTAGTCATTTAACAGCTCAAATTTTTAGTTGATCTTATTCAATGATTCCTTAGCTCTTTAAAGTTTTCCATTTTTTTGTTTATTTGGGGATTTTTAATTTGTTAATTCCATACATTGTTTGATTGCTCAAATATTAAATGCTTGGTAGATCTCTAATTTAACTAAGTCATGGATTGATCTTGAAGGACTTACTCAAAGGAAGCTTTTCAACAAAAGATAATATTTGATAAATATGTATATAATTATATTAAAATTAATGTTTTATTTCTTCCATATATATCTATGACATGTTCTAGAATATATTTCCTCTTATTAAATAGAGAGTACAGGAAAATTATCAAAGTCAAAAGGTTATAGGGACTAAAACTGGTTGCAGAACCCTATCTTAGAAGGTACTTTATAATCCAAATTTATATTTATACTAAACCTGACATTTCCAGTCTCCAAACCTTAAACAATTTAAAACTATTCTTTCTTATAGTTAATATATGTAAATGTTTTGCAAATCCTAATACAAATACTTTATATTATGATATCATTCTTTTAGATCTGTAAAATTACCACTTAATGCACCTTTGCAGTAAAACTTTGATTATCTTAAATACTATTATGTATCATTTATGTATCTGAGAGTAAACCAAAAGAATATTTCAGAACTTTGTTGACTATCTTTTGAGAAAGTATCAATCGAGCATACTTAGACTGAAGATAACTCTTTGATGACTGAGATTTTTACAGAATCCATAACTGTTTATGACCATTGTCAGTGTTAGTCATATAAAGAAAGGCATAAAAGATATAGGAAAATTGAATACATGTTGACACACTGTATCTTGAAATTTTCTTGTTACCCTTATCACTACTCAGGTATTTTAATGATTGTAATCCAATAAACACATTCCAGTTTGAATAGTGTTTTCATGTTCTATTTTAATGAAAAATTGCAGTTAGTTGAGGCTTCAGTTAATTCAAGTTTTTACATGCTAAGTTGAAATTATATTTATAAAATTTTTCCTTAGTATTCTCTTCTTTGTTCATAGTAAATCTCATTTCCTTCACCTGTACTTACTGACATATACATATATCATTGCCAAAGAGGAAGATGAGTAGGAATAGTTATGGGGAAAAGACACAAAGTTCCACAAACCATTACATCAATGGTTGGACTTTTTTATTTTTATTGATTGTGTTTAAGATGACCTCTTTCAGTTTTAAAAAGAAAAATAAAAAAAAGCTACAATCATTTTTAAATGAATTACCCTTTTCATATTTGAAAAGTCATTGATCTATAATGAATTAACTCAGTTTAGACATTGGACATAATTTATAGTTGTATTGAAGCATCAATTTTTCCATATAAAAAGAAAAATATATATATAGGCAGAGATTTTTCAAGCTCATGTGTTTCTTTATAAAAAAATCTCACTTCTGACATATATATATATATATATATTATATATACTAAAATTAGACTCTTAATATGGGAAAAAACTGGAATTCTATAAATGCCAACTTGTGTTTTTGGAGTCAGATTACTGTTTGCATCTTGGGTATGGCATGCCAACATGGTATGCCTGTATCAAAGGAAGACACTCTATTTGGAATTACCATAGCTCAAAAGAAATTTAGTAACTTCTCCACTCCAAATGTTAATGTGGATAATTCTGCTCAATCTGTGGTAGAGACTTGCAACTTATATTGATCTGATCAGCCACAGTCCAACACACTGTAGCTTGGTTCCACCATGGTGATGTCATATCTTCTTTGAAAATAAAAGACAACAAACAACTAACCAATTTCATTTTGAATACTGAGTCTGTCACTTGCTACCTGTGTGATCGCTATTGTTAAATGCTTGTTGAATTAAACTTCTAGTCATAGATTAATCTTTAGAGAATATACAAAGAGATACTTTACAAGAGAGTACAGCTATCCCTTCATGGTTTTTCTATATCCTGGGACTGGTCTAAGAAATTAAATGGGAATTTTGAGAGAGTTTTGCAGAAGTACAGACAACAGAGGCAGCTAGGTGGTACAGTGGATAGAGCACCAACCCTGAATCAGGAGTACCTGAGTTCAAATCCGACCTCAGACACTTAATAATTACTTAGCTGTGTGGTCTTGGGCAAGCCACTTAACCCCATTTGCCTTGCAGAAACCTAAAAAAAAAAAAAGAAGTACAGACAACACCTGAAAGTTAACAGATGACATAGATAATGTCTGTTTTAAACATTCAAAAATATATAAAATATATGTTGCAGTATTATATAATATTAACATATTTTCTTTTAATACCATACTTTTTCTGGTATGAAGGAAAGGCAAAATATTCTACAAAGATTTTTCAGATAGTAGAGGTGCCACACCCCTTATCCCAATGATGTAGAAGGGATAACTACAATGAGCCTCTTCAGGATTGCCATATTCCCATATGTGAAATTAAGGTACTTATCTAAATGACTTCGCTCCATCTATGATCCTATGGTCCTTTCTACTCTTTTTGGTATGGAAAAAAATAGTGAATTAACTTGAGGCTCACAGAGAAGTTCAGTGATAGTAAGAGAGAGCAAGTTTTCAGTGTAAGTGACTTGATGCCAAATTCAGGTTGTCCCTAAATATATTAAAGTAACTAATATGCTTAATCTATGTACTGTAAACAAATCAGAGGTAAGTGTAGATGTAATGAATGGAGATCTAACCTCAGAATCAAGAAAAATCTATGTTCAGATCCTTCCTCTGACATGTACTAACTTTTTGTTCCTAGATATTTAAAACATGAGCACTAGCTGTCTTAGACTATAAGTGACAGAGTAGGTAATGATTTGCACTGAGAGAGTTTCCTAATAAGAAATTTCCTCTACCAATGAAATCATAGGTCCACTTTCCCCTGTAAACAGTGATTATCCCAATGAGAGAAAAATGTTAGCCTCTCAAAATATATGACTGGACCATTTTTAAAACATTCATCTTGTTTGTTTTTTTTTCTTTTTGATTCATCAAATTACATCCTTCATGATTAAATTGCCTAAAGGCACAAGTGCAAAATATAAAACATTTAGTTAAAATACATAAAACACAGCAGCAGCTGTTGCCAGCATATATTACAATATCAAGTGGCAATTTTAGAAGATGAGTCTTTTACCATGCCCTGAAGGTCAGCTGACTGGGTCTCTGCCAAACTTCAAATGGAGCTCTCTACCACAAATAACATCCCCAGGTCCCTACAGTGGAGTTTCAGAATCTTGAGAATGCTCCAACTAACTCTGAGTAGTCCATGAGGGTAAGGGACCTTGACTAGTCAGGGATTTATAGATCACATTTAACACCTTGCATTACACTTGGCAATTAGCCGTACTGAGTGTATCAACAAGAACAAATATTAACTGAGTACCCACTGTGAATGTAGCACTACATTAAGGTATCCAAGGTATTTTCCAATTATGGAGTAAACAAGGCCAATTCTTTTATAGAGATTATCATTAGAAGAAAAGTTCACAAATGCAAAGGCTCCATTGTGACAGACTCTCTGAATCTTATACTATTAAATATTCATGTTATACTGAATATTATTGGCTCTTTACATTCTATAACAAGAATTCTTAATCTGAGATCATGAACATTTTTTATATTTTTTATTACTGTATTTCACTATAATTTGTTTTCTTTGTAATCCTATATTGTTTTTGCTTATTTATACATTGAAAGGCATATTTGAGGAAGATGATCATAGGCTTCACAAGATTCCCAAAAGCATCCAGGCAGAGGTAGGCTGGAATCACCTCAAAGAAGGCTTCCAGGACTGAATTCTTCAATGTGAGCATTTACATCTGGGAAATCAGCAAATACCAAAAATGCCACAAATCAGGACTGAGTTGCTATTTTATTGATTCTCTGGACTTAAGAAAGTGGTGGATAAAAATGTTAATAATGCAGATTTAACTTGAAAATCTGTCCTGCATACTTTTTCCCCCCAGAGAACCAGTTCTTAAGTATTTACCAGCATATTCCTGCCTATAACAACTAAGGTTAAGAACTACTGTTCTAGTTGACTTGCTAAGGCAATCCTCAGCACAAGGCACAAAGTGGATCAGGAACCTTGGAGGCAGGTTTGGGTTCAAGATCTACCTTTAATATATTAGTTTTCTAACTGTAGATGAATAGCAACTTCTCAGTGCCCAGGCAACTTTAGTGCACTAAGCTTTAGAGAAGCTTTATAGATGGGTTCTTCTGTATAGGGGAATTCTTTATATAAATGAAATCATATTTCATTATTTTCAACTTAGAAGTCACAAAACAATGAGTGATTTCATAAAGCAAGGATTGCTGATGAGAAGTCTTATTTTGCTTACTAAACATATGCAACATAACCTCACACACACACACACACACACACACACACACACACACACACACACACACACACACAGAGTCAATGTCCATACTATCAACAACAAATACCTAAAGCTATCTTTGTGATCATTGCTTCCTAGGTTTCCCTATTAGTCTTTTTTTCCCATTCTAGCATATAAAGATCAGTTAGCCTCTTGGATAGAGGGGAGAAAAAAGGACCATAATAAGATAAACTATCTTACCTTCTTACCCCTCCTAATTCAATTAATGTCTAATCTACTCCATACAACTTTCCATTTTTAGATCTTTTTTTTAATTGTTAAAGATTTTCACTTTGCTATCTTCCTTTCTGAAATGCTTCTTTGCATTGTTAGTTAATAGATTAGGTTTGGAGATTGGTTTTGTTTCCCCACACCCCCCAAAAAAACATTTATAGTTACATTAGTTAGCAGTATAAACTGCTTATTACCCATGTATCTTACATTGCTTAATTGCATATGCCACTTCTATTATAGAAAGATAAACTGTAGAAGCACAGGATTATAACCTCATAGTTTTCATTCTTAATGATAATAAGATAGCTCAGTGGATTGAGTGTTAGATTAAGTCAGGAAAAGGATAAAAATTTGACCATATACTTACTGTGTGACCCTGAGAAAGTCATTTGACCTCTTTCAAATTCAGTTTCCTCATTTGTTGTGTCCTAAATTTGTTATGCAATTAAAATGATATAATATTTTCAAAGCACTTTGCAAACCTTAAAGTATTATATAAATATTATTTATGTATAAGTAATATATTATATCCTCTAAAACATTTTATTCTCTAAAAAATTAGAAAACAAATGATTTTTTAAAGTTAAAGTTGGTTAAAAAAATTTATTCGCTCCAATGATCTGAATTTAAATTGGCAAACCCTTCTTTCACCTTACTGAATCAATGTCTTCCTAAGAGATAGACAGAAGTATCACATGTTTATATAGGTTAAAATATTATTACCACCAAGAGATGTGATGAGGAGAGAGAAAGTTCCAGGTATGAAACATAGCCAGTACAAATGCAGGCAAATGGGAAATAGAATGTCTAGCAAGTGGACTAATGTCATGGAAACTAAGAGTATTTTGGTGGTAAGATGTAAGAGGACTAGAAAGGGGACAGGTTATAAAGCCTTTTTAATGACAGAGGATCTTAGATGTGTTAGGGAACCACTGGAGTTTATTGAGGGTAGTGACATGGTCAGACTGGTATATTAAGACTTTGACAACTGAGTGGAGAATAGAGTGAAGTAAGGAGATACTTGAAGCAGGAAGACATGCCAGCAAGCTATTGCAAAAGTTCAGTAATGAGGTGAAGAAGCATTGCATCAGAGCAGTGGCACTGCCAGAGAGGAGAGAAAAGGTAAAATAAAAAAAGACTTGGCAACTAAATGGGTATGAGGGGTGAGAGACAGAGTGAAGAGCCAAGGATTAAAACTAGGTTGTGAGCCAGATGACTAGATTTAGGCAGAGGGACAATAGCATTCTTTAGACATCAATTTTCCATAGTCTTCAAATCTTCCTTTATTGTCCTTTTGAAATATTCAATGAGTGATCCCAGTCCTATAATCTTATTTTGAAAATGATCTTTTAAGAGGATGGATGAACGAACATACAAGATAGAAATATACCATCTATCATTTTCATCATTTATTTGGCTACACATAAATTTACTAAGAGGAGAGTTTTCAATGTAATTCCTGAAAATTACATTAAGAGGCACTCCTGAAACATCTCAGACTGTGAAAGTTCTATAAATTGTGACTATTTGGTGAAAATGACAACCAATTCATGTATTTGCAGTTGAGGAGACACTATCTCCAAAGTCTTCCAGAGTTAAAGACTGAATATAGTGGATATTTAATATATGATATGTGATTAAAGAAATGGAATAATCATATCACAAATTATATAAATTGTAAAAGACCTTAGATCACCTTGCCCAAAGCCTTGATTTTATCCCCCTGCCAAAAAAAAGACTTAAAGAGGTTATATGACTTGTCCCAGATCACATAGTAAGTGACTAATAAGTGACTGAGCGAGGTCTTGAACCCATGTCTTCTGATTACCAACAGATAGGGCACTAATCAAAATAATTAGACTGGGTTTAGACAATCTAAGCATGAATGCTGATTTACCACTTTCCAATTATATTTTTTTGGTAAAACAACTCAGCTTGGGGTGGCGAGATGGCATAGTGGATAAAGCACTGGCCTTGGAGTCAGGAGTACCTGGGTTCAAATCTGGTCTCAGACACTTAATAATTACCTAGCTATGTGGCCTTGGGCAAGCCACTTGACCCCATTTGCCTTGCAAAAACCTAAAAAAAAACAGCTTAGCTTCTTGAGGTCTCAGTTTCCTAATCTATAAAAACTGAGGAGATTTGCTGCTAACCTATAGCTATGATTTATAGCTTCATCAAAACAAGAAATTCAGTCATGATACTATTCTATTCACATGTATTATAGTTTTTGGTAAAATTAAAAATTAAAATAAGATTCCATAGCTACAAAGTAGCTAAATAAAAATATCATTTCCTAGTCTTTCATTTATATTTTCAAAAAGCAAAACAGTTCTCTGAAGCATATGTTATATATAACTAATGCCTCTGCATTTTAATGTTCTATGTTACTATATATAAAATTGTTACATTATAGTTTACTAAATATAATTTAATTTTCTAAATTATTTTATACAGTTCATAAAGGAAAGACTTAGAACTTGTGTTGCCACTACATTTGGGAGCATAGAAAGTACATTCTGTCTCATCTTGTCTAGAAAGGGTCTGCTGGAAAAGCAGTTAACCCAAGAAACCGGAATTGCCAGTTATGCCTGGGGAATTTTATCTCTGATGTAAAAAAGTACCTAAGACATAACTTGTGTCTAACATAGTGATATTTTGGTATTCTTCAATAACAAAGGACAAAAACCAACCATAACCAAGTTCTTTCCCTTCAATGACCAGGCCAAGCAATTGGATTAGTAAAATCAATTATAATCAAGATTTTGGGAGGGTTGTCCTGGTTGCTTAACACAAAAAAAATATTTCTTTACAGTCATTTCAATATTAGAATACATTCTGAGCCACAAGGTAAATCTCAATCAGTACTGTATTAAGTTGTAGGGCATGTGGAACAGTAAAGAGAACAGAATATCCACCTTTTGAAACATACTGACATAAACACAGAGAGTTTTCTTTTTTCTTATGAATAGTTCCAATTCTTAAATACATTTTTTTCTGTAAGCCATCACTTCTGCACCAATTTCAAAATATTGCCATCCTTGATCACATAAAATTAATTTGATAGCTCTGAAGTGTCAGTTTGATCTAGTAGAAGAGAAAGTTAACCTCAAAAACTAGAGTCAGATTCAAGTCCCTCTTTTGACATATCCTGGCTGTATGATCCTGAGCAAATCATTCACCACTCAGTGCTATATGTATTTCTGAAAGATAATAAGTTATAGAGAATATGCTGACCTGAATTACTAGGAGTTTTCTCATCTGAGAGATCTCTCAACAACTAAAACCACACATTCAGTTTCTCTCTCTCCTCCAAAGTGCCAGGTCAGAAAGACCTCCCTATATCAAATTTCTAGCATATGTGGAAAACAGTCTGAATTTCCCAGTAATTGATTATTGTAAGCATCAGCCTTAGGTAGTGTTCCTTCAGGCTTATGGATACACAGGGACAAAGATTCTAGTGCTGTTATATTTTGTGATGAGATTCACAAAATTCAGGCTTCTTCTTAGAAAAATGACTCATAAGAAGTTAATAATTAATAGAAATTATAAAGGTATGGTTATAGAAATTTTTTGAGCTTCCCTGCTCATATGTTGACCTGCATAATTCTGTTCTATATAAAATTGGTCTTGAATAATAAACAACTGGTTCCTCAAGACTATCTGGCATTGTGTAGCTAAGAACAGCTCCAACACCATATGGTGAAGTAGTAGCAGTAGGAAGCAGTGGTTTGTTTTCAATCAGAAGTTAATAATTACATGAGCTTCCAGAAAGCATCCTTATGCTGGCGGGTCTAACAACATAGAATGTTCTTTTCCCAGAAGACCTAAAAAAAACTCCATGTTGGTTACCCCTTGTGCAAAAAAATTCATGGTCAAATGTGAACAGTTGAGTCAAGCTAATGAGTCGTTATTAAGTGATTACTATGGGCCAGGCACTGTGCTAATTGACAAGAAGATAAATACTAATAGAAAAACAGTTTAGTTTATAAAGATTTTTTGTTAATCTATGAAGCACAAAACTGAGCATAATGTTCTGTGATCTAATCGTCAGAATACAGAGTGACAATCATGTCCTTATTCTTGAGATTGTGGAAGGATCTGTTCAACCACAGAGAGATGTCACAGGGACTGACCATATCTCTAAATAGTTCACAGAAGACTTGAAGCTCTTGCTTTTTGTGTGAACTAATTCTAATAAGAGATTTGCACATCACTCTCCTCATCCCCTACTTAATAAACTCTTGGCTTTCCTTATTAATTCCAAGGTGAAATAGGAAGTCTGCTCTGCAATTAAAATTCTTCACAATCTGACCTCTTTTATATCTGTATCTACGCAAATATAGAAATACCAATATACAGATAATGTGTCTAAATGCACATATGTATATAGCCATATAGATTTCCTACATATGGATATATAAATATATTTTATGTATATATAATTATTTACATGAAGTCTCCCCAATTAAAATGTTAGTATCTTGAAGTTAGAAATGTTTTTATGTCCTATCTATAACCAAAATTAAGCACATCATCTGGAATATAGTGAGTATTTAATAGAGACTTGTTAAAGAAGATTCTAAAAGATTCATGATTTTTTTAAAAAAAGAAAATTTGTTTTACTTCCAGAGAGATAACTGATGAACCCTGAGCACAAATTAAAATGAAATTTTCTCACTTTGTTTTTCTTGCTTTTTTTGGAAATGTGGCTAATATAGAAATGTTTTGCATGATTTCCCATGTATAATTGATATCATATTGCTTGCTTTCTCAGTGGGTGGAGGAGGGGACAGGAGGAAGAGAGAAAATTTGGAACTCAAAATTAAAGAAGGAAAGAATGTCAAAAATAAATAAATAATAAATTACATTTTTTAAAAAATGCATATTAGTTGACTTACTGCATCCTAGATTGAATATTCCTATCTTATGTCAGGTAAAAGGTAATAATTTTTATTACTATAAAGTGACTCTTGGAGTCTTCTATTTCCACATACTCTGTGATCCAGCTATTCCTCACAAACAATACTCTTCCTGACTCTGCCTTTCTCCTAGGTAAATAAATAAATACTCCTTGCTTCCAAATAGTCACCTCCACAACTTAGTTTCTCTGTCTTCCTTCAAGAACTGTCTTTCCTAGCTCCTTCTCTCTGACCCCTTCTTCTTCTCTGCATATATATTTGCATGTTTATAGTCATTTATGTGAAGTCTCTACCCAGTAGAATCTAAAGTCCGTAAAGCCAAGGACACTTTCTTTCCATTCTACTTATAACCAACACTAGTATATTGCCCAGAAGTGAAACATAATAAGTTCTTAATATATGTTTGTTAACTGATTTAGTGCATCCTTGATTGATTATTCTTAAATTGTAGTAGATACACACCACTAGAGAATGTGGTAGGAAGTGACTTTTGGAGTCTACTAACCCAATATGTTCATCTACAGAAAACATTTTTTAACAATAAATGTCAGGGGCAACTAGGTGGCACAGTGAAAAAGCACGGACCCTGGAGTCAGGAGAATCTGAGTTCAAATACAACCTCAGACAAGTAACAATTACCTCACTATGTGATTTTGGACAAGTCAATTATAACCCCATTATCTTGCAAAAACAAAAAAATGAATGAATGAATGAATGAACAAAATAAACAAACAAAAACAAACATAAATAAATTCCAAAACATGGTTCTATGATATCCCATGGTGGCTACTACAATCTTCCTCCATTTTCTCTTCCTTTTTTACATCCAACTGGACTGATAAGGCAGAACACAGGCCATCAAAAAGTCTGGGATTTGGGGTAGACTGAAAGTTCAGTCTTATTCAAGAGTGTAATGCATCAGTCAAGAAAACAAAACTCACATTACAAAAGATATGGCTTTCAAGAATAGGGAGATAAAGACCCATTGTATTATTCTGCCTTAAACATACTAAATTTGGAGCATTGTGCCTTGAGTAGAATTCATGTTTTAACAAGGGCATCCTGAGGAAGACAGACCAGAAGAAAGAAGACCTTCAGTTTCATGCCATATGAATGAGGATCAGTTTGTAGAACTAGGGATAGTTTGCCAGGAAACAATGCGATTCAATGGGGACAAAATAGCTGTCTGAGTATTTGAATTAGCTGTTTCTTGGAAGACTAACTAGATTTGTTTTATTTGATGCCAAAGAGAAGAAGCAGGAGGAAAGGGGGGAATTTGAAAAAAATTGTTTCAAAGGACTATATTGTTAATTACTATAAACAAAGCATGGGGGGGGTATGCAATAACAATTAATAGGAAAAGTTACAAGATTTACAAATTATCTTTCCCAATGATTCAGTTTTTTTCCCTGGTTCTTCCACCTGGTTTCACCACTCTTGTTTTAAATTAGAACCTGTTCTTAGCCAGTTTAAATGTTTTCTCTCTTTTTTATCTACAACCAATTCATTTGATTGGTGAAACGGCCATATGTCCAAGCTCTCTGAAGCAAACATACTTAAATGGAAGGGGAAGTCTTATTTAGAAGCTTTTATAGTGTAGGATACAGCTGAGAATAAGAATTTTTGTCAAATCCATTATTTAATTCCCATGATGTCTCTCCAAGCCTGCATTGCCTCTACAATCCCCAAAAGACAAGAATGGCACTTCTAAGGTCACTTTCCTAGGAATGCCTATAAAACATTGGTATCTCCTCACAAAACATTTCAGAGAGTCACAGAAAACTTACAGTGAAAGGAATCCATCAATACTCCCATTCATTTCTATCGAGCTGTTAATAAACTGGTGTAGCTGGAGTCCCAAAGACCATTGATTTGGAACTCTCACTCCACTGGTGAAGAGATATGCCTGTGCAAAGGGCTAGGAAAAGTTAGTAAGAACTGGAAAGTTTAAAAATTATGATTTCTTTAGTCTCTTTGAAGAAATAGGTCTCCCTTGAAGAAAGGTGGTGAAAAGTGGCAAGCCAGAGGGAAGCATTTCCAGCCCAGTCACAGATATGGGATTATATTCAAAAGAGTCAAAGGGAGCTACAGTAACACCAAAATGCAGCCCAAACTCAGTATATCCTCATGAATTCTGGGATGATTTATAGTCAATCCATGGTAAAGAATCTGTTAGAGTAAAGGCCCAGGGATCAATGTTTTTTTGGTAAAGCCTGATCATTTTTGTTAAAATCTGATCTCAAGATGCAAGGAAGCAAGGGGCTAAAGTAGCCATTACTGCAGAAAAAAGAACAACCAAATTTGGGTTTACTGGAAGTTCCAAGTGGGGGCTATCTTAGAAAATAGTTTTCTAGCTGAGATTCTTAGGAAAACCACAAAGAACAAAATTTATTAACTGTGGCAATTTTCAGGACTTTTGACCAAGTGAAAGAGAAAGACTAAATCAGAGGACTAAAAATGTATTTTCTCAGCTCCTTTGCTAGACTTCTAAGAAAATTATACTAAAAAAAGTAACCTTTAGTTAAAGATTAATTCCAAACATTCTTCAATCAATGTATTCTAAAACTGAAAATCAAAGAGGGGGAAAAAAACCTCTTCTCAATGAAAGGGAAGGCAGAATAGATGGACACTAGATTATAAATGGAAAAAAAAAAAGAAGGCAAATATAAATTATATCCCCAAAATACTAGGTAATGCGATCAATCAGAATTTTTATCAACTTTGACTTAAAGTATTTCTATTAAAGTTGATAAAAATCATAATAATTACTAATTTAACAATTGATATTTATCTATTTATTATTTAAGATTTGCCAAGTGTTTTATGTACATTATCTTAATTGATCCTCACAACAGCCCTTTGAGATGAGTGTTGTTTTTAGTCTCATATTATAGATAAGTTTACAGATGCACAAAGAGAGTAAGGGGATTTCCCAGGATAACATAATTAGTAAGTATTGAGATGAGATTTAAACACAGGACCTCCTAACACCTAGTACAGCACTCTTATCTCAATGCCACAGTATTATAAACTAGACACAATAACCAAAATATCCTCATATAATCTAACAGTTTGTGATCTTCCAGGAGATTTAGCTAGTTTCTAGAGTTACATAAACAAAAAGCAATTAAAACAACAATTAAAACAACCTCCATTCTGTCTTGTCAATCACATTGAGTGATAAAATACTCTCTGTCACCATACTATTAACAAATAGTTATGCTTGATATTTTCTATCCAAAGTCTCAAATATTTTAAGATATTGGATATATTAAAAACAGATGAATATTAAAATTTTATAGTAGCATTCATCCCAAGATCTCAGAGTACTTTTTCTTTATGATTAAGAATCAGCATCTACCTGCTGCCACTGTAACATGTGACAATAGCAAGCAACATTTTTATAAGGAGTAATGCTTAGAAAATTTATTCACATACATCTGGATATTCTAGAAAATGTGCCTTTTGACACAGTAAAGTAAGGGAGTAACTCACATGCCATATGCAGCCATTCTCTCACTATTTAATACTATGACTTTTTGCAAAATCACTGGACTGTTCTGAGTCTTGGTTTCCTCATTTGTTAAACAATTGAGTTGAACCAGATCAATTAATCAACAGTAACTTACTACATGATACACACAATCTGAGACAATTTTTAAGGTCACTTCCATGTTCAAAATTCTATATTATTATCACCTTCCCCAATAAAATGTAAGCTGCTCAAAGGCAGGGACTATTTTATTGCTACCTTTGAAATCACAGAACTTACAAAATACCTTGGACATAATAAGGCCATAAATATTTGTTGAATTGAATTGAATATGATCAAATTGAAATGGATATTAGAAATATAGACTCGCACAGAATTGACCCTTGATTTTAGGAAGCTGTTTAAAAGTCAGTCCAACTTACCAACATGATTCATTTTTAAATGATCCCATTTCAAAAGATCTAGTTTTAAGTGGCCCCCAGGTCATTTGGAAATTAATATTTTAATTGGTTACTCATTTTCTGAAAGTACCTGCAAATTGGTTTCTATGAACATTTTTCCAATGTCCCTGAGGTGAATAAGCCAGGATGCAGGCATGAAAATGTATTTAAGGCTTTCCCAAAAAATATTTGCTTCAGGGGAATTCTCCATCTTTGCTCAGTAAGGAGTGCAAGCCTAGGTCTAATACACGAATGAATTAAAGCATGAACAAAATGGCAAACCTGCAAGCATGCTGAGTTTATTGACTTTTGTCATGTAGTAATATCCACTAAGAAAAGATAGGAAAGTTAGTGACAGAAATGCCTCATGCAGTCAGCTCTCCCTTATTTGACATACTGATGTAAAAATGAGTATTATTGATTAATTTTTTAAAAAGACAATTTTCCAGGGACTAGATTAGAATCTGAAAATGCTATTAACCTTGCAGCAATGAAAAAGACTCTTACTCCCTTTGATGGAGGCAGCTGAAGAGAATTTCAGGTTAGGGGCCAATCACCTCACAGAAATTAGTTCACTGTACCAGTTGCTGTGGCAAGCAAATATGGTTTTGAACATCCCATGATTGGATTTGATGTTTCTGGGAGCTCTACAATGCCGATGGGTGAATACGTGTACTGGTGTCAAATTCTTAAATCAACCTCCTTTTCTTTTTTTTAGGGGTGAGAAAGGAAAAGGGAGGAGAGAGAGCATACTGAAATGGTGCCTCAGCTATTGCTTATATACTCGTTCTTTATGAGCAGAATATTCTGTGAATTCTCGAACTGAGAGATGAACAAATGTTAGGATGACTGTTTATGTGAGCCTTGTATTTTGTTGGTAGATTTAGATGTTATTTTTTTTGGTGAGAGATATTAAATACAAAAGAAGGAAGACATTTCAATTAGCTTTGACCAATAGAGCACTACAATTATGAATAATAAATGCATATGATGAGGAGGCTCAACAATCTGAACTGGCATACATACACAAAGAGGAAATATGCTAGTATAAAACTCAAAGGCTAAGAACTGAGCCAGCTGTGGTTATGATGTGCTTTATTTGAAAGAGATAAGGCAGAATTCAATGAATTTGTGTTTTATGAGATTTGATGTTATTTGCCCAGAGGATCAAGCCTACAAATATCCTTTTGTATTCACCAAATAACTCAGTCTATTATTATTGAGAAATGATAAGCCCTTATTCATCATTATATAGCAAGTTCTACATCCAGAAAAAAAGGAAAATAATTCTTGAATAAAATACTAAAATATACTCAACACTGTAAATTAGACATGTCTAATTAGAATCATCAATAGTACTAAGGAACAAAGTTTAAACAAAGTATGGTTTAATCTAGTGTGGGGAAAAAGGAGAAGTTTTAAGATATCAAAACAAACTATACTCCCTACATGGAATTTTTTTTCGTGCATAGAGGTAGGCTGGGTATCTTAGCACATTGGCTTGGAGTCAGTAAGATCTGGATTCAAAACTTGCCTTTGAAACTTCCTAGTTGTATGTCCCTTGGCAAGTCATTTAATCTCTAAGCAACTAATTCCTAGCACCTATGTAATGATTTTTTAGGCTTGTCTCCATGTCCTTTGCAGGAGAGAATTCCCACACTCAAAGACTTGCACACATCTTTTGTATAGTCATGTATGATATTCAGGATATAGAATCATAGATTTATATTCATGATGCTGATTTAGAATACCTCCCATATTTAGCTTTTCATATCTATGTTGCTTGCATTCTCTACTACATCACTAACTATTTTAGAAAAGGGATGAGAAATACATTTTTCATATTTAATCTCCCCTGCAGCATCTAGGACATTGATTTTCAAATTATTAGCAGTAATAGCTGGAATAGAGGCAGTACACAAACTCAGGAAAAGGTTCAACCAGCTCATTCCTCCATAAAGAACCAAGAGCTTATGAGTTTTTGACTTTAGTCTAGATTCTTAATACTGTTCTTTTCACCTCATCCATTTCTTTGGAACTATATTCTCTGAACTTTCTATTTAGTGTACCCTTACCTAGTACCTAGCACAGCAGGGACCTTGTCAGCAAGTCAAAGACTATGAAGGTCAATGATATCTATCAGCAGGTGATGGTTGGTTGCAACTGAGCAAGACAGGTAAAGAGGACAACATACAGATGGTCTAGGAGCTGAATGAAGATATATAGTACTGAATATCTATGATCTATAGCCTCAAGTTTCTAAACTAAAAATGACTACTTCTATAAGTATATTGACATTCAGGAATAGGAGTTTGAGAAGTTCAGAGTTCATCATATTATATTATCATTTAGAGTTGGCAGAGAGTAACCAGTATGTAAAAGGTACAAATGGTAAAGTGGACAGGTTGGTGGACAGTTTGGTGGACAGTTTCCTTCTTTTGATATCTGTCAGTATTCAGTCTTTGAAATCTCTCTCAGCCATATGTCACAGTGCACCACATGAGACAACCCTGGAGTTTCACCAGATCAAAGATGACCAAATCTTTCTAATAGATGTATTTATTTATATATCACTAACTTAAGAAGATGGCATTGACCCTCTTGAGGAATTTAATCTAGATGTATTATCTAAAATGGAGGTGATCAAGAGAGAGGGCACTAGAGAGATCATCTGCATTTTGGGGGAGTTGCAGGGCTTAATGTCTCATGATCATGATCATGATCATTATCATGTCCTTATCTTCCTGCACTTTCATGCAAAAACCTTTGATTACAAGATCCTTCATGCTACCCCTTTTAAACATTTTCTCCAACAAATCAAATAAAATGACCTTTTAAAATCTACCATTTTGGGGTGGCTAGGTGGCACAGTGGATAGAGCACCAGCCTTAGAGTCAGGAGTGAGCTCAGGTGAGCTCAAATCTGGCCTCAGACACTTAATAATTACCTAGCCATGTGGTCTTGGGCAAGCTACTTAACCCTATTGCCTTAAAAAAAATCTAGAAAAATAAATAAATGAAATAAAATCTACCATTTCTCCAGTTTCCTCATTAAAAAACTGAAATGAACATATTCATATTCATAATAAATTCATTTCCATTACTTATTAGAGAAATGCAAATTAAAGCTTCTCTGAGGTACTACCTTACAACTCTCAGACTGGCCAATATGACCAGAAAGGATAACAATCATTGTTGGAAAGGTTGTGGGAAATCTGGGACACTATTACATTGTTGGTGGAGCTGTGAACTCATCCAGCCTTTCTGGAGAGAAATTTGGAACCATGTCCAAAGGGCAACAAAAATGTGCATACCGTTTGATCCAGCAATACCACTACTGAGTCTATACCCTGAAGAGATGATGAAAAAGGGTAAAAACAACACTTGTACAAAAATATTCAGAGCAGCCCTGTTTGTGGAAATCAAGTAAATGTCCTTCAATTGGGGAATGGCTTAGCAAACTGTGGTATATGTATGTCATGGAACACTTATTGTTCTATTAGAAACCAGGAGGGGCAGGAATTCAGGGAAAGCTGGAAGGATTTGCATGAACTGATGCTGAGTGAGATGAACAGAACCAGAAAAATACTGTACACTCTAACAGCAACATGGGGGCGATGAGCAACCTTGATGGATTTGCTCATTCCATCAATGCAACAATCAGGGACAATTTTGGGCTGTCTCCAAAGGAGAGTGCCATCTGTATCCAGAGAAAGAACCATGGAGTTTTAACAAAGTTCAAGGACCATTCCCTTTAATTTAGAAGGAAAAAACTGATATCTTATTGTCTGATCTTGTTATCTCTTATACTTTATGTTTCTTCCTTAAGGATATGATCTCTCTCTCATCACACTCAATTTGGAAACAATGTAAAGACTGACAAATTGCTTTCTGGGGGGGAAGTAAGATTGGGGGAGAAATTGTAAAAATCGAAATAAATAAAGTCTTTAATTAAAAAAATAATAATAAATTCATTTCAAGGATAGATAACTTTGATAAATTACAGATACTGGTTAACAGTTCTACTGTATGAATTAGAGTAAGTGGTATATACATGTAGGTTCCCAACTTTCAAAGAACTGGGAAACAACAAAATGTACTTTCTCTTAAAAACTACACAACAATAATTTAAGTCTTTGTTCCATGATGATTTACATGAACAACAACCTTTACTGCACTATAGATATATGGAAATGTTAGCTAAATGAGATTTCTCATTAACAGATAAATCAGTTTTTGCTATTCTATCTCTTTTACACTAGTAGGATACTCAAATAATTCTCTTTCCTAGATCAGTTGAATAGTTAACAGAAAGCCATATTAGAGAATGGAAATTCATTACAAAATATGTTGAGTTCATTTTTCTATTCAAGAAAATGTGGCAATTTGCTCCTAGTCTTTTCCCTCCCTCTCCAATTTGTTATTATTCATACATTTCCTCCTTCTCTACTCCTTTTCCCTTCTCAAACCTGAGGTATTACATGTCACCAAGTTCTTTCCTGTCATTTCACTGATCCTTTAACCATCTTTAGTCACTACTTTCATGCAAAGACCTCTGATTATAAAATTCTCTATGCAACTCCATCATTCTTCTTTCTCTTAGAGTCCTTTCTTCACTGACTACCCACTGAGATTACGAAACTTGAGATATTAGTAAGGGTAAATGCATATGTGGACCCCAAGGATTAAAAAAGTATTCCTATTACCCCCTCATTCCCTAGGAAACAAAGGCAGAAACATTTTTTTCTAAAGGTTAAATAATCTTCCTAATCAAAAGGGGGACTCCCATGATCAAAAAAATTTCAATAATTTCCTTCTACTTTTAAGATAGAGTCCAAACTTCTTAGATGAATATTTAAAGCTCTCCATAATCTGGCTCCTACCTCCCTTTCCAGCTTCTTTTCATGTGACTCCTATTTGTGTTCTTTTACGATTCAGGCAAATTAGAATATGATTCATTTCCAATCTGCCCTCTTCTGCCTCTGTGTGTTCATGCAGAGCATTCCCCATACAAGAAATTTGCTCCTTCCTCATATCTACCTTTTGAAAAATTCTATTCCTTCAATGCCCACTTCAGTTTTCAAGTCCTTGAGGAGAGTCTAAGGCTTTCCCAGATTTTTTTAAAGTCCTTTGTCTCAATATTTCCTTGATTTTCTCACACTCTATGCCTTTTATCATGCTTACATGTGTTCATGGCATATTTCTCCTAATAGTAAATTCTTAAAGATAAAAGCTATGTTACTTTGAGTACAGAGGAGGCACTTAATAAATCTATATTGAATTGAGTAGACATTCAAGGCTATGGTTCTGGGCCAAGGGCACTGACCCTGAACAGTGGTTCAAAACCCATCTCTGATGCTGTATAAATTTAGCCTCCACCTGGACCTCAGTTTCCTTATCTGTAAAATAAGAATTTTATTATATGGTTTCTGAAGTTCTTCAGATTGTAATTCTATGAATCAATCCATGAATCAATTGTCTTTCTACACTTGTCATGACATGGACATTTTAGTCTAATTCTCTTAGTCTAGTCACAGTCAAATATGTCTTAGCCTTTCCTTTCCCTGCAGCTTTGTTTCACACTTTAAGTCCAACCTGGAATATCCTTCTCCTTTCTCTTAGTCTGCCTAGATCCTACCCAGCCTTCCAAGTCATGCTGTTTTCTTCTCTCTTTCTACTTCCACTGAAGTGATTGCTGCTCCCCAAATAGCATTTACTCTCCTTTTCTTACATTTGCCATTCATCAATTATCCTTATTCTGTCAGTTGTCTTATGTGTATCTATCTGACTGTATTAATTATATTGTAAGCTCCTGGATAACAAGGACAATTTTTATTTATTCTTTTTTCTCTCTCAGTCATAATGTGTTGTCTTGGATAAAATGCATTCTGAATAAATGTTCAATTGTTGAAAACTATCTTTGCATGTAGTTGAAAAAAATAAATAAAATATATTTTAAAATACTAAATTGATAATTTGGAAAAATAAAATAAGAAAGAATCCCTCCAAATCCTTTTGCAACACAAATATGGAATAAATATCTAAATCAGAGAATCCTAGAGAACCAACTAAAAATTAGTTGAAATAATTAACGACTCTAGCAAAGTTGCAGGATATAAAATAAATCCATATAAATAACAGCATTTATATACATATATATATATATATATACACCAAGAAAACCCAGAAGCAAGAGAAAGAGAAATTCTATTTAAAATAACTGTAAACTATATAAAATACTAGACACTAACACAAGATATTTATGAAAACAATTACAAAATACTTTGCACACAAATAAAGTTAGCTCTAACAAATGAAAAAATTGATAATGCTCATGGGTAGACTGAGCCAATAAAATAAAAATGATAATTCTACCAAAATTAATTGGCTTAATTAGTGGCATACCAATCAAACATCCAAAAATATTTTAGAGCTTGGAAAAAATAATTACAAAACTGAGAACAAAATGTCAAGAATATCAAGGAAAGCACTAAAAAAGAGGACAACCATCCCACCTCTCCAGCACTATTACAAAGCAATAATCATCCAAAACAATTTGGTATTGACTAAGAAATAGAGTAGTGTATCAGTGGAATGAATTAGGTACACATTTCACAGTAGTAATAACTACAGCAAACTAATATGTGATAAACACAAAGAACCAAGCTTTGGGGGCAAAAACTGCTGGGAAAACTAGAAAGCAATTTGGCAGAAACTAGATACAGAGTAACATCTCACACTATATCAAGGGATAAAGTCAAAATCACTATGATTTAGATTTAAAGGACGATAACAAAAGCAAATTAGGAGACCATGGGGTAAGTTATCTATAAGCTCTATATGTGAGAAGTATTTATGACCAAACAAGAGATAGGGAGCATTGTGGGATATAAAATGAATAATTTTGATTATATTAAATTTAAAAGGTTTTGTACAAACAAAACTACTGCGGTCAGGATTTGAAGGAAAGCAGAAAAATGGAGGGGTGAAATTTTACACCAAATGTTTTTGAAAAAGCCTCTTTTATCAAATACATACAGAACTGAGTCACATTTAGAAGAATATGTCATTCTCTAGTCAATATATGGTTAAAGGATATGAACAGGCAATTTTAGATGATATAAAATTTATCTGAAAAAAATACTCTAAAACACTTTTGATTAGAGAATTAAATTAAATTAAAACAACTCTGAGGTACCACCTTATACATATCTGAGAAATGTTGCAGAGGATCTAGGAAAACTGGAATGCTCTATTGGTGGAATTATGAACTGATCCAAACATTCTAGAGAATAATTTGAAACTAAGACCAAAGAGCTATAAAACTGTACTTACCCTTTCATGCAGAAATACTACTATTAGAACTGTATCCTAAAGAGATTCTTAAAAAAACAGAAAAGAAGAACCCATATGGCAAAAATATTTATAGAAATTTATTTAGTGGTGGCAAAGAATTGGAAAATGAGCAAGTGTTTATCATCAAGGAATGGATGAACAAGTAAATTGCGGTATATAGTTTTGGTGCAATTGTTCTATAAGAAACAATTAGAATCATGCTTTCAGAAAAAGTTGGAAAGACTTACATGAACTGATGTAAAATAAAGTAAATAGAACCAGGAAAAGATTGTACACAGTAACAACATGATTATAAAATGATCAGTTATGGATGACTTCGCTATCTCAGCAATACAATAATCTAAGGCAATCCTGAAGGATTGATGATTCTGCCAGAAGGGGGACAAAACTGATGGAATCTAAATACAGATCAAATTTTATATTTTCTTTCTTTTTTGAGCCTATGTTTTCCTTCCACAAAATGACTGATACAGAAATACTACACATGACTGCACATATATAACCTATATATAACCATATATAATCATATATAACCCATATAAAAATTTTTAAAAGAATGTTAAAAAATGTTTTTACATGTAATTAGAAAAACATTTTAAAAGAAGGAAAAGATATCAATAACAACCTAAAAAGAATAAAAATGTACAAATCTACTTTTGAACTGACTTTTGTCCCATTAATATTGTGGTTTAATCAATGCAACTAATTACTAATTGTAAACAAAAATAATAAGCAATATTGCTTTATATGTATATGTTCCACTGGACTCTTGGTTTAATATTCTTCTTGGGGTTCATGCTCTGAGGCCCATAATGATAAGAACACACTATTATGAAGTATTTTCATCACTAAATCCCCTTCGGATGTTCTAGTAAAGTTCTTGTTGAATTGAATATCTTCTTATCTCCTACATGGCTGCATTACTTTGGGATTTTTCTGACTTTTCTACTATGCCCCAAATATTCATTATCAGGAAATCCTCCTCTTCCTGTAGCCTTAGTACTAAACCTCAGTGTTACGGATTGGAGGGTGAGGTCATGAACTAAACCTCCATTTAATGAAAAAGCTTAGGTCAGAACTTTTCATTTCTTACCTTACTGCAGTACTTTGGGATTTCTCTGACTATGCCCCTGCATCAGGTACCCTCCCCAGCCATATCCCTTGCTTTTCAGCTTCTTTTGTGTGCTGTCTTCCCTTTTAGACCGAAAACTCTTTGAGAGGAAGTATTGTCTTTCTTTGTTATTGTTGTTTTTAATATTTATATCCCCAGCATTTAGGAAAGTGACTGGCACATATTAGGTACTTGATAAATGATTATTGACTGACTGACTTCTATAGTTAGTTGAGTTTTAATAAGATTATTACATATTTACAAAGAAGCATAGAAGAATATGACAAATATTCACATAAATTCTGCAAAAATAGGTTCTAACCTATGTGATCGAGATTTTAATCTAGAAAGACTTTGAACTTGAATTTGTCCTAATAATTCAATTATTTAACACTTTTATAAATGTATAGAAACTTTAAAAGTGTGCCTTTTCAGTTTGAAAAATAATCTAAGACAGTTAAATTAGTTACTATTCTCATATTTAACATTCAGAAAATTGTGCAATGATGATAATTTTTTAAAATCAATTCATTTACTCATTTCAATGATCACATGTTTTTTGCAGCACAAAACCGACACATTTTTATCTCTGAAAATTTAATCATTTTTACAACTTTTCAATGCTTTAAATTTTCACGTATACCTAGTACATGCACACTTAGGCACAAAACAGATATTAATAAAACCTTGTTGACTGGTGGATTATTAGGGCCTTCTTTATGGATTTCTGTTTTGCTACTTTCCTTCCAGACTAAAATAAAAGCTAGAATTTGGGGATATTTGATATTATACAATACCTAACATATAATGTCTATATCCAAACTTGAAAAATACTATTTAATAAAAAATGATGCATCTGCAATTTCTATTACAGTGTGATGAATCAATGATGAAGCACTCTATCATGATAAAATAGCCTATTTCATATATTTTGCTTTAAATATAACTGCTGTCAAGGATCAGACAGTTTTTCTCCGTGTTTTCTTAGATAAGAATTCAGCTGTTTTCTGGACAAAGACTTTATTAATCATGTTTTTGTTTTTTGGCTTTGTATCCAGCCCCATGGTTTTATACATGCAAGGGACTAGAACATGTTTGCAAAATATCTCTAGTCCTCCATATAGAAAATTCTCAGTAACCTAAAGTCTTTGAGTAGCTGGATATATTGAGACATTAACTGACTTGCAAATAAAACATATAATTAGTAAATGTCTAAGGCAAGAATCTGGCAAAATTCTTAATGACATGAAGGGCAGCACCAAGTCCACTACACCAGATCAAATATTCTCATTAATTATTACCATATGTTTCTATGGATGATCCTCTGAATACAATTCAGTTCAACAGAAGATACTAGGCACCAGACACTGTAGGAGGTAGAGGCTGTTGATACAAAGACAAAATGAAATATTCCATGCCCTCAAAGTGCTTACATCCTACATAAGGGATATAACATGTTCAAAGTTAACACAATATAAAATATAGACAATATATATGTATATACAATATATGTACATATATATATATATATACATATATATTTATATATGTGTGTGTGTGTGTGTGTGTGTGTGTGTGTGTGTGTGTGTGTGATTTGGATTTTTGAGTGGAAGGCTGACCAATGGGAAATTAGGAAAGGCTTCTTCTCGAAAGTGGTAGCTGAACTTTTAGGAGAAGAAAGGTTTCTAACAGGCTGGATGAAAAGAAGAATATTTAGAGTAGAAGTAACAATCTGTACAAAGAGCCAGAGGAGAGAATATCATGTAGAAGGAAGAGTAAGTAGAGCAGTTTACCTGGAATATAAAATGTGTACCAGAGTGTACTTTGAAATCAATCTGAAAAGACAGAGAGGAATACAATGCAATGTGGATAGAAAATTGGTCTTGAAGTCAGGAAGACCTAGAGTCAAGTCTTGCCTCTTTCACTTATTGGCTGTATGACCCTGTGCATGTTACCTGTCCTCTCACTGCCCTAGGCAATTTTAAAACTATAATGTGTAGAGAAGGTGCTGGCAGAGAGGACCCCATACCAATAAAACCACATGTCTAATCTCTCTCCTCTCCCTGGGAAATACATTCAGATTCAAATGATGGAGGACCTTTAAATGACAAACATATTAGGCAATGCTAAGCTTTAGACTCCCAACCATAAACACACACACACACACACACACACACACACACACACACACACACACACACACACACCCTCTTTGAAGGAGATGAGCAGCATTACATGAAAAGGCTATTTGGTTTGGAATCAGAGTACCAGGATTCATATCCTGATTCTTCCACTGAGGATCTATAATCTGACCTCTATAAACTGACCTCAGTTTTCTCATCTATAAAAGGAATGTGTTGGACTAACAGGCTGAGTTCTTTTTCATCCCTAAGCTTTTGTTCCTAACAATCTATTTAAAAATCTATTAAAAACTATCAAATGAGTATTCTATCCTTGAAATAGGTTGCTGCTGAAGGTATTAGAGCAAACTCAACTTCATACTTACAATTATATGCATTACTTACCCATTAGCTCAGGGGAAAAGGAAAAAATACATATATGTGTATACACACACAAACACACACACACGCACACTTTGGGTTTAAGCCACCTACTTAGGTTCTGTATTAGATTGCAAAAAAAAATAAATAAATCCATAATATAATTAATGATCTATTTTGACTTCCTGAAATATCTCTCTTTGTCCTTGACATTAAATGCCAGTTCCTAGGCACATTCATGCCATTCTGTCCATTTTCCATCTAATTATTCTAGTACCAAGCTGCCATATCGAGTGTACCTTTAACCCCTCCACCAATACCCCCACTGACAGAGGCTTAGAAAATGTTATCTATACAGTCAGTTCATGTGAAAATTCTCTGTATTCATATGTATGTTACAATAGAGGTGATCAGTTGGGTGTATATGCCAGAAGGGGGATGATCAAGAAAAATGAAATTAAGGGTGTCTTTAGTTGTATTAGACACAACTATGTTCCATAACAAAATGGGGTTTTGCCTATATCATGTCACTGTCTAAAAGCAATGCAGGGCTAACAAATAATAAAGGAGACAAGAAGTATTAAATGCAAAATATTTCCATTTGAGAGTACAATATATATAATTGATACTACCGAAGAATTCAGTTAAACCAGGCCTAATGTGGTCAGTACACTTCATTCTATTTAATACTGAAGATCTACATAGCTTCTTAACTTCCTACTCTAATGGAAAATAGTAACTAGAAGAATAAGAGGCACAAAAAACATACAGGAAGGGAGGGAAGCATCAACCTAATTCCTGAGTTGATTAAACCATAAAAAAATGCCTGTGAAATATTTGCCTGTTCAGAAACTAATATACTTAAATGCATCATGGTCCCAATGCAATTTATTTTGGGATAGCCTCTGTATTAACAGTACTCTGATAAAAAAAAAAGTATTTTAAATCTAGTAAACTACAGGAAAAAAAAGAGATAAATATCTACACAATTACTAGTTTTGATTTTTTAAACGAATTATAGCATTATATAATATAGGTGATTGTATCTCTAATTATGTAGTTTATTTACTAGGAAAATATTTCTTAGATTATGTATTTCTAGAACTAAATATAACCTATTTAAGTATAAGGATCATTCTTTGTTTTTTCCTTTGTATAGCTAAATTCAGTGCCTCCTTGTACATGGTTATTGTTCAACCATTTCATTTATTATTTCACTCTTTATGACTCCATTTAGAATTTTCTTGGCAAAGATACTGGAATAGATTCCTATTTCCTTCTCAAAGTGTCTTACACGTAGTCATCCTATAACAAATGCTTATTGGATTGTATTGCGTATGCCATGGCATATGCCAAACTGCTGCTTATAAAAAACAAATTACATATGAGACTTCTTCACACCAAACAAAGTTTTTGCAAAGATGTTTTTTGGATTATAAAGCATTCCTCTAGTTTGTGGATTGTGCTAAAGTCTAGGTGATTAGAATTTATGTTGTCTCTAATCAATATTAATTTATAATGTAAGCAAGATATTTGGGACTCACATTTGGTACCATAATAATTTATTCTTCAAATAGGTAAGATACTTAAAATCCTACTACAATATATACAGTCCAATCTGATCATCTAATCATCTGAATCAATTAAGGGGATATTCCTAGGCATCCTTCTGGTTCATCAATGTTTCATAAACATTGTTCTAGAAGTTTTTAACCACTTCTAGTAGTTTTAACCATCACATGCTTTATCAGTAGATATTTGGATAAGGGAACAGCAAGAGAAAAAAATAGGGGAAACATTGCCACCAGAGTCTCTCATTTTTAAAGAATTTACATTCATGGTATTCTATTATACTTAAAGATTGATGAGTGTTGCTACTGTATTTTCTCCTTACAGATTGAAGAGTAGGATCATTATGTTCTTGTCAGACTAGCTGCTCAGGAAGTATTAGGTTCCTGCCAGCTAGCTTACCCAGACAAACATTGAAGGGGTGGGAGACAAGGGAGACAAGGATGACAAGCTCTCTTTAAAATTCTCCTAGTTCTCCAAGATCTCCAAGATCTCCTTTTTCTCCGAGATCTCCATTTCTTAAACCAAATACAAGTACTTAAATATCCTCCCAAGTCCCTGGTCTACTCCCACTCTGCAGCACTCTCCAATCAACCAGTAAAACAGTGTTCCCAAGCTCGAGGATACCAGGTGATGAAAGTTTATGGTACTCCCACACACAACATTTCCTTACATAGGATCATGTATATTTGTCTCCCACTGATAAATTATTGAATATAAGAAAGTAAAATTGACACTGATTTGTTTGTGTGCATAAATTCATATCTATAATCAACAGAGGAGTTTGGGGGTCATGAGTCCAACAAGATGGAAGATTAGATCTTTTATTTTAGACCCCAATAATTCTCAAAAAATGAATTTGCCACAGAAGTAGAGAAATTACAACTCAATCTACAGGACAAGAAAGCATGAAGCCCAAAAAGGTCTTTCAAACTAACAAGAATGGCAATCTATAATACCCTCACTTAGCACTCTTTCTCTACCAGCCTCTATGTATATAAACCAACCCATGGATTTATGCTTTCTGACCCACCCCAATCCTGCTTTTCCCTAGGTCTATCTAATCACCAAAAAGGTGTAACATCAGAAATTCATAAGGGATAGTCAAAGAAGGAGAAGAAAAAGGCTTGGAAATCAGAAAGACCTTGATTCCCTTTACTTGGATCTTAGGTCAAAGAGTCCCATATGCCCTTTATACCTACACAACCTTGTCTCGGCCCAGCAAAAATCAAAAAGTTATTGTGGACTGAAAAAGAGAACTAAAGAATAAAGGAAACAGAGCAACAGGATAAAATGCATGACTACATAAGACCTGAAGGAAAGGGGACTGGAATTCAAGTAAATTCCATTTCCATTATAATCCAATTCAAGTCTGTCACACCCCCAGAAATTAATTGAGATAGAATCTAAACCTGGTGAAAAACAAATTCCAAAATGAGGGAGGAAACTGAGGCAGCTTTGAGGTCCATTCCCAGGGACAAACTCAAGATGAAAGGAGTGAGGAATTAAGGAAGAATTAAGAAAAAATAGAAAAACCACCTAAGATCTCAAGAGGAAGAACATTTCAGTTTCAAATTAGATCAAAAGCAAATAAAGAGTGAAGATAAAGACCAACACATCCAAGAGAATAAAGACTTCTCTAACTAAATATTGTAAGACAAAATGAATTGAACCAATACCTGATGAAATACAGAATACTGTAAATTCCCAAGAGAACATGGGACTGCAACCAGATGTTCCAGAATTAAAAATATAAAGGAAAAAAGGTGAAGGGGTTAGGATGGGATGGAGAAATGGTAGAATTTGTGACTTTCACAGAACTAACAGCAGAATAGCAAAATTAGAATCCATGCTTTCAAATCTCTAAAGAAGTGAGACAAGTACAAATGAGAGTTATAAATGCACTAAAGTGAAAGATAATCTGAGAGAAGCAAAAAGCAATGATGCTAAATAAATATAAGCGCTCCATGCTAAAATAAACCATTGATCTTGAAATGATGTAGAGAGACAACTTAAAAATCATAAGTCTAGCAGAAGAACAAACAAAAGCACCAATTGAAAGAACTCACAGAATACTTAGGGCAGGGGGAAAGAAAACAAATAAATAATGCTTCAAATTCTACAAAGAATGGTGATTAAATTTAACAATTCCAATGACACAAATTATACAAATGGTTAAGAGAAAGACTTCCACATGTAAAGAAAAGTATCAGGAGACTATTCTGTGCCCACAAGAAACAACAGAAGGGAATGGAATAATATATTCCTAAAAGTAAAGGAGGTCAAATGTAACACAAAATGATATAGTCTAAAAAAACTGAGTCTAATCAATGAAGAAAGATGAACACTCAATAAAAAAGGCATTTGAAGCCTTCATGAAAAAAAAAGAGAAGAACTTTCCAACTTATTACTGTAGCAATCTTGAATGGTTTTATTACAGGTTCATAGAACACTTTAAAACACATCTATTAGAAAATGAAAATATGATATAGATATAACAGTCATGGGGAGTCTAAGATATTAAAGAACTGAATAAAATATTTTGATAATTCAGCAAAGCCAAGATATTGTTACAACAATCAGACCTGTTGCCCATAACCAACTTGGTATAAAACTAATCCATAAAAATTTAAGAATGATATTATCCATATATATCACCCTGCCAAATATTGACAATTCTTGAACTATATAGAATGAATGGCTTTCAAAATAAAGATACCTAGGAAAGAAATTAAATAATGTCAAATTTGGATGAGATTAAATATCATCCTGTTTGCCATTGAATTGATTTAGAAAATGCTCTTAATGAGTCCATAGAAGATAAATTTATTCAATTATCAAGCCACTATCCAATTGTGTGATTGTCTGCAGAACATTAAATATGAGAGAATATTAGCAGGATGTTAACTTGTTCTCAGAATATTTCTATCTGACTGTCATTAAAATATAAGAATAAGTTAATAGTGATAATAATAACTAATGTTTTATTATGCTTTATGTTTGAAAACTCCATAAATTATCTCATTTGTTTCTATTTTGTTCTATTTCTTAGCTGGGAGAATATAACTCAAAACTGTTTTTCTGCTCCCCCAAATTCCCAAATAAAGCTAATAGGAATGAAAAGAAAATGCAAAATAAGTGAATCTAAAATGTCTATAAGCAAAATTACTACCTCTTCAGCTTCAATGAAGCTTGGAGACCCCAGAAATTAAAGCTGTGATTTTTTTTTTAGATTTTTCAAGGCAATGGGGTTAAGTGGCTTGCTCAAGGCCACACAGCTAGGTAATTATCAAGTGTCTGAGGTCGGATTTGAACCCAGGTACTCCTGACTCTAAGGCCAGTGCTCTATTCACTGCGCCACCTAGCCACACCTAAAGTTGTGATTTTGGTGACTAATTCAAGAAGGGAATATGTGTATGCTGTTACAAGACTTCTAAAGTTTCATAAATCATTATATTTACATAAAACCACTACTATAAGTCATCTGAATTTCAGAGTTATCTTCGTGCCCTTTTACAAATTCACTCATTTTCACATTTTGTTTTAGCAAGAAAGTGACCATTTTTTTAATTTAATTATCTATTTTTTAATTTTACAATTTTCCCCTAATCTCACTTCCTCTCCCCACCCCCCCACAAAAGGCAGTCTGTTAGTCTTTATATTGTTTCCTTGCTATATGGTGATCTAAGTAGAATGTGTGGAGAGAGAAATCACATCCTTAAGGGAAAAAAATCTGAGAGATATAGCAAAATTACATAATAAGATTATGGCTTTTTTTAAATTAAAGGTCTTTGGTCTTTATTCAAACTCCACAATTCTTTCTCTGGATACAAATGATATTCTCCATCGCAGATACAGCAAAATTGTCCCTGATTGTTGCACTGATGGAATGAGCAAGTCTATTAAGATTGCTCATCACCCCCATGTTGCTGTTATGGTGTACAGTGTTCTGGTTCTGCTTACCTTGCTCAGCATCAGTTCATGAAAATCCCTCCAGGCTTCTCTGAATTCCCATCCCTCCTGGTTTCTAATAAAACAGTAGTGTTCCATAATGTACATATACCACAATTTGTTCAGCCACTCCCCAGTTGATGGACATTCACTCAATTTCCAATTCTTTGCCACCACAAACAGAGCTGCTATGAATATTTTTGTACAAGTGATGTTTTTACCCTTTTTCATGATCTCTTCAGGGTATAGACCCAATAGTAGCATTGCTGGATCAAAGGGTATGCACATTTTTGTTGCCCTTTGGGCACAATTCCAAATTGCTCTCCAGAAGGGTTGGATGAGTTCACAGCACCACCAACAATGTATTAGTGTCCCAGATTTCCCACATCCCTTCCAATATTGATCATTGTCCTTTCTGATCATATTGGCCAGTCTGAGAGGTATGAGGTGATATTTCAAAGATGCTTTAATTTGCATTTCTCTAATAAGTAACAATTTAGAATAATGTTTCATTTGATTATGGATTGCTTTGATTTCCTGATCCATAAATTGCCTCTGCATATCCTTTGACCCTTTGTCAATTGGGGAATGGCTTGGTTTTTTTATTAATTTGACTCAATTCTCTATATATTTTGGAAATGAGTCCTTTGCCAGAAACACTAGTTGTAAAAATTGTTTCCCAATTTACTACATTTCTTTTGATCATAGTTACAGTGGTTTTGTCTATGCTGTGCAAAAGCTTTTTAATTTAATGTAATCAAACTTATCTAGTTTGATTTTAATGATGTTCTCCATCTCTTGCTTGGTCATAAACTGCTTCCCTTTCCACAGATCTGACAAGTAAACTATTCCTTGATCTCCTAGTTTGTTTATAATATTGTCTTTTATATCTAAATCCTATACGCATTTTGATCTTATCTTGGTATAGGGTATGAGATATTGGTGTAATCCAAGTTTCTGCCATGCTAACTTCTAATTTTCCCCAACAGTTTTTATCAAAGAGAGAGTTTTTATCCCCATAGTTGGACTCTTTGGGTTTATCAAACAGCAGACTACTATAAACAGTTCCTGCTATCTCTTTTGCACCTAGTCTATTCCACTGATCCACCACTCTATTTCTTAGCCAATACCACTAGCTTTATAATATAATTTTAGATCTGGTGGGGCTAAGCCACCTTCTTTTGCATTTTTTTCATTAAATCCCCAGAAATTCTTGACTTTTTATTTCTCCATATGAATTTATTTACAATTTTTTCTAACTCATTAAAGTAATTTTTTGGAATTTTGATTGGTAGAGCAAACACTGTGTTTTGAAAGGCTCGTTTTTAGCCATCATACATCCCTACAAATTTATCATTATAACTCCAAGACATCTCAACATATGAAATAATGAATAAAACCCTGAGTGAATGGTAATATATTTTTGTACCTATACTATATGATTAATAGTTTGGAGATCATATTGGAAGAATTGAGATGTTGTATGCATGACATCTTTGTTGTTAGCTATTTACTCCTTATCTTTCAGAACTGTGAAGAGTTCCTTTTCCTATGATTAATATAGAAAAATGGGACTTATAGATATTTAGCTAAGTTACCTGCAAAGGCATAGAAATTAGACCCAATCTCTATACATTATATCATCAACTTTCAAGGTCATCCCCAGGTCAAGTCAGACCAACTACCAAGTCTTCTTGTTTTCTCTATCTGTACATCCTCTCAAATAAATATAATGCTCAATGATTCCAAAGAATAGATTTGGATTGGGGCAGCAAGTAATATCTTCTTACTTCACCAGTAAAAATGCTAAAAATTCCAAAGTAAAATTAAATATAGGAAAAACTACCATGAACTCCCTGGCCTGTGAGGAGATGAGGTTTATTCTGAATATAAAAAAAGAGTCAGAAACTTTAATCTTTAGACTTCTTTCTTTGTGAACCTAAATGACTGGATCAACAGTGATCAACAAAGTCAGATAATCTACAGGTTCAGAACTATATCCCCAAATTGAAAACTCTCCAGAGATTCATCAGTAATAATATTCCTATATTCAACCATTAAGCCAAGGATCACATGACTAATCTTAAAAATATTCTTGCAATAAATATAGTTAAAGTTATAGAGAATTTTGTGTGTGAATGGATTGTCCAACTTTCTGACATTGCCACTAACCACAAAAATATTCAATTTAGAAGTTATTTGAAGCTAAATGGTAGAGAAAATGGTCAGTATAGCCAGATCTTTTCTCTATCTCTAACAAGTCATCATAGCTATTAAAGCATAAGATTAGTGAAGTTCAAGCTTTGAAAGGCTTTACCTACCAAACTGGATAAATTTCAAGCCCAGGACAATCATAGATTGTATGTCTTTTGTCAAAGAATATGTATTCAAAGAGATCCATCAACAGGTTGGAAACAGGATACAGAATATTTCAACTGCAGAATCTTATAAAGGCTTCCTACTAAGTTATTAAAAGATTGTATTCTGTCTGGGGAATACTAACAGAACAAATTTATAACATCTTGAAGAAATGACATGAGTACACATCTGCTAAAGCTATGTTATTAAGTTTGACATTTGTGTGAATGAAAAAAAAAACTAGAAAAGACAATGAAGAATAATAATCCTAAAAGAAAATTGGTCCCTTCTAAGTGCCTCTTTTCTTTTTTTCTTTCCAACTACTACTCCTGCTTTAAGGGGAGTCTAAAAAGCAAGTTTTTTATCTTATTTTTAACTAGATCTTAAACTCCTATACAAAGGTGCATCCATATGTGTGTGTGCATGTTTTTGTTTAGAGGAGCAGGGATTTTGGATTGTGTCCAATAGAGAATATTTTAAGATGCCAGGCATGTGTTCACTTCCATGACTGTATTATTTTGTTTTTATTTGACCTCACAATCACCATTTTAATGAAGGCTGGCTAAAGTTTGACATGTTTCACAGACTTTGATAAGCACTTGAAAAAATACATTTATTTTGTTGCTACCATCTATAACTTAAGCCAATTCAATCTATTTTTCTACAGCCTCTGAAATATATTCAACCTGTGATATTTCTACCCTTTAACAATATTTTGTCAGCCTTGAAGTTATTACAGCTTTTTGATTGCTGTGAATATAACAGAGAGTAAGAAAACTGTTTATTTCAATTTGTAGCTTAGGTAGCAAGTGTCAGAATGCTGACTAAAAGTATGTAAGTAGCTCTATAAAGTCTAACAATAAGCTTTTAAAAATAAAATCCTTATAGATTTTTCAGTCACTATCCATGTTTCCCCTCAAGGTCATTCATTTATATTATTTTAATCATCTATAATAGGAATTCATTTTATTATACCATTGACTTCCTTCTCTTCATCTCCCTCTTAATAGAAATGTAGAGAGTATCCAGATTTAATTCAGAATTCATATAGCTTATTTATTGTTATAACTTTTAAAGTCCTAAGCATGCAGCTCTCTTCTTTGATTTCAGAAGGGTCATTTTATTCTAATCAGTTCTGTGTGGTACAAAGCAGGAATGTAAATCAGTGACTTGTTACCACTTTGAAACCATTAAACTTTTTTAAACATCTTCAGTGAATGGTATGCACTTAGGCTTATTTCAAACTTAGTCAACTCCTTGTATTCATACAAAGATGATTCACACAAAACCAGACTATCAATAAGATGACTGAAATAAATGCCCTGCTCACTAAGGTTTCTTCTTTTGAGCTAGTCTGAAGTCTTTCCTTGGGCCTTATGCAGCTTTAAGTGCAAGCAAAAATGGCCTGCAAGATGTCCAATACAGAAGACAGATGATAAAGTAGACTCTGATCCCCTTGGAAAAGAAGTTGGGACAATGGTTGCAGAATACTGCATGTGCTATCAGGTATTAAACTTGCTCATCCAGTTTTGCTTAACTGCTTCTTGTTATTCTAAGAGAAGGATTTTCCCCCTAAGCTTAGGGGGTGAAGTGATATATAAATAAAATTGCAAAAAAAAAAATTGAATGAGCTTCCTTAAAAAATGAGTGAGGGGCGGCTAGGTGGTGCAGTGGATAAAGCACCTGCCCTGGAGTCAGGAGTACCTGGGTTCAAATCCGGTCTCAGACACTTAATAATTACCTAGCTGTGTGGTCTTGGGCAAGCCACTTAACTCCATTTGCCTAGCAAAAAAAAATGAGTGAGCTTGAAAGGCAGTAGTTTCCTCCTCTTTGGTGATTTTCAAGCAAGTCAATTCACTTTCACAAGCATTTATTTAACACTAGACACTGTGCTAAGTTCTGGGGATACAAAGAAGCACGCGCATGCACACACACACACACACACAGAGAGAGAGAGAGAGAGAGAGAGAGAGAGAGAGACATTTCCCCATTCTCAAGAAGCTCCCAGTCTGAAGGGCATAGACTAGATGATTTTTCAAGAATAATATAGGAAAGATTCTCCTTTTAGATCATGGGTAGAACTAGATGACCAATGAGGTCCTATCTGACTTTCAAATTCAGTTAATTTAATATTGAGCAAAAGACATCAGTAATTTGTTAACAGACTGCTAGAAGATGGAAAGAAACTTTCCTTCCCATGATCATGTCATCAACCTGGAACCTAAATACCAGTAAAGTATAAAAACTTCTCTAGAGTCTCTTCTTGCTACTGTCCTGGTCTTCTAACAAAAGAGCATGAATGGGCAGAAAATTTCTCCTAGTTAGTTACAATCAAATACTTGGTTCTTCTCTCTTCCCTCCCTCCTGTTGTCTGAATGAATAGGTTTTAAAATATCAGTGATAAACTTCCTGATAATCCTTATCCATTTTGCCACCATGTAAAGTGAAAAGGCACAAGCTATATAGCCTCTATCACAAAGATTCGCAATTTTCTCAAAGAAGATAAATGGGGCTAATGATCAACAGAATTGTGACAGAGTGATTCAAACTATAGATGATACAATTGTGAAACCACTTTAGGATGCATTCTCAAACTATCCAAGTAGGGGGAAATAGCAAAGTTGTGGATGAAAAATCTCAGATCTCTGTAATTCAGAATCTGCAACTTTGGTACCAAAACTTTAATTACCAAATAAATCTTTCACACACAAACACAAACACACACACACACACACATACACACACACACACAAAATCAAAGATACATCAACAACTATTGTATTAGATACCTACTTTCACGTTTACATAAATTTCACATAAGAATCATCTCCACAGATATTGAGACCATCTACAATGTGGGTGTTAGGGAACAGTCTAGCTATTGCAAGTGATTTATAGTGCACCACATCTTTGGCAATATACCACTGACTAAAAGGTTTAAAGAGTATAAGATCATGTTGCTCTTATGTTTATTCATTATTTTTAAAAAGCATTTGATTTGATAAAGTAAAATGTTTCCTTAAAGACTCCCTTTCAATAATAGGCCTTCTAACTATACATCAGATCCATACAGGATTCCTTGAAAAATAGAACAAATGACCTTGTACAATAGCATTCTATTTGCAAATATCAAGTATAGTAAAAATTTTAAATGATACATGTTCATCTATGGTACCCACGCCTTTGTGATGGAGAGGATCCAGTGCAAAGTATAAGAGAGATTATCTATTTATGCATTTGCTTGCAGATGAAATGATATTTACCTTAAACTCAAGAACATTAATTGCAATGACTTCTTATGGTGAATTGGAACTATTCAAAAGAATTAGACACAACCATCCATTCAGGTTTTTTTAAAGTACATAAAGAACATCTGTTACCTAGATTAAGATATCAATTGATATAGAAGACAGTATACATGGAATACAAATTGGACCTAGAATAAAAGAGGGGAAATTAGAATATCTGGAAGACATTTAAGAAGTTGTAAAACTCGGGTGGTTAGGTGGTGCAGAGGGGCAGCTAGGTGGCACAGTGGATAGGGCACTGGCCCTGGAGTCAGGAGTACCTGAGTTCATGTCCAGCCTCGGACACTTAATAATTACCTAGCTGTGTGACCTCGGGCAAGCCACTTAACCCCATTGTCTTGTAAAAAAAAAAACCTAAAAAAAAAAAGAAGTTGTAAAACTCTTTTAATGACTTCATACTTCTCCCTAAAACAGAATCCTGCCTGTAAAAAAAAATTCTGCTGATGATGCTACACCATTGTGAAAAATGGAATACAACAATTTCTGAAAAATTTTAAATTAATATTATACTGTGGGGAGCAGAGAGACATAAGTGAATGCATATAAAATGTGAAGATCTTCAGTCTACCTTTGGTATACACCCTTCATCCACTCTAATTGATTAGATCCACTTTCAAGGGCAAACAAGGGAAGGCAGGAATAAAGTTGATCAGCGTAACAAGACAAGGATGCAGTGTGATCTTCACCTGAACAATTAAAGTAAGCATCCTCATCAATGAAATCACACATCCATTTGAGAGGGAAAAAGAAAAATACATTTTGGTCAACCATATATATAACTTTTCAATCATACTAATATCACTAAAACCTGATGCCACTAAACACCAAATGTTTTCCCTATTTTTTATCCACATATCAAAAGTACATAAGATATATTAGTTGCTTATATCTTTTCAAAGTCCAAGGAAAGAAAATAGCAGCAACATTTTTAAACTGGCTTGCTTCCAAAATTAACCTCTCACATTTTTTCATTTAAAAAATTTCAAATTCCTACATATCTGTCATGGATTAGGCAGGATTACACATAATAAACCTATGAATGGGAAGAATGAGACACGTTTTCATTTTTTCCTCTCCTAAAATGAAATAGATTAAGAAAATGAATATGTGTCTTCCTAGGTATTTTACTATAAAATGCTAAACTTGGCTCAACACTTCTGCATGAACATTAATCAAATATTTAAAAGATCTTTCCTGGGACTTCTAAAAAGATTATTAAGTTATTCAGGCCATAGGTGAAGATGTCCTAATTAAAATATTGAATATTTGCATTTCAATAGAATTTTTCAATGAAGAACTATCTACGTATAACTAGAACAGTACAAAGTTCTCCAGAAACAATAGTGGCTAGTCAATTCCTTCAAAATTAATAGTGGTAGTAACAATAATTAGTTAAAATAGCTAACATTTATATAGCATTTTGAGGTTTACAAACAGTGAGGTTTACAGACATTATTTCATTAAATCCTCACAAAAATTATATGAATGAATGAATGAAGTACTTGTAAAGCCCATACTATGTGCAAGGTACTGTGATAAAGAGCTGGGGATAAGTTCAGTCCAGTTCTCTCCAAGAGATTACATTTTAATGAGGAAGACAATACAATTGTAAGTTTTTGGCTGCAAGTTTGATGGAAAGATCCATGGTCCTTAGGGTGCAACAGCAAAGCAAATGGTAATTCCTTTTCTTTAATACCATTTACACTGATAAAGTTTTATCATTTTCTGATGTTAAATCATTAGACAGATCCGAGGACTTTGATGAAAAAGGCTTTCTTTTTCTGGATCTTCAATAATTGTGGTTGCAGTATTTGTAAGAGTAGTTGCCAGGCTGCTCCCAAGGTTTGCTTCCCATGGTGATGGCTGATGACATGATTAGAATTATTATTTTTTCAAAGGCTCTTGGGTTCAATAGCTTAGTCTGGCCCCATCAAGATCAGAAAGGAAATGATGGTTGAGGTGGTGTTGCTGGTTTGACTTGCTAGTAAATGCTACTTCCTGTCTCTTCCTCTTCTTGTTATTTTAATTAGAATTACCTACCTTATGGTAGGTGCTGAGCAATTGGTGCCACAGTTGGCACTCTCTCTATAGCAGCTGTCTCCCTTCCCTGGATGATGCAGGAGAGGGCTGCATTGGAAGCAAGACTGATGGCCTTGGGAGGTGAAGGGAAGAAAACTACTCCTGGATTTCCTGTGCCTATTTGCCTATTGGTAGCAAGTGGTCAACCACTGATGCTACTGGTAATGAGAAAGACAAACTCCCTTTCCACATAATAATAATAGCCCCTTGGGCTGGGTAAGAAGCAGGTGTAGTGATCTAAAGGGCACTGCTACTTCTAAGATTTCTGGTGTCAGAATTCTGGGCTACCCCCACCAAAATCTGAGAGAAAATGGTGGTCAAGTCGGTGATATTGGTTTGACTTTCTACATGTTGTTTTCCTTCTCTCCCTCAAAGTGCTCTGTCACAGTTTGACCGACTTGCATGTTTAAATGTGTCAGCAGTTGTCAGGGATGGTCAGCCCCTATCTAAAGAAGTCATCCTACCCATATAATGACTGCTAAGACTGAGCTGGAATTAGGAATGGTAATCTATAGATGAGAATTCCATGTCACTATGCTTGTCTGTTGGTGGCAGTTAATAAGAATTTGCTGTTGGTTTTGATAAGAAAGGTAGTCCCTTTCTCAATTTCTGTGAGGTAGGTTCTCAATTTACAGATGAGGAAACTGAGACTGGGAGACATGTTAAGTGATCCGCCAAAAGTCACATTACTTGTGTGTATTACTGTAGAATTCAAATTCAGATTTTCCTGACTTCAAGTTCAATCACTTAGAAAGCAATGAAGGAATTCCTTCTAATATCAAACTTGGAGTTTTTCTAATAGATTAACAAAGAGTAGATACCAAAGGGCATTATGCAACAAAAGTTTGCCAACTTTCATACAGGAACATGAAAAGACATATGGAAGGATTTATAAAGTACACCTGCAATTATTATCAAGAGCTAATGCTGTCCTGTTCCTATGGGCTAATGATCCTGCCCCTTGTGGTGTCAACAATAAGATTAAAATAGATGAACTGTGGATCATTTCCATCCCACCATTATGTTGAACTATGTAAGCTTCCATCTAGAGTAAGGATAATTATTTCACTAAGAGATATACTAAGAGATCAACTTTTTCATTGTCCATAAAATAGCATAATTTGTGTGAATATGCATACATATAAAAATTATGACATTCCAGTAGTCTATAAGAGCTCACATTTGAAGAGAAAACAGCAGTTGAACATGGATTCAGCCAGTCCTATGAGATAGCCATTCCAAAGGGACAGTTGATCTATAGTGGTGGAGACAGGGTGTTTGTCAGTCATCCAGCGCAATAACAGCACTGATTCCAGAAAAGTCAGTGGGAGCCACTGGGGAGAGTTCTCTTTTCTTTGTGAAGGGTAAGGCCACCCTGGAATGGGTTCACCTCAAAAGAGGAGACAATACCTTGGAAAGTGTCACAGTGCCAATGCATCTGTGAGATCAAACTCTAGTGAGTGAACTAACAGAGAGCAGTATAGTCCTATGAATGGCAATTGTCCTACTGGCAAAACTTTTGCCGATTGTATCATACTGATGAGTAGCTCACAATGCAAAGATGGAAGATTTGAATGGAAAGATCATATTGGCAATTTCCATTGGGAGATAGGTTAGAATGTACCTGATAGTTGCATTCTGTCACCAAATGTTACATGTTGGTGCTTGCCAACATGCCTCTCTGATACAGGAGGATTCAAAGACATTTAAAGCCAAGAAATTTCCACAGCACAAGATCATTTCTCATTATCCCATTTCCTATAAATCAGGTCCTGGGATGGAATAATTCTGGTAAAGACAAGTGAGAAGAATACCTTACATAACATACCCCTCACTATAATAAATAATTGTACAACTCATGCCTCTAATCATTTGGTTGGTTGGTGTGGTCCTCTTTAATACTGAAGGACTAGCAGTAATTATTGAGAGAAGCAACACATAGGTAGGGTACCTAGATCTCTAGTTAAATGAAAATCATGAAACTGGAGAGCCATTTTAGCCCAGAATTAGAAGAGAGCAGCCCAGATTAACTTTGGAAAATTTAAAATTCACCTGACCTCTTATGTTCTTCAATGTTCTCATTCTTAAAACAAGATTAGACTAGGTAATCTTTAAGGATCCTCTTCATTCTAACATGTCTAGGATAAATCCTAAAGATTCTTTTATGACTCAGAAGAATATCTAATTTTTTTTTGTTGGGACCTGTAATTTCATTGCTGTAGGGTACTTCCAAAAAGAAAACGCCTTCTCTCTGCCTGTTTTGATCAGTGACACATTTATAAGTCCTGTTCCATAGACATTAAATGACTTGTCCAGGATCACAGAGCCTTTATGTAACAGAAATAGGACTTGCACTCAAATCATCCAAACTCTAAAACATGCCTTCTAATCCTTATTCCATGATTCCAGTACTAACAAATAAATGTATTATTACCATAAATAGTTTGCATTCTATATTTATCCTGAGAAATTCTCATGCCTTACAGGATTTTTTAGTCTTTTATATGAAATATATGGAGACCCTCATCCTATTTTGTATAACTGAAGAGACACTACTCGCTTAATTGTGTTTCATGGTGATTCATGGTAAAAACAGAACAGTATAATTACATCACTTACATAACATAATATCACTTTTCTACTCTGATCATGCATTTTTAATATTAGTTAATTATAATAACTAAGATGGTAGACAATTCCCAGTTAGATTCCCTTCCCCTCTCCCCATAAGGAATAAAGACATCTTTCTGTATGGCTTTCTTCCCTGCTAAACTGAAATATACTTGAAATTATTTTTCTGATTTAAAATTGAGCTGCTTTTTCACAGGCTACCTAGGATCTACCTTTGAGTCTAATATATATATATATATATATATATATATATATATATATTATATATATATCACCCTTGGGGCTGAAAATTTGACAATATGTTATAAGAAGAAAAAAAGATGTAAGATGACTTCATTTTTAGAATTATAGTTCATGAGAGAGAGAGAGAGTTTACAGGGACTATCTTAAACTTCCATAATTGGAGAATATTATAAGAAAATATAATACATTATATAAATTATAGTATTCTATCCCCTTTCAATTAGGGTCATCTTTCTTGGGGAGAAAAGTATAGCCATTCTTACAAAAGAATACAGGGGGAAAAAAACAATGAAAATGCTTAGGGACATTGGGACATTTATGTGCATGAAAAGGTTTAAGAAAAGCTAGGGCTATCATCTGGCATAACGACTATCATTATGTGGATGGTTCTTAAATCTATTCACCTTTGACCTCTGTTTCACTAGTTGTCTCCAAGAAAACTTCTCTCTCAGATTTTTTGTTGTTAACTCAATTTAAGGAAAGTCCGTCCATCAACAATATTTATTTATCCAAGTACCCTGCTGTGTTTGTGTATTCTACTATGGGCACTGTGAGAATGGGAAAAATAAAGATAGAAACATTGTCCTGCCTCCAAGGATCTTATGGTCTAATTGAATATATATATACATACATATATATATATATATATATATATATATAGCATATAGATTTTAAAAGCACATTATTATTACCCCACAAGTGATATCTGTTATTCAATTTAATTAATCCATTGTCAATAGAATTATTGTGCTAAAGCTATAGAAAGAATTTTTCTGAGTAAAAGGACATTAAGAATAATCTTTTTCAGACATGTTTTAAAGGAGAAATAAAACACAGCTTCATAGAAAAAAGAGGAGAAGGATGCCCTGAACAAAAGTACTGTGATTTAAATAATTCGTGTGGCAGAACAGTGAGGTAAAGAATTGATTGTAAGTGAATTAAATTGGTGAGATTGTGAGTCCCGTAGTAGAAGGTCAAACAAGGGATTATATATCTGGCAAAATAAAAATTATGAACTGACTAAGAAAAGTTCTTTAGAAACACAAAGAGGTTCTACCTTAGAGTAAAGAAGACCTGCCTCTGATATCGATCATCTATGTGACAATGGGCAAGTTATTTAACTGTTCCTAGTCCCAGAAAATTTTTAAAAAGTATAAATTACAAAACAATAGATCAACAAGCATTTATTAAGCATCTCTTATGGTCTAGGCATTCTGCTACGCTCTGGAAATACAAAGACTAATGAAATTAAAAAGTCTTTTCCCTCAAGGATCTATATTATAACAAAGGAGATAACATGGATAATTAGTACATAGATAGAGACTAGATTTTATTGTAAATTCTTTGGAATAGGGAAGTCCTGGGTTGTGAATATGCTTCTACCAGAGCAAGTTGGTACTTTCTCTGCATTTTAGAATCTTAGAGAGTTGCCTAGAGAACTGAGGTGGAGGGACTTACCCAGGGTCACACAAATAATAATCTTCTGAGGCAACACTTAACTCAGCTCTTGCTTTCAAGGCTACGTTTCCATGTTGTTATACAAAAATATTAAACAAAAATTGAATAAAAAATAGTTTGCTGATCAAGGACACCAGCATCTGGGGGGAGGGGGTTAGAAAGGACCTCATGTAGAAGGTGTTACTTGAACTGAATTGTGAAAGAAAACAAGTATTAGAAGAGATGAAGTTAAAAGAGGTATGCATTCTAAGCATTCAGTAAATGAAAAGTAAATGAAAATAACAGATGGAGCATTAAGTTTGTGTGTATATGTGGAAGCATACTCTTGTGTGTGAGTGTGTATATGTGTGTGTATGTGTGTGTGTGCATGCACACATGATTAGGCCAATATGGCTGGATCACAGAATGTATGGAGGGAAGTAATTTGCCAAAAAAACTGAAAAAAAGCAATATAGAAAAGTTCTTTAGCAGCTGTGTAGAAGATGGATCAGGATTGAGAGAGGCTTGAACCTGAGCAACAAAATAGGTTATTGGAAATAGTCCAGGTGATGAAGTGATGAGTACCTGAGCTGGAGGCTGAAGAGGAAAAAGGTGGCAGTGTGAGTGGAAAAGAGGAAATAGATCATATTGTAGAGGTAGAAATGATAAATTGAAAACTGATTAAGTAGATGAGGGAGTGAGAGTGTGAAATTGAAGATGACATTGAGACTGCAAACCTGACTGACTACAGTAATAAGGAAGTTTGGAAAAAGGAGAAGTTTTGTGCTGCTTGAAATGTCCAATAGACAACATCTGATGTGGTCCCAGATCTAAGGTAAGAGTCTACATATATACATTTAGGAATCATCCACTTAGACATGGCAATTGACCTCATGGGAGGTGGTGAGGTATCCAAGTGTGAGAATGAAGAAAAGAGGGTCTAGGATAGTGCTGAGGGAGTTTATAGGCAGCAGAGAAGGAACCAGTAGTTAAGATAAGATTGAAGATGGGAAGGGGTGTCAGTAGAGGCATCTGCTGAGGAGAATGCTCTATAGAGGGCTGGTCCTTATGAAAAGAAAGACCACATCTTGATCAAAGACTGGAGAAAAGGTTGAAATGATAGGAAATAATATCTAAGTATTGTAAAATGAGAAGGAAGGGTGAAAAGAAAAGTCTTGACAAATAATCTTTATGCTGCTTTTTTCCTAGTGTCATCCTCCCAGAAATTACTCTATATAAATTCTGTTTAATTTTCTTTATATATGTACTTATTGTTCTCTCAACACCATCCCCTCAAAAGACTGTAAGCACCTTGAAGGTAGATTTTGTATCCCTTGCACTTTTAATAGTCCCAAGCCCATACACATACACATATATATCTGCTCTTCAAATATATATATATATATATATATATATATATATATATATACATATATATATAAATATATACACTTTATAAATATTTGTTGATTTCAAATAAATATGGGAAAAATACTACCATCTAACTAAACCTGCACTGTTAGCATGCAAGATATGGAGACAGAGGAGTGTTCAGATAGGTAAAAAGGAGAATCAGGAGAGAAGTAGAAATTTTTAAAAAATTAGAAAGAAAAGAGTAGCAAGAAGAAGTTATCCATAACATCAAAAGCTGCAGAGAGGGGTGGCTAGGTAGTGCAGTGGATAGAGCACCAGCCCTGGAGTCAGGAGTACAAGTTCAAATGTGGCCTCAGACACTTAATAACTACCTAGTGGGGTGGCCTTGGGCAAGCCAATTAACCCCATTGCCTTGCAAAAAAAACTAAAAAAGGGGGAAAAAAGCTGCAGAGATCAAAATGGAAGAAAGCTAAGAAAAGATTTAAGAAGAGAATGAGAGGAAAGGAAGTGGAGGCACCTGTTATAGACAACCCTCTCGAGAAATTTAGTGCAAAAGGAGGAGAGGATTACAAAGAGATGGACAGAACAAGGGATGGTATTTTTGAGGATAGGAAATACATAAGAGAGTAGGGATGCTAGAGGAGACAATTTTATGGAGATTTCTAAATGGAAGAAGCTTCTCTCTAAGGAGAAAGATTACCTTTTCATTTGAAATAGCATTTAAGGAGAAGATAGTGGTATATGGCACCTGAGTGAAGTGAGATGAGAAATATGAGGAAAGGGGGAGCTCTCTTGGAATAGTTTCAATTTTTCCAATGAAATTTTAAGTAAGATTCTCAGTGGATAAAATGGGGACAAGAAAAGTTGTGGTAAATTTGAGGTGGGGTTAAAAAGTTTTGGAAAATCATCTGTGATGAGTAAAACAGTACATTAATGAGGAAAGTATTAAAAAATTACTTTGAGGGGCAGGTAGGTAGCACAATGAATAGAGCATTGACTCTGGAATCAATAGGACCTGAGTTCACATCCGACCTCATATACTTGCCAGTTGCATGATCCTAGGCAAGTCATTTAAAAGTAATCTCCTCGATTTAAAATAAATAAAGGCTTACTTTGCCATTATCTGAGGGCCCATTCTAGATTGTGTAGCATAAATTTGTAGAGGACTCGAGCAGAGTTTTGAGATTCCCCTCACTCCCTTTTTATGCATCACATAACTAGGATTTTTTAATCAAATGTCAGAGATTAATTCATTCTGGAATAAAAAGCAGAAACATTGTCATAGAACATAATGATAGTTTTTACACATACTGTCTTCTTTGGTCCTCACAGCAATCCTTTTAAATAGGTGCTATCATTATCTCCATTTTACAGACAAGGAAACTGAGTCAGATAGTAGATAAGTGCCTAAGGTATAATTTAAACTGAGGTCTTCCTGACTGCAACTACAATAATTTCTCTGTCCACTGCACCACTTGGCTATCCAGACAAGACTCAGAGGTCTGTGGCCTACCTGCAACTCCCATAGCATCTTATAGAAAACTAGAACAATGATCTAGGACAAACTAGGTGGTACAGTGGATAGCTCACTGACCTTGGAATCTAGAGGACAAGAGTTCAAATCAAGACTCAGACACTTGACTCTTTCTAGCTGTATGACCTTGGACAAGTCACTTAAGCCTCACTGTCTCACATCCAAGGCCATCTCCAGTCATCTTGATTCATGATCTGGCCACTGACTCAAACGGCTCTGGAGGAGAAAGTGACTTAGTACAGCACTCCCTCACTCAAATTCAAATCACATGCTTGTCATGGCATCACCTCCCTGATATTGTGGTATTCTTCAAAAATGAAGGACAAACATTACTTAGAACAATGATCTAGGAGTCAAGAAGCGAGGTCCTCTTCTAGCCCCACTACCACAAACCTATATGAGGGTGTACACATCCTATAACCTCTGGTTCTTCAATTTCCCCATTTTCAAACTGAGGATAATAATACCTAATCTCCTCCCTACCTCTTAAAGCTATAATGAGAATTAATTGGATGTCTGCAAAGTGTTTTGACCTCCTTAGAAAGACACCCATGTGATTAAAACTCCTTAATTTCTCTCTCTTCCTGTACCAGATCTTCAATTATGATACGAATAAGCTTGCAATTCTGGTTCCAACTGACTCCCTTCCTTTCCCCTCCCTCCCCAGTATGACATGCAAGCTGTAATCAGGTGCAATTCTGTCTTGGAAACATCATCCCTAAAATTCTCTTTCTCTGTTTCATAATTCCTGATGTTTAAACCATCATTAATCTCAGTTATTGTAATCCCTTATGAATACTGCCTTTTTTTACCTCCAGAAGAGGAAATTTAATGGAAAGGAAGATTTTACTTTCTCCCCCATCAGGGGAGAAAGTAAAATAAAAAATTGAATTAAATTAAAAGTTCACATTTTAATCAAGAAACAAATAACCTTCTTCAAACATGCACATGTTAAGTCATTCCCAACTGTTCAAGCTGTTGCTAATCTCTTTTCCACTGGGAGAAATAAAGTGTATAAACTTGAAGGATGCAGGGCAATAGGAGAGGCTAGTAGTTGGGACAATTTGGAAAGGGAAGAGGACCAAGAGGGAAGAAAGTCATGGTAGTCAGGGGAGAGAAAGGGCATTTCAAAGAGCTGTGCCCTCATTTTTTAAAAGGAAGGCAGTTTAGAAAAACTAAAGAGGACTTACTGTTCATTTACCCAGGAAACTGGTGAACAGAGCAGCTGTTCCAGAGCTGTGGGCAAATGAAAAGAGACAAGAGTGGACTGGGGCAGAAAGAGAGAAAAAGAAGCAAAGAATGGGATAGAGACTTATTTCTCTGCTGCCATCACTATCCCCTTTTATCGGCAGATAGTATGCTGCAAGTAGCAATGAACCAAAAAAGGATTGTAAAATACTCTAAGAACAGCTGGCTAATACATTAATATAATGCTTACTGGGGCAGTTATGTGCCACAATGGATAGAATACCTTGAGTCAGGAAAATCTGAGTTCAAATTCAACCTCAAACACTTAGTGGTTGTATGACTGAGCCCTATTTGCCTTCGTTTTTCTCATCTGTAAAATGAGCTGGAGAGCTCCAGTATTTTTGCCAAGAAATCCTCAAATGAGTCACAGAGTCAAAAACGACTAAAGCACTGAGCAACAAATCTCTAGACACTGTGATAAGTACTATACAATTATTATATGTAAACATTGTCAACATGATATATATTGATCCTCCCAATATCCTTGGGAGAGATGTGGGTTTTTTTTTTTAACAGATGAGAAAATTGAGGCAGAGTTTAAATAGTTTTTCCATAGTTATATAATTAAAAAATGTCTGGGTTTGGATTTGACCTCAGGTCTTTCTGAATACAAACCCAATATTCTATCCACTGGTTTACCTAGTTATATAAATATTAATATAATAATAATAATAATAATAATAGTTAACACATAGCACTTATAATGTACTAAGCACTTTACGATTACTATCTCTTTTGATCCTCAAAACAACCCTGGGAAGTAGGTGCTGTTATTTATTTCATTTTATAGATAAGGAAACTGAGTCAAGCAGCAGGTTAAGTGACTTGTCCAAAGTCAATCTGAGGGAAGATTTGAATTTAGGTCTTCCTGACTCCAGTTCAGTGCCACTGAGTCACCTAATTTCTACTTTAACATAGTGATTTCTAACCTAGGGTCATGAATTCATTCTGTGTGTGTGTGTGTGTGTGTGTGTGTGTGTGTGTGTGTATTTTGAATTTACTTTTGTAATCTTATGCATTATGTTTTATGCATTTTAAAAAATTCTGAAAAGGGCCCATAAACTTCATCAGACTGCCAAAGCAGACCATCATTATATGAAAAATATTTACCCTTCCACTACACAAAAGAGGAGTTTACTTATTTTAAGAGAATATAAGGGAGACATTCTTCCTCTCCTTAAATGAAATGTCTTCTTTAATGCTGAGAATTGTATAGCTAAAAGTTTTGGTCCCTTTAAGTTCTTCAGCATTTCCCCAGGTTTCCTAACTGGGAGACTATGAGAGTGAGAAAGTGCCTGTAAATGAATCCAAGCTCTTTTCGAGACAGTATCAAATGCAAGGGCTCACAAGGAGTAGGTAAACTGTATTCAAGAAGGAAAGCACTCCTTCCTTAAATCAAATGTCTCCTTTAATGTTGAGAATTGAGTATCTATAAGTAATGGTCTGGTCTCATTCTCTCTGATATTTTCCCAGGTTTCCCAGGTGGGAGATTATGAGCCAATAGAGTGAAAAAGTGTCTGCAAATGTACCCACATTCTTTACATGAGAGAATTAAATGAAAAGGTTGAAAAGCTGCATAAGCATCATAGGAGCTATGATAATCCCAAAGTTGGTTGGTTTGAGACCGAGGCTGCCATCTCTCCAATTTTACAACCTGCTACTGCTGCCCCAACCTTCAATGTGACCCTAAAAACTACAGGAGCATTTGTAAACTTCTAGCAGTGACTTCAGACCAAAGAAACAGAAGTAAAAATATTGAGAATTTAGATGGTTTTTTGCAGGTGTGATAAATAACACAAAAGACACCTGAGGCATATGATATCTTTGAAAGTGCTGGGCAGAGAGGCCTCAATTAGGTGAAAGGAATTAGGGTGTGGGATATGTGGGGGAGGTAACAGCAGTATGGGAAAGATAGTTGTTTTACCTGTATTTATTTTAACTTATCATCACCATCATTGTTATTAATACTGCTTTGTTGCTATATTGTTATTGTTTATTATTATTATTATTATTATTATTATTATTATTATTATTATTATTATTATATTGCTAACCAGACACTAAACTCAATTGCTTCTGTACTGCTAAGGGACTATAAAGTTCTATCTAAATTTTGGTATGCAGGGGCAAAACGCCTGGGTTTTGTTTTGTTTTTTTTGCCTTTGTTGTATTGCCATATACCCTCAGTTCAATTGAGCACTTGCAAGGTAACAAACAAACTAAAAACAATCACAGCTAGACTAGGGATCAGATTTTTAATGTTTAATGTTTATAGATACTTGAGAGTTAGTTTTTATGAAATGAATGCCTTGCCTTCAGAATTCTTCTTCCTCGCCAGCCTATGTCTTAGTTTAAAAGGATACGGAATTTTGAGTAAGGATGCATTCTTTCATCCACCTCTCACCCTCACTTCAATATTATATTTCTACAATGGCTCCTTTTCTCTTCTCCCCTCCTCTCTTCTCCCTTTTATTTATGAACTCCATATAATACACTTAGGATGAATATATTCAATCCTCCTCAGGGTACCTATTATACCCAAATTTACATTTGCCTAACCCTTAGTTCAGACCCTATCCATTGAAGGCAATAAGATCATGAGTTTGTGATACTGTTTTCCTATTCAGAAGATCAGTCAAGCATTGGTATCAATATAAAACAGTTTTAAAGTGATTGCGTTAACCATAAGAATAAGACTAGACTTGAAATGTCATTAATATTGAAAACTCTCAGGTAAGAGATTCTTAGGTCTCTACGAATGTAGGTCAATGCCAACTCTGCAACTCATAGTCTTAGAAAGATGCCTAAAGCATTGAGAGCCTTAAGTGGTTAAGAGCTTAAAATGATATTATGGATATTATAAGGCACTAAAATGGGAAACTCATTCTAATCATATAATCTAAAATATTTATTTAATTTTATGATCATATTTAAAACTAGAAGGATCTTAGGGGTTTCTCTGTTCAGTCAAATCATTTTATAGATGGGGAAATTGAGGTCCAAACGGCTTAAATGGCTTGCCTAAAGATACACAGTACGCAGTAAAATAGCAGAATTAGAATTTGAATCCAGTTTCCATGATTTTTACTTTAGTTTGGATCATTTTTATACTTGGAATTTTATTTGAATTCTTAAAATAAAAAAGCACATTTATGTACCCAATTCAGACTTATAGGAGAAAATTTTTATTTCTAACATTATAAGGTTCTGATTCCTTGTTCCAAAATCAAAATCATGCCATTAATCTTACAAAGAATTTATTTTCCTCACATTTGGTTCATTCAGCTTTGTTAAATTAGGGAAGTTTGTTACTGAGGCCAAGGTTAATCAATAGATCAATAAGAATTAAACACCACCTATTTGTCAGATATTGTGCTTTTAAGGGCAAAGATTTAACCCCATTCTTTGTCAATTCCAGGCTTACGTAGCACCTTGATCCTTGGCCGATACTCTTTTAAGAGAGAGCTAGTCCTGGAGAAATAGAAACCACTATTGGAAAACAACCCCAAGATTATGCCTTATCTATGGTCTATGGGGAGAATATCTTCAAAGACAAAAGGCACTATTTGTAACAATTATCTCTAAAGCAAATTGCAGTAAAAGAACCAACCAAAAAGAGATGTACAATGGAATGGCCATTGTGCCAAGATCCTATGATTCATCAGAGTGCCTCTGATGGAATTCCTCATATGGAAGAATGTTGGTAGTCTGCATATGGGAGGGTTCATCATTTGTGTAATTCATAATTACACATAATGATGTATAATAGAAGTATCTTATAGCGATTTAAGGATATGCATATTTATTCTATAACTAGTTCTGGCCTTTAAACCATGCCATGAGAACCTTTTTGATTGGCTGGAGATACATTCAAAAAGCTCTAGTCAAACCTCTTTCTTTTGGTTTGACCTCTTCTTTTTGTGTGATGCCTTCATATTTAAGTGTCTAGAGAGAGACAATGTTCTAAATTTCTCCTTTTCCCCTGACTCCCACCAAGCAAGCACAGAGGAAAAGAACCAAGACCTATATCCACAGGAACAAAGGGCTTCAGAGGGAAAAGATAAATATGCCATTGTCTGTGTCTAATATTTTGTTTTGAGTGAAAGAGATTAATCCAAAGGCTATGACCTTGTGAATTTTAAAAATTCAAAAGAAGATGCGCCCAAGATCTAGTCAGAATTTGCAGCTAGCCCAGAGTCAATGTCCCAAGGAGCAATGAGTAACCTTACAGAGAGGGATTATCTAACAGTTCTTAGTATAACGTCTTTCACATAGTAGGGGTTAATAAATGCTAGTTGAGTGACAGACATGTCACATTTGAACATTAACTTTATGGGACCATTGCTATGTATACATTGCATTAAATCTGAGCTTACTGTCTCCAAGAACAAAGTACCATAGAAGATTATGCCCCTAAATTGTTGGGATACATGTTCTTTCTCTATCTTCAAAGTAGAAATCCCTTTCTAAAAGCTAATTTGATGTGAACTCACTAAATGAAGGTAGGGTTCTCCCAACTGGAGGTTAGTGGAGGTTCATGGTAACAGCAATAGAAAAGAAACGTTATTGGGGCAGCTAGGTGGCACAGTGGATAGAACACTGGCCTTGGAGTCAGGAGTACCTGAGTTCAAATCAGACCTCAGACACTTAATAATTACCTAGCTGTATGGCCTTGGGAAAGCCACTTAACCCCATTGCCTTGCAAAAACTAAAAAAAAAAAACAAAAAAAACCCCACACATTATAACCCCTCAGTGATACCACCAGAACTCTGATGGCAGGGGAAATGTATCCAAGAGAGAAAGATCAGAGAGATAATACAGAGACATGCCTTATTTTTAAGAAAACAAAAGACTAGCTAAGAATGGAAAGATCCACTAAAAATATGACCTTCCCTTTCAGTTATTTTTCTCCAGTTGCTTTAAAGTGAAGAATGTATGTTTTCCTCCTTCTCCCTCCTTTTCCTTTTTTTCCTCTATTTCCTCTTTTATCTTCTCTTCCTTTTTCAATCTCAAGAGGTTAAAATAAGACATTACATTTAAAAAAAAGTAAAATGAAAAAATAAAACCTCTAATATTGTTTGTTCCAAACATATTTTATCACCAAACAAATGAAAAAAAATTATATACCTACTATATGCCAATTTGATGTCATTTGTATCTATATATATATATATGTATATATATGTGTGTGTATATATATATATGTATATATAGATATATATTTATGACATTCCAAAGTGAAATTTAGGTATGTCTTTGAAAGTGTTGCTCAACATACTTTGAAGATTTATGTAAATGTTAAGTAACAATAACCTGGAAAGGAGGGAGGAAATGCCTCTAAAATCTTCATCAGGCTTAAAAGAATTCAAATGATTTTACAATTGCAGATTTCCTGTCATCTGTTTCAATGGCTATTCATAAACATACAATAATGATCAAAGGAGTTATTCTAAATGATGAGCGTAATAAAACACTATTATATATTGTCGACATTTCATTCTTTATCTCCTCTACAGTATGGTAGAAGTATATTTGCTTGAGTTGGGGAATAGCAAAGTAAGAAAAATGAGAATAGCTAACAATGGATGTAATAGTATAACTGAGAATATAGAAGTTTCATTAAAAAATGAGATTAGTCAGGTCCCAGAAACAAGCAAAATGGTGAAATGAAAGTGATTTCATTTCTAGACTGAGACAGGTTGAAAGAATATGGTGCAAGGAAACAGTGCTGAATTTGGAGTTGGAGGACCAGGTTCAGACTCCAGCTCCACCAATCTTATTACCTGTGAACTTGGAAAAAAGGCACTTAACCCCTTTGGACCTTGGATTCCTCATTTATAAAATGAGAGGTTTGGACAAGATGTGGTATAAGGTCCTTTGAGCTCTAAAACTGTGACCCTATAAAATAGCATTGCCTTTATATTGCAACATCAACTTGTGAGGATTATGATAAATGAGAAGTTCCAGTTATGGTCACAGGATGATGTATTTACACCTGGAAGGAATCTTAAAGGTCATCTAATTCAACATCCTTATTTTACAGATGAGAAAACAGGTCAGTATCTGCCCTCAACCTGCATTTCATGCTTTATTTTACCTTGCTTCTCTTTGTCCACTCTGGGTCCAATCAAACCAACCTTCTTGATGCTCTCTATATGTTACTCTCTCTTCCATATCCATGTCATTTCATAGGTTGTCCTCCATACCTGGAACACTCTCCTTCCTCATCTCTACCTCTAGAAGGTCTGATCTCTTTCAGAGCTCAGGTCAAGCACCACCTTCTTTAAAAGACCTTTCCTAATTCCTGTAGCTATTCGTGCCTCCTCTCCTCTCCCAAGGGAGCTATGAAGCAAAATGGATAGAGTACCAGATTCAAAGTCAGAAACAGTCAACTTCTGACTTGAAATTTGGCCTTAGACACTAGCTGTGTGACTCTTGGCATGTCACTTAACCTGAATTTCGTCAGTTTCCCCCTCTGTCAAATGAGCTGAAAAAGGAAATGGAAAACCACTTCATTGTCTTTGCAAAGTTAAACCCAAATGAGGTCATGAAAAGAACACAACTGAAATACAACTCCTTCAATTATCTTGTTAATTTGTATATACTTTATATATGTGCAAGTTATCAAGCTATCACATATAGTTTAATATAATCTCTTTGAGGTCAGGAACTGCCTTTTTTTTGGTTTTGTCTATCTAATTCTTTTTTGTAGGTTTGTTTGTTTGTTTGCAAGGCCACACAGCTAGGTAATTATTAAGTGTCTGAGACCGGATTTGAACCCAGGTACTCCAGACTCCAGGGCCCATGCTTTATCCACTGCGCCACCTAGCCACCCCGTATATCTAATTCTTTTTTTTTTTTTTTAGGTTTTTGCAAGGCAAACAGGGTTAAGTGGCTTGCCCGAGGCCACACAGCTAGGTAATTATTAAGTGTCTGAGACTGGATTTGAACCCAGCTACTCCTGACTTCAGGGCTGGTGCTTTATCCACTACACCACCTAGGCCGCCCTGTATATCTAATTCTTAACACAATGGATGGCACAGAATAGGCACTTCACAAATACTTATTGATTGATTTATTGTTAATTCAATCCTAGGTCCACTGATTTCCAGTCCACTAAACCATGCTGTTCCTAATGGACCAATCAATCATTACTCTATTGAGTACCTACTGTGTTCTGTGCTGGGATCCGTGAGGAATAGAAAAGTAACCCAAGTTATAGTTCAAAAGATATTTTTATTCAATATTAGTGAGTTATGTGTTCCTGTAGTTTGAAAGGGAATAATTTGTCTGGAGGATTATTGCACCCCCAAGAAGATTACTTGTAGCCCCAAACTCACCATTGTCTTGGTGTTGCCATAGAAACCAGACCAAAGAAGTAGCTATGGTGGCTGAGCAAACACATTTCTCAGAATTCATAGGATCTGTGATATTACCCATTGTGATGGAAAAAAATGCCAAGAAAGAAATGAGAAATTGGATTTCATTTTAATTAGCCAAGTGGAGAAGTAGGATATTGACAGGATATAAAAGTGTGGCTGACTGTGGTGAAGAACAGGAGTTGAGCAAAGTAGCCAGAGATTACTCTAAATTGTAGGGCAAAAGCAGAAGTGAGAGTCATCTTCTGGAGTAGTAGGACCCTCTGCTTCCCTCTGTTCATTAAGAGCACCTTAGACTAAGGCCTCAAAGTATAGTTTAATTCGATTATTTCCTGCTTCATTTCTGCCCAGCAACAGATAAGGGGAGAAAATAAGCAGGTTGTCATTTCTCAGCTTCTTTAAAAATAACCAGTAACTGTATTTTCATTTCCTTAAAGCTTAACTTTAAGGGTTAACTTTTCAATTCTTATGAAATTTTAATTTTTAAAAATGTTTTATGATTTTGCAATATATATATAATTTTAAAATTTTTATAATTTTATATAAAAAGTGGACATCAACCCAAAACATTGTATATTTTACACAAATGACATGATAATAATAATAATAGTGACTAACATTTAGTGCTTACTACATATCTCTTTAAAAATATTTTCTTATTTTATCTTCAGAACAATTCTTTGAAGTTGGTGCAATCATTATTTCAGTTTTTCAGATGAAGATATTGAGGCAAACAGAGAGTAAGTGATTTGTCCAAGAATACACAGCTATTATTTTGAATTTGAAGTCAGAATGCCTGGCCTGGGGTCAGAAAGACCTATCATTTGTAAGCTAACTGCCCAAAAATGAGCTTTTCTCTTTTAAAAAGATGCAAAAATTTTCCCCCTTTCTCAAAAGCTGGGGTTAAAGGTCATATTTCTAGAATCTGAGAAAGAACAGATGAGTCATAATTATCTTCTAGTCCTGAATAGAAAGACCCTTGAGAAAATATGAACTGAAGAAGAAAAACCCACACAGAATGAGGGGTGGAAAAGTGGTGCTACAGTCCTTTAACATTCAACAAGTCAGTGGTTCTAGCACCAAGCCAAGACTTATTAAGTGAGACTCTACTATTTTACTTGAGGCATTTTAATATCCAAGAGCTCCATTAATAAGTTGGAGCTTTATTCCCAAGATTTAGTCTGCACAGGACCTTAGAGATCTTTGAATCCTTTTGTGCTATTCAGTGGATTTGTCATATCTGACTCTTCATGACTCTGGAGTTTTCTTGGCAAAGATACTGAATTTGTTTGCCATTCCCTTCTCCAGCTCCTTTTATAGATAAGGAAACTGAGGCAGAGTTATGTGACTTGCCCAGGTTCACACAATCAGCATCTTAGATCAGATTTGAACACAGAAAGTTGGGTCAACTCAACACTCTAACCACTGTACTTAGCTGCCTCCATTTGACTCCTGCCTATTCTTTATACAGATGAGGAAAGGAGTAGAGGTAACTAGCCAAAAGACATATAAGCAATAGGTTAGCCAAATAAGTTCAAATTCAGGTCTTCGGATTAAAACAGGTAGATGGTATAGTAAACACAGAACTAGATCTGAAGGCAGGAAGACCTAAATTTAAACATGACCTCAGACACTAAAGTCTGCTACTCTGAGCAAGAAATTTAGCCACTGTTTGCTTCAGCTTCTTCAAGTTAAAAAAAAAACCAGATAATAATAGCACCAATTATAAAGAATAGCTGTGATGCTCAAATGAGATGATAAATTTTAAAGTACTTACTTAGCACAGTCTGGCACATGATTGGTGTTCAGAAAAGTTTATTTTCTTCTTATTTGCCCCCCACTCCAATGCTTTCTTCAACTATACCACAATTCTCTAAACTACTACACCTATGTTGCTTTGAGCTAATAAGAACTTTTTTTATTTCTAGCTCAGACTTTTTCATATAAAAGAGATATTCACATACACACACACACACACACACACACACACACACACACACACTGTACAAGTAGAAGTATTACAAAGCAATCTCAAACATTCCTGGTTAAATAATAGTTGGGTATGATTCTGCAATGAAATCCCAAGCACACCCAATGCTACTGAGGAAGTTACTTTGGGAGATATTGTAAAATTTCATAATCTCATCATCCATCATTCATAACTTTGGAGCTTCTCAATTGATCTTCCAATACAGTAAAAGAGAAAATTCCAAGCTAAGTTCCCTTTTATGAGTCCAAAGGATTGGATATTTGCTCTACTAAGGTCTCTTGCCGTTCCCTCATCAAATCAGAAAAAGACACTGAATGAACTAGTGTCATTACTGAAAGTCCATGTCACTAGCACCTCTATCCACCAATTGGAGAGTGAAATTTTTACACTCAGAATTGACAACACAGGGAGGGAACTGATATTTTGAAGAACTGTGTATGTTTCCTTAATTCTGAGATGTCAGGGATTTCTTAATTGATATCACAGTATTATTTTTATGTGGAGTTTATGATGAAACCTCACAAAAGGTGCCCTCCAGTGGTTTTTCCTTACTAAGCCAAAATTAACATTCTTAATGGTTGAAGATAAGGCCCAAGGCAGTGAAAATGTATTGCCACATGTCACTGAAATTAATGGGGCACTTTCTACTCTAATTGCTGTCCATGGCAAACAAGCAGTTCTTGTCAATGTGAGTGGTAGATGTAGGAAATGCACAATTCTTGAATGAAAGAATGATCATAATCAAAAGACTTGTATTCGATACCTATTTTTTATTTAGCAATTTGTTATACAACTCTGAGCACACATCCTCATTTAAAAATTGAAAAGTTCAGACTAGATCATCTCGAGGGTCTTTTTCAGGTCTAAATCATATGATCCTAAGACAAATAATATAATTAAAGCAAATACTGTGAGGTATTATATGAATATATATGAGGATATGAACATATATAGATATCTATTTATAGATAGATAGATAGATAGATAGATAAATAGATAGATAGATAGATGGATAGATAGATGGATGGATAGATGGATGGATGCCAGGAAAACTCTCCTAAAGAGAATAATTTTGCATTAATTATAACTGGAATCCCATAGCAAACATGGCTGTCATAACAGATAAGAGAGCCAGAATTGGTGTCAGAAAGACCTGTATAGGGGTGGCTAGGGTGGCACAGTGGATAGAGCACTGGCCCTGGATGCAGGAGTACCTGAGTTCAAAACTGGCCTCAGACACTTAATAATTACCTAACTGTGTGGCCTTAGACAAGCCATTTAACACCATTTGCTTTGCAAAAATCTAAAAAAAAAAAAAAATACCTGTGTTCCAACCCAGTATCTAGTATTCCAACAAAAAAGCAGGCATTAATGTCTTCTTCCTAAAGCACAGTTCAGACAATTTCAATTCTTCCCTTCCCTCATTCAATAAATTCCAGTGGTTCCCTCTTACTAATAGGATCAAATTAACAATCATGTTTGACTCTTAAAACCATTCATCATCTGCTTCCTCTCTATCTTTCCATCATTCTTAAAATTCACTTGGGCCAGCCAGATGGCACAGAGGATAGAGCACTGGCCCTGGAATCTGGAGGGCCTGAGTTCAAGTCTGACCTCAGACACTTAGTAATTGCCTTGTGACCTTGGGCAAGTCGCTCAAACCCCAACGCCTTAAATAAATTTAATTTTTTTTAAAATAGGAAAAAATAGATAATCTACTCCTAGCACATACTCTACAATCTAATGATGTTGACTTCTTTACCATTCTTCTCATAAGACACTCTTCTGACTCTGCATTTTCTTTTTATTTTTTTGACTGTATTTTCAGTGACTATCACCCATTCCTGGACTGCTCTCCTGGCTCATTTCGGCCACCCCATTTCTATGGTTAATTAGGACTTCATATTCTAATTTAAATCTTCTACAGGAGTCCTTTCCTGAACCCCTTAATTCAATGCCTTTCCTTTACAATTTTATATACTCATATATCTGTTCACATGTATATATGTACATATGTGTATAGATGCATCTATGTATATATGCATGTATATTCATGTATGTGTATAATGTTTTGTATCCAACTCTTTATGTATGTATTTATTCTTCTTTTGACCAGATGAGTGAAGCTCAAGTGTTAACATCTGGGGCAGCTAGGTGGAGCACTGGATAAAGCACTGGCCCTGGAATCAGGAGTACCTGGGTCTCAGACACTTAATAATTACCTAGCTGTGTGGCCTTGGGCAAGCCACTTAACCCCATTTGCCTAGCAAAAAACCTAAAAAAAAAAATCTGGGGTGGGGCAGCTAGGTGGCATAGTGGATAAGGCACCAGCCTTGAAGTCAGGAGTACCTGGGTTCAAATCCGGTCTCAGACACTTAATAATTACCTAGCTGTGTGGCCTTGGGCAAGCCACTTAACCCCAATTGCCTTGCAAAAAACCTAAAAAAAAAAGTGTTAACATCCCTCCTCATTTGTAAAGATATCTACTGATCATGAGACAATTTTCACTAATCTTCATTTCCTTCCCCCTTTCCCAGTATATTTCTCTTTTTCTTTCTTTTCATTCTTTTCTTAAGATACAATAGAACCATTCTGTGGCCTTGTCTAATTGGCTTCTATTACCCTTAATGATGACATAGTTCAGAAGAGATGTGCATCAGCTCTTCATATAAGCAATATTTCTTTGTTTAGTCTTTAATTGTTGTTGATTTATGTTTCTTATCACTAAACTTCAGAATCTCTCTGCAGATGACTTTTTCATCAGCAATGCTAGAAGTCCTCTATTTCATTAAAGAGTCATTCTACCCCCTACCACCTCCTCAACCCCATAATATTATACTCAATTTTGCTAGATAAGTTAATTTTGGTTTGAAATCCATATTCTTTGCCTTCTGGAATATTACATTCCATCTTCTCTTCTCCTTTGAGTGATAGTAGTTACATCATGTATCATCCCAATGGTGACTCCTCAGAACTTGAATACTTTCTTTCTGGCTATTTGAAGTATCGTTTCTTTTATATATGAGTTTGGGGTTATGATTTTTCTTGGAGTTTTCCTTTTGGGGTTTCTTTCAGGAGATGATCAGTGATTTTTTATTCTATTTCCACCTTGATATTTAGTTCTAATAGATTTGGCAGTTTTCTTTGATAATTTCTTAAACTATGATGCCTAGGCTTTTGCTTTTTCTATTTGGACATGGCAATCATAATTACACATAATGCAAAAGGATAAGGAAAAATGTATGGTCAATCTATACAAAAGCAGCATATTTTCAATGACTTACATATGAGAAGTGGTATAAAAGACATCACTGGTGGAAAAGATGTGTAAGTCATATAGCTAAGGAAATGAAAATAAACAAGGCTAGTGAATACTAGGATCTATAAAAAACATAACGATCACCAGAGGCAGTCTTCCATTGTATTGAAGGGATCCTCTCTGAAGGATTTAAAGAAGGACATGGATAAGAAAAACAGACTAGAAGAGTGGGTGGAAGGGTTGTGATGTACATAGGAACTAATTTTAGATAGAAGATTCCTAGTGTTCATATTCAGTAGATAACCTAAATCATCTAATCCAAAATCTATTATTCCTTACTTGATAAATATCCTTTTTGTTCTTTATTTAACAACTTTCATTAACCTCTTCTTCTGGATATTCTCTCTTCAGTCAGCATTTGTTCACTTATTGGGAGCCAGGGTCTCTAAGCTGTTTGACACAGTCGCAGCAAGAAGACTCAAGGCAATCACATTGCCTGATGGAACAAAGCTTCAACATTTTGAAATCTTTGGAAAATAAAGCACTGGGAGTTCCAGGGAGATGTCAGAATATATACAGGGATACCAGATACAAGATGGGTCAGATAGAATTCCAGGAAAATTAATAGTTTTGCCCCCCCTTATCATGCACAGGAATATATGATAAAGATGGTGAGAGAATAGTTGGTATGGGTGACCAATATGTGAACTCTAACAGCCTTAGTTTATTGGGAAAGAATAAAAAGTCATAGAAACCATAGAGTCTACCAACAAGGGCTGAAAGGAAAATTGGTTATTGAAGGAGTCAACGGACGGGTGGACAAACATAACTACCCTCACTATAGGTTGTTATGGGAGCATATTGAAAAAACATTACATATGCAGTACAAAGCATTCCATTAAACAAATTATATCAAAGATTATTATAAGGAAAGTTCTGTTTAATTAATAACTTTACTATGCAGCAACAAACTAGGCAACAGGCAGGTTGAGGTCATCATGGTCTGAGCAGGGACAAGAAAATTAACTACATGATTGATAATCACACTTGTAACCACTACATGATCAAACTTGTAACCATATGAACTATATGATTAATGATGAAAATTGTACACTTTTGTAACCAAAGAAAAGATTTCAGTTTGCTTGTTTGATATGATTCTGAGACTATAAAAATAAATCCAAGCAGCTGACAGTCAGTCAACCTGCTCCTGCCTTTACCCACTTGTTGACTCAACTCATTTCGCCGAATCTATCCTTCCTGTCCGGTTCCAAGGCCCCCGCGGAAGCTGGACCCCCCGCATTCACTATTCTATCACAGTTTTTACTGTTTTTGTCATTTTTCAATTGTGTCTAACTCTTTGTGACACTATCTGGGGTTTTCTAGGCAAAGATACTCAAGTGTTTTGCTTGTTTGCTCATTTTTCAGATGAGGAAACTGGGGTAAACAGGGTTAGATGACTTATCTGGGGTCACAAAGCTAGTAATTATCTAAGGATAGATTAAAACTCAAGTCCTTCTAACTCCAATCCCAATTCTCTATTCACTGTGCCACCTAGCTGACCATTATGCCTTCTACTTGCCTAATTAGACAACTAAGTAGTACTCAGTCTTCTTTGCAAAATGTTTTTTCTGTTACATATGCCCTTTGTGTGGTATATGATAGAGCTGCTCCCTGGGATTTCTTTTCTTCTCTATTTTCAGTGATCCCATCAGAAACTTTAGGTTCAGCAGTTAACTCTCTGATTTTTCATCACAAATTGGTTTTCTTCTTCTTAGTCATAACTCTCTTCTGAGATTGAGGACTGTCACTTTCTGACTACCAGACCCTGGATGAAGAAACTTAACAAATTCTCTTATAACCTCTCATTTTAATTCTGTGTCAATTGTTCTTTCAGATGTGTTTTGTAAACATGTAGCAAATTGTTGGGTTTTTTATTTTAATCTATATTGTTATACGACCTACATTGATAGTTATGCTTTGTTAAATTTGCTTTATAACAATATTGTTATAAACTTTGTTTTAATGGGGGGGGGGAGCTAGGTAGCACAGTGGATAGAGCACCCGCCCTGGAGTCAAGAGTACCTGAGTTCAAATCCAGACTCAGACACTTAATAATAATTACCTAGCTGTGTGGCCTTGGGGAAGCCACTTAACCCCACTGCCTTGAAAAAAAACCTAAAAAAAAAAAATAAAGCAATCACTACTAAATTGTTATTACTTAGAGCAATTATGATCCTGGTTTCCTCATTATATTCACCTCACAATACAGACATAAGTCCCTGGGTCTTATCCTCTTCTATCTTTCTCTCTCTTTTATCTTCTGATTCTTATTTTTACTCTTGTTATTCAGTCAAGCCTGATTTTTCATGACCCCATTTGAAGTTTTCTTGACAAAGATACTAGAGTGGTTTGCCTTTTACTCTTATATCTCATTTTTTCAGATGAAGAAATTATGACAAACAGGATTAAGTGACTTGCTCAAGGTCACACAGCTGAGGCCACATTTGAATTCAGGTCTCCCTATGTTCAGTCGCAGAGCTCCATGAAACTCCCTCTCCTAGCTGTTCTGATTCTTGTATTCCCTTGCATTTTCTTTTATGATTTTTTAAAATATTTAGCTCTTGAATTGTTTTTATTATTGTTGTTGTTTTCTGAGACAACTTGGTGATATAGTTGATGGAATACCAAGTCTGGAATCAGGAAGACCTCTCTTCAAAATTAGTTTCAGATAATCACTAACAGGAAGGTCTAGGCAAACCTGTTTGCCTCAGTTTCCTTAATTGTAAAAAGGAAATAATAAAGGCATCTGAATAATAGGGCTACCAGGCACCTAATTGGCATTTATATAAATACTTAATATCTTTCCTCCTTCCCTCCCTGGTTATTATTTTTTAGACCAGACCAGAGATTCTCAGACTGTCTTTTCAACCTGTCTTCCAAATCATTTTTAAAAATGTATATAGTTCATGTAATGTTGATTTTACCATTTTTTATTTTGCTCCAATAGTCCTTGTTGTATCATTAAATCTTTGAAGTGTATTTTAAGGTTCTAGGTTTTTCTTCCAAGTCATAAATTCTCCTTTTAAGCTTTTTAATTAATTTCTTGCTTGTGCTTTATCTTCAAAGGACAGGTACAAATGCAAAAGTGAAAATGAGGTTTCCAATAAAATCATGTGAATGCTTGAAATGAAGAAAGTGAAACATGTGAACGTTGAGGATTGACTATGTGTTATATTTTAGGTTATTATCTAACTTTATCCTAACATACACCCTGTGAGGTAGGTACTGTTAATATAAGGGAGGTGTATGTGCTTAACCCTTTGCAATCAAAGGCAAAGTGAAGCTTTGACTCACTTGCTGCCCCCCTCACCTTGTGTCCCTGGTTATTATCTCCATTTTATAAATGAGGAAACTGAAAATGAAAGAGCTTAAATGCCCATATTCAAACTGAATCAGGATTTGTATTCAGATTTTGTCTTCCTGACTCCAGATCTGACTCTCTACCCATTGTGCAAACTGCTTTCATTCTCTTAAATCCAACTGATTGGAATGTTTTGTAAGACAAGTTTGGCAAAGAATCATTGGGAAAATATTGTAGTAGTATGCTAATTGATTAGTGATATATTACCCCTGGAGTTGATTCCTATCCTTCACTAATGGTAATTTCTATGAATTTTTGCAAATACAACATTCAGGATACCTTATATTTCTGTCATATAAATAATCAATACAACCTGAGACATATGAATGCATTAGTTTATAGACTTCTTTCTACATTGCATTTTGACATACATCCCAAAGCAGTTCCTCCTATTGAAGTGTCTCTTTTCCAATTTACTGTAAATTTGTTATATATACCAATATGCAGATATATGTACATATATATGTCTTTCTTTTTATCTTCATATATATTATATTATATCATAACATATCATATCATATCATATTATATTAACATTAACTTATGGATTAGATAATAATTAACCCATTAAATTAATTACCCAATAATTAATTTAATGATTAACTATTTAAGAATTAAGCCATATTTAATAACTAACATTTACATAATGCTTTAAAGTTTGCAAAGTGTTTTACATAAACTAGATGAATCTTATAATAATTCAATAAAGTAGGTGCTATTATCATCTTATTTTACAAATGAGAATATTGAGTCTGAGAGGTTAAGTGATTAGCCGAGGGACACAACTACTATATGTGAGATAGATTGACAATCAAGTATTCCTGACTTCATATCTGATGCTCTAGATTCTTCAAAATATACAATATTCTATAGATAGATGCGTGCGCACACACACACACACACACACACACACACATCTCTAGCCCTGACTCAAGGAAAAACTGAAACACAAAGATCCTCTATCAAAGCATGTGCTTTCAACATGAAGTCTGAGAGAATTGTTGAGAGGAGTGGGTTGTTGAAGTTCAGTGACTTTACCAGGATCATACAGAAAAATGTATTAATAAACATTTATTAAATGTTTACTGTTCCAGACACTATGATAAGCCCTGATAGGGCAGCTAGGTGGTGCAATGGATAGAGCACTGGTCTTGGAGTCAGAAGAATGGGCGTTTGAATCCAGCCTCAGACACTTACTAGTTGTGTGACCTTCACTTGATACTGATTGCTTCACAACCAGGGCCATCTCCAGTTGTGCTGATTCATATCTGGCCACTGTATCTTAGATGACTCTGGAGGAGAAAGTGAGACTGGTGACTTGGCATAGCACCCTCTTATTCAAATCCAATTCATGTGTGCTTACCATGGCATCACCTCTTCTGATGCCATGGGCTTCTTCAAGAATGAGGAAAAACATCATTATTAAGCCCTGACAATACAAAGGAAAGACAAAAATAGTTCTTGCTCTCAAGGAGCTCATTTTCTAATGGGGGAGATATACAAAGACCTATTTTCAACCCTTATGTGTGTACATGTATACATGTACACACAGATATATGCAAGGAAGGAAGGAAGGGACGAAGGAAGTGAGGGAGGGAGGAAGGAAGGGAGGGGTAGGGGAAGGAAGGAAAGAAGGAGGGGCAGAAAGGGGGAAAGGGAAGAGGGAGGGAAAGGGGAGGGAAGGGGAGGGAGGGAGAAGGAAGGGAGGAAGGGGGAAGGGGGAAGGGAGGAAGGGAATAAGGAAATAAAAATAGGTAGGTAGATATCTAGATAGATAGACCTAGATCTACTCATCTTCAGTAAAACAAACTCTAAGTATGTACAAAAATATTGATCATTCATTTTGAGGGATTAAAGAATGAGAATATGAGGGAGTGGCCATAAATTTGGGAATAGATGAATAATTTATATAAATGTGATGGAATACTATTGTGTTCAATTCTTATCAGGGTAATTAATGACCAACCACAATCACAGATAACTAATGTTGAAGCATAGTTCTTAGTTTCTGATAGTTAAAAAATTCAAAATGTCGAATGAGATATTTTTTTTGGACATGGACAATGTGGAAATTTTAATTGACTATACATGATTTTAATGAATTTTGTTTTTCTTATGTTCTCAAGGGGTGGGGGGAGTTGAAAAGAATGGTGAGAAGGTGAATCTTGACTGATTAAAACAATTTGATAAAAGGACAGTTCAAATCCTACTCTCTTCCTTTGCCACCTCTTCTCTCCACCCTACTTTCATACTCACATTTCCTTTGGAACTTTCCATTTACTCTGTATATATTTTATGGTAGAAGCAAGCCTGCTACATATTAGTTCAGATGCCATATTGAAATGGGGTTATTGAATTTTTAACAAAAGGGGTTTACTTAGTATTTTAGTTGACAGGACTTCCCTCTCCTGGAAACTCAACTACTTATCAGGGCAGATTATAAAGACTTTGAGGCTCATATTCTTTGTGGATGGGGATTTTTAATCCCCTTAGGCATTTGGAAAACCACATCAATATAGACAGAATCTACTAGGAAGCTAAGTTCAAGATTTAATCAAGACCTGAGTATAGCCTAGTCATCTTTTAGGGAAAATTAATTGAAGGTGGACTAGGGAGAGAAAAGGTATGAGGAAAGATATCATTCCTAACACATCTTGTATTATATAGTTGTTTGCATGTTATTTCCTCTAATAGAATGAGCTCCTTCAGGACAAGGGCCATGAGTTTATCTTTCTTTGTAACACCAGAGTTTAGCATGGTGGCTAACAGTAAGTGGTTAATAAATAATTATATGACTAACACATCTCCCACATATCAACTTTTCATTTAGTCATCACCCTAGCTTAGGCATTCATCACCTCCACCTGGCTTCCCTCAAAGGAAAACTCAGGTGCCATATTCTACAGGAGGTTTCTCCTGTTCCACCCAGTTTTGCTTCTTCCCTACCCATCCCTACACCCCCAAAAAGGTACTTTGTATAGATTTTTTTTTATTTAACTAAGAATATGTTCTGTAGTGGACTCTAAATACCTTAAGGGTCAGAACTCTTTTATTTTTTTTCCTGTATCCTCAGCACCTCAACTAGGGCCAGACACTTTGTAGTCTCTTAATAAATATTTGCTGAATTGAATATATATGCTTCTATTCCCCTTCTCAAATCTCACATGCTAGAATCTCTCTTTGAACCTCTTTGATGCACTTCATTTTAACTTTTATAATTTGGGTTTTTATATTATTCCCCAATTAGATCATAAGCTTTTTCAAAAAAAGGGCCTGAGTCTTGTTTCATCTTTCATCTATCCCCAAAGTGTATCCCACATTGTCAGTACTTTAAAAAAATGTTTGTTGAATTGAAATTAAGTAAAGATGGGAATTAGAGTATTTCTGGGTCTGATGTAAGTTAATACCTCTAGACTCCCTTTACTATTCATGATCATTCAGGAAAAAAGTAAACAAGAGATGGGTAGGCATACTTATAAAGCAAATACAGCATCAGGGCTGCTGTGGTATCAGGCACAGATGAATCTCTATAATTATTATCTAGATTAAATCTCACATACAAAGTATTATACTATACATTTTTGGAGAATGTGCTTTGGAAGTTTGGGAATAATCTACATTATAATTTTCTCTTATTTTCTTTTTTCTTGTTATCTAATGGATGTGTAGTGATGAAGTCATAAGAACCATATCAAAGGATATTACATTTATTCTCACTAGATATTTTATTATCTTTCAAACAACTGGATAACAATACCTTATACGCATTGTTTTCTAGGCTTACAAATCAGGAGCTTTATAAATATTCATAAAAGCAGACTATTCCCTACAGAATTATCTCCAAAACAATAATTATGCAAATTACTGATTGTCCAAAGCACTTAATTTCTTAGCAATATGCAATCTGAGCTAGCCTAAAGACAAGTTAATAAACAGTCTTAAAATTAAATGATAGAAGTGCCTCAGCTCTATAATCAGTGATAAAGTTTGGAAAACAGAATGAGCAATCTCTGAGGCAATTTTTAGTTTGATAAACACTTACCTAAAATACTTTTTTTTCATGACTATCAAAGAAGATAGAATCTCTGAGAGATCTTATAAACACTGCAAGTAAATCTGACAAATTACTATGTCTGTTATGTCTGATATAGTGAGTAATTTTCTAGTCAGTCCTTCCTGAAGTGAAATCATTTGCTTACTCATATACTTAATGCCACTTAAATTTTAACTTTTACTTGGCTTATCCAGGATTAATAGGATAATTTTCATTCTTTTTCATCTTAAAAAAAGATACCTACAATTAAATTTCTATTTCTAATGGACCTTGGAATTCCTTTAGTCTCCTAGGTCACACAGTTCAATAATAATCACCATTATCATGCTAATATAAATGACTTTTGAATGTCTATTGTGATTGGAGACAAAAAAGGGTAACATAGCTAAAGGAATGCTTTCTTCAATATGTGAAGGATCCAGTATTACATGTTCAAGGACACTCTCCTATTCCACCTAAACTGTTGAACTGAAGAGCTGTTGTACTTGATGTTTGTCCTTCATTCTCAAATAAGACCAGGATATCAGGGGAGATGGTGCCATGACAAGCACATGAATTGGATTTGAGTGCTAAGTTGTGCTAAGTCACTAGCCTCACTTTCTCTTCCAGAGCCATCTCAGTCCAGTAGCCAGATATGAATCAGGAGGACTGGAGATAGTCCTAGATGCAAAGCAATCAGGATTAAGTGGCTTGCCCAAGGTCACACAATTAGTAAGAGTCAAGTGTCTGAAGGATTGTAACTCCCATCCAACTGACTCTAAATTCAATGTACCACTTAACTTCTCTTAAGAGAACATATCAGCTGGTGGTTGGTAGTAGTCAAGGTGATGAGCCTCTCCCTAGTCCTTAGAGGAAAGGAAAAATATCCATTATTATATCACAATTATATCACAAATTTTTAGGACCTTACATTGTTGTAAAAGAACCTTGAGGCCAGCTAGGTGGCACAGTGGATAAAGTACCGGCCCTGGAGTCAGGAGTACCTGGGTTCAAATCCGGTCTCAGACACTTAATAATTGCCTAACTGTGTGGCCTTGGGCAAGCCACTTAACCCCATTTGCCTTGCAAAAACCTAAAAAAAAAGAAGAACCTTGAAAATGTTTTTATCCTGTTATAGTACAAAAAGACTTTGGAGTAATCTCTAATAGAGTAATTAACTACATTGACTTTTGATTTAACCATCCTTAGCCCATTTCAGTCCCAGGCTGTCACCAAACTTTTTCCTGAGTTTATATACTCAAATGGATCTATGACTTCATCACTACAGATATTCCTGCCAAGGATACACTTTGCAATCCATGTATCCCTTTACATTCTGTGAGACTCTTGTGTTTTTTCCTTGCACAGGGTTCTAACCAATGCATTGATGGATTTCAGAATAAGGTCACTAATCACTTTTTTTTGAAAGCATGAAAATAGCAATGGAGCATATGCCAATTAATCTTCATTCTTCCAATGTAACCAGCCCATTATTTTTTTGTGCTCATAAATTTCCTTACAAAGTTCTTTTTTTTCTAAAACATCCTTTATAATACCCTATTTACAATGTATTGAAGATTATATAAAGCAACTATTTGGCTCAGTGGACAGGGCAAAATGATTCATCTTCATGAGTTCAAATCTGGTTTCAGATACTTACTAACTGTGTGATCCGGGGCAAATCATTTAATCCCATTTGTCTCAATTTCCTCATTTGTAAAAATGATTTGAAGAAGGAATGGAAAACCACACTAATAACTGCCAAGAAAATCCTATATGGGACCACAAAAAATTGGACATGACTGAACCAATTGAACCTATCATATGCCTTTCTTCACAAGCTGTAGCATTCTATGTCCTTTTGTTTAAAGGAAAAGCATAATGTCATTAAACTACTTGATAATGTCCAAAAGGCAATTCAGCATTCTGATCCATTTAATTCTGGGCTCAATTTTAAGCTTTTTAAAAAATTTGCTACCTTTTGCATTGAATTTGGTATAACCAAAAGTGAAGAGTGTGGATAATCCATAAATAAGGCAGAATTCTTTGAGTACTTTGTTTTTGAAACGTATTGTAAAGGAAAAAATATAAGAAACAAATTAAAGGATCAAATAAAAAATTAGCTTTTCAGATCAATAGATATGACAAAAGTTTATGCCTGAGGGTAGGAAAAGATAGTGGTTAATTAAAATGAATAATTATGATCACATAAAATTGGAAAAATTTTACCAAACAAAACTAATCCAGGGAAAATATATTTGTGGCAGGTTTTTCAGAAATCTGTCTTATTTTAAAGATATATAAGGAACTAATTTAAACATTAAATAATAAGAACCATTTTTCAATTAATAATTGGTCAAAGGATATGAAAACACAGTTTTCAAAAGAAGAAATCTAAGCTGCCAACAACTAAATAAAAAAAAAAACATGCTCCAAGTCACTATTAATTAGAGAAATGTAAATTAAAGTAATCCTGAGTTTCACCTAATATTCATCTGGCTAAGTTGACAAAAAATGGAGAACAACAAATGTTGGAGGACTATGTACAAATATGTACTGTTAGTGGAATTATGAATTGTATAACCATTACAGAAAATTATGACTCCAAAATTACTAAACTGTGTGTATTACTTGATCCAGCAACATCATCACTTGGAGGAAGAAAGGAAGGAAAGGGAGGGAGGGAGGGAAGGAGGGAAATAACAAAAAACAAATAAAGAAAGAAGGAAAGAAAGAAAGAAAGAAACAAGAAAGAAAGAATCTGAAAGTTAAATAGATGATGATCAACAGAGTAATGGCTGAATAAACTATAACCTATGAATGTAATGGAATATCATTGTGTTGTAAGAAAAGGCAAAAGGAATGATTCTAGAGTAATTTAGGAAAGCTTATATAAATTGATACAGAGTAAAATGAGAAAATCAAAGAGAAACATTTACACAATATCATCAGAAAGGTAATTTTGCATTCATATAAGTTTTTAAGTCTTTAAATTGCCTTTTACTATTCCAGAGTACCTACAATTGAACATACTACCTATTTTTGATAAAGTGATAGGCTGAAGCTGCAGAATGCACACACATTTTTAGAAATGGGCAATGTAGGAATTTGTTTAATTATATGTGTAATGCAATTTTTCCCTGTTAATTTTCCACAATTAGGAACAAAATGGGAAGGTAAAAAACAATGATTTTTAATTGAGAAATGTTTTTAAAGCAAATAAGTATGACATAACCCCTTTCAATCAAAAAACTTATGATCTAGTTGGGAGACAAGACAAATATACAAGTGAAAAAAATAAAAGATTTATAGCTCAAATCTACAAAAAATGCGCACTTGTCAAATTATTTTAATAAACTTGAATTGTTTCAAAGTAAGAGAATCTCTAAAGCAGGGGTGTCCAACTTTTTAACTCTTCTGCTCAACAAAAACCTGTCAAGAGGCTCATATAGAATTCAATATCCATTCATGATTATGGTGCACCCCACACCACCAACAAGCACCACAGCAAATGTGAGTCCTTACACAGGAGGAGCAATGTGGCCTTTAGGGCATAGATTGGACACACTACAGATTAAAAAATTAATTATTACCCTTTCTGTAGTTGCACTAGACTTAATGGAGATATAAGCATCTTAAAGATTTGTGTTAACCACAAATAAATATATTGTGATAAAATTCAACAATATTAATATTTATCTAAAATGAGGCACATTTATAAATGCTTAGGGGTAGATAAAAGCAATCAGACCCAAATGTGAATTAAATGAAAAAAGAATCTCTGTTGGTAAGAGTAGTCAGAGAAAAGTAACAAAAGCCCAGCCCACAGGCAATATTGAGATTTTTCATGAGAGCAAATACTGTGGTGAAATTACCTGGTGACTTTACTTGTTGAGTCTGATAAACTAAGACTGATGTGTATATATCAAGATGTATATTCTGCTTTGACTTATCACTAAAAAATGGTTCTGAATTCCCTTTGCTACCTTCATCCTTTATTAAAAAGTCAATCAATCAGCTAAATACAGGGATGAAACCAATTCTCCTAGTTTTCTGAAAGCATATCAGTTCGAGTATTGAAGTTTGTCAGATGAGAATATAGGTGTGATTCAATACTTTTATCCAAGCAATTCCAGAAAGCCAAGTCTACCTAAATCCAGTTCCACTGAACAGTAGAAGTATCTGTTGGATCTTGACTGGTGAGAAGAGAAGAAATCATAGATTAATTACTATAAAATCCCTGCCCTTAAGATACATGAAATCTTCTCTTCCCTCTCCCATATTTCCTCCTTCTCATCCTCTCTTGGTTGAGGAGCTCATCTCTGATTTTACTAAGAAAAATGAGGCTAATGCAAGCTTTCTCTTCCCTATTCTCTTCTTAAAGCCTCCACTCTTGCCTCCTTTCACCTGTCTCCAGTGATAAAACAAGGAAAATCAAGCAATGCAATTGTTTACATTGTATTTATACATTGTATAAAAATCAATGTATTCTTGATTCCATCCTGTGTAAGAAACAGCAAGGACAAAAGTTTGACTGAGTTTTGCATAAAAGTGAGAGCTAAGCCCAGAAAGATAGGTTAGAGATAGGTTGTGAAAGACTTTAAATGAGGAAGAGGAATAAAATGTAAGAACTAAAGGGGTAGGAACAACTGATTTTATCAAGACAAAAAGAAGAGAGAAAAGTCAAAGATGACTCCGAATTACAGGAGACAAGTATTTTAAGAGTTTAAGTGTGCATGTTATATGAGGTATGGTTCTAAAATTAATTTAAAATAATATAATCTTTGCCCATGCAGTTTCAAAATAATGAAACAACAGCAGAAACAATTGCAAATATAAAGGAGAACATTTTCTGCAAAAATGTAGGAAATAGGATAGTAATTTTTTAGGTTAAATTACAGATTATTTTTACTTTTATCTAAAATTTCTTTGAATAATAGTATTAAAATAATTGAGGAGTGGGAAAATGATAGATAGATAGATAGATGATAGATAGATAATGAGAAATGAAAGAAAATGCTGCAAAAAATACATGATTGAATTTCTGACTGTACCAATTTGCAGTCACAGAAATGTCCAAATATTTTATTTTCAAAATTTCAGAGTTAGAAGGTACCTGGGAGATGATTTAATCTATCCAGTGTCCAAAAGAAAGTATACAAAATTTGGAGTCCGACAACAAAGTCTCGTGTTTTCCCTAACTACTTGATATGACCTTGGGGAGGATGCTTAATGTCTCTGGGTATTAATTTTCCCCATCTTTAAAAATGGAGGCTGTACTAATTAATTTCTAGTTTTCCTTCTCTCTCTCTCTCTTTTTTTGGTAGGCAGTGGGGTTAAATGACCTGCCCAAGGTCACACAGCTGAGTAATTATTTAGTGTCTGAGATCAAATTTGAACTCAGATCCTCCTGACTCCAGTGTCAGTGCTCTATCTACTGTACAACCTAGCTGCCCCTTCTTCCCTAACTCATGATCCTATGATCACTCTGACATACCAGACAAGTGGTCATCCAGGTTCTGCATGAAAACATCTAATGAAATTCCTAAGGCTTCTAATTCCAATTTTATATAGTTTCTAATGCCAGTTACATTTATTAGGTACCCATTATGTATTAGGCATCATCATAGTCCCTAGGTCTCTTAAGACAACACTGATAAGAGCTTACTTTCTAGCTTAAATTCTATCAAGAGAGACAACATATACACATAATTACCAGAGAAGTCTAAATTTAGCTCTTTAAAACTCCTTTCCATTATTCTAATTCCACCCTCTGGGTTCATACAGACCAAATTGAATCTTTTTTCATTGATATCTTTTCAACTATTTAAACTTAAGCTTAAATCCTATCCTCTCTTGAATCTGTTGTTCAACTAAAATATCCTCCATTTCTTCTCATGCAGACTCTACTAGTTACACTCTTTAACACAACAGGGATCCAGTTTATATTTATATATATCCAGAGACAAATTTCTTTGACTATGAACCTCTTCATATACAATGTTTGCCTCTGATTTGCATAGGTCTATTTCAAACCCTTCTAAATAACTTTCCCTAACTATGCTCTTCCCCACCCCCCACCATCCATTTAATTGCTATCAGGACCAAATATGTGTGTGTAATTTATATAATTTATAGTTCTAATTTAGAGTGCTGCCAATTTCTAAGGTATAACTATTAATATTCAAAATCTAAAAAGTGATTCTTAAGACTTGCTTAAAACTTAGGTGCCCAAGATTGCCCAGGCAATTCATATAAATTAGCTATTACTGTGACTACTAAAATTCAAGTCTCTGATCATTTTCTTTATTTATTTTTAAAATTTCTTCCTATTTTCTATTTTGTTGTAAGTTCATAAATAAATACTACAATATACAAAGAACAAGAAAGAGGGTTGTATAAGAAGCAATTTCTAATAAATATATACATATATTAATATTTATTAAATTTAACAAAACAGTTAAAAACAAAAAGTCGGTGCTCCCTTATATGCTTTTTAGAGTTGATTTTTTTCTTTTAGTGTATTTAAATTTTATTCATCCTTTTTTCAAATTGCATATCTAACACTATCCAAGAATTCCCAAGTCTTTCCTTTTAGCAAGTGTTTTTAGCAAAATTTTTACTATTAACTTCACATATATTTTTCTTAAGAAGAAATATTCAGGAATTCAATTAAAAGCATTTTGTACACTGATTTCTTAAGGCTTTCTCTATATCTAAAAAAGCATTATTCTTTTTATAAATAGGTATAAGCTATTTTAATTTCTAACTATAGTGTTTCAAAACTTCATGACTATCCAATTAGGGACAGATTAAGAAAGTTCTGAGATCACAGATTAAAATAATGATCAATTTTTCAAAACTTAAGTTTGACATAGATACCACAAATAGAATTTATTTTAATAAGCTTGGAAGAACATCAACATTATTTCAGTTGAGCTAAATCTCTGTAAAATGAAAATTATTTATTACATTGTGTCAGAGTGCACTGCTAGTTTTAAAATTGAATTATATAAAACAAATATGAAATTTAGGCTATTTTCACAATAATAATTTATTTCAAAATTAGGAGCAGATGGTCTTGTTAAAAGAGTACTGGTTCCAAAAGCAATAGTAACTGAGAGGTGAATATTGCTATACGCTTTTCCTACAACTGTATTTGATGATGAAAGAAGACAGAAGTACTATAATGCTAAAGATTCAAGTTCTAATCACAGCTCTGTTTATTCCCTGGCATTATTACATTAGACAAGGCTCTTTCTTTGTCTTTGTCTTTTCATTAGTAAAATAAAGACATATTAGAGACTTTAGATCTATAGAGCCTCTGATATTCTGATCATTCAAATATTTGCTTTTCAAAAGGTCCTTTGGGTGTTTGGAGAATTTAAATAAGTTATGTGTGTGTTTTGTGCAGGTAAGGAATGCTTACCTATTAATGCTTAGATTGATGGGGGTTGATAAAATCATACCCTTTCCAAAGGATATAACTTTTGTGAGGTTCAGTGTAGAGATAAACTTGGGTGGCTTTTGTGGTTATAAATTCTCTGGGGGTCAGAACCCTGTCTTTTTCATCTTCATATTTAGGCTTTAGCACAATGTGTTTTACACAGGAGTAGCTTCTTAAAAGTAGTTTGCTAAATTGAATTAAAGAAAATTATATATAATAGTTTAGTGTTTGAAAAACTAGCAAGAATGAAGGTTTCTATCAACTAAAAAATGGCTGAAATTGTAGTATATGAGTATAATCATATACATAAATTAATTACAAAAATAGAAATTAATAAAGTAAGAAAAATAAGAAATGATGAATATAAGGAATTCAGGCCAACATTCAACTGGCATTTCTATAGAGCTTACTATATAACAGGCATTATATTAAGCACTTCATGATTATTAGCTCTTTTGATCTTTACAAGAACTTTGGGAGATAGGAACTATTATTATTCCCACTTTACAAAAAAGGAAAGGGTGGCAAACTTTCTATGGTCTTGCCTAGAGTCACACATCTAGTAAGTGACTGAGGCTAGACTTGAACTCAGGTTTGGCACTTTCTCCATTGTGCTACCTAGCTCCTCTTAGGAAGACTTGTATAAATTTATCAGTGACAGATTTAGCTCCTAATGATTACAATAAGGTAAAAGAAAAGATTATTCAAAGGAAGATGTGATAAGTGAAGGGGATGATAATACGACCATCCTGAAGAATGTGCTTCTCAGTGTAACCTATGTAGATCCCTAAAACCTGCAGATTTTTTTCAAAGCCTACCTAACTCATCCTATATTTATGTAACTATTTTTTTAAAAAATACAAGAGTATAACTAGATTTGTTTTAAATTTCATTTAATGAAGAATTAGGAAATATGGGATTTCAGGAGATATATGCTATATTAGAATGATAGTAGTAGTGTAGTCATGTTAGATATTTCACAATATATCTTTTCAGAACTTGACTCCATATGTATTATTGTACATCTGAATTATGTATAATATATTACTACCATATAATATGTAATTTAAATAGAATTTAATAATATATTTTATTTAATACATGTTTGTATATTATTTAATTTATAATTTATGATAATAGTTTGCATTTATATAGTGCTTTAATGTTTGAAAAGAATTTTATAAATACCATTTTATTTTATACTCACACCAGTCCTGGAGGGCAGCACTAGGAGCAATGGACTGATGTAGAAAAAGTAGATTTTGATTAAATGTAAAGAAAAAGCCTTCCTGACAGTTGAGACAGCACAAAATTGAAAGGAACTATTTATTCCTTCCACATCAAGAGCATCATGGGTATAGAGTCCTCCTTTCTCTCTCCCCTAGCCCACACTCCTCTGAAAAATACCCATAAAAATTTTTGACACTCCCTTCATACTAGTGAAGTCTGATTTTTTTTCTTTTCTTTTATTTGGAATTATACCTTATTGCAAAATTCAAGTTAAGAATTTGGTCATAGGGGCAGCTGGGTGGCGCAGTGGACAGAGCATAGTTTTATTGTACAGATGAATAATCTGAAACTGAGGGAAATTAAGTAACATACACATGTAGTAAATGTCTGAGGGTGGAATTGAATTTAGTTTCTATCTACTATATCACCTATTTTCTTTCTAAGCTCATCTCAAGTGCTTCTTCCTGCATGAAATTTTTCCTTTATCTTCTCAGCTGCTAAGCTCTCTCTCCCCTCAATCCAAAATTACATATTTTGTATGTATATATATATATGTGTGTGTGTGTACATATATATATAATTTTATATATTTTGTGTATATAATTTTTGCATGATGTTGTGGCATGCACACACAGTAAATATAATAAAGCTCCATGAGGGCAGGGATCATAATTTTTTATTACTGTTTCATTAGCTCATACTGGCTCACAAAGGCCAGGTGTTAAATTTTCAGTGTGAACACTTAAACCTGAGAAATAGGCAAATGTAACAGATCAGGGCTTAACAGTTTGCTTTGATGTTAGTTTAGACACAAAAGTGATAGGGAAAATGATAATAATGCAGATTAAACTTTAAATCGTGCCATGCTCACACTTGCTTTTCAGAGAGCTGATTGTTAAACATTTACCCACCATATGACTGATTTTCTCTTCTGAACCTCTGGGTCTGCTTATAACCACCCCCCCTTCCTTTATTCTTCAACTGTTTCTTCTCCTAAAAATTAGCAGACTCACAACTGTGCCCCTCAGATATAGCACATTCATCATTACTGGCCAGATACCAGAACTCTTTCATGGTCCCACCGTATTTATGTAAACATATAGGATGGAGTCCATTGCCTCTCCATTCCACCTCCAAGTTCCATTATTGCCCAGGATGGGTTCACTCCACAGGCAATTCCCAACCACTGGGACTCTACAACCAGCCAACCAGCCCACATACTCTTGATTTTCTGCACCCAAACTTGCCTGTAAACTGGTAGGAAAATTAACCAAAAAATCCACAAATGACTGAAACCTCTAAATATAGCGAAACAAAACAAGGAATTCCCCCAACATGTCCTCATTATATAACCATGGACAAGACACTTGACCTCTCTGATCTTTTGGTTTCCTCATCTGAAAAAGGAAAGAATACAATACCTCACTTAGCCATTGGATGATGGATGTCTATCAGGTTCTTTATAAGCTTTAAGTACTCTCCGAAATGTCAGTTAGCAACTGCTACCAGTTTCCACACAGTCAGTGTCACTTGGTTTGAAATGTTTTCTTTCTGTCTTCACTCATTCTCATTGACTGACAGAGTGTTTTCAGTATACTCAGCCTGGAAAGTAATTAGCAACTTGAGACTGCAAAGACCAGCTGCTCCTCCCACAGTCACCGGAGGAGTGGTGGGGAGGAAGGAGAAGAAAAGAGAAGGGAGGAAGCCAGCAGAGAGGTTGCCAGAGGTCCAAGCTGTTATAAGCAATATGTGGGGTGGGAAGGTTGCAAATTTTCTTAAGTGTCCTAACAAATCCTCCAGTCTCTTTCCCACTCCGAGATTGCCTGCATGGTTGTTAAAAAAAATGGCTGTACCTCTGAGCTGCTATTTAAGCATTATACTATAATGGTTAAACTATGTGCTTTTGAAGAAGGGTACGGAAGAAAGCAGGCAACTAAGTGGCACAGTGGATAGAGAATTGGATATGGAATTAGGAAGGTTTATCTTTCTGGATACAAATTTGACTTCAGATGCTTAATAGGTGGTGACTTTGAGTAAATCACTTAACCCTGCTTGCCTCAGTTCCTCACCTGTAAAATGAGCTAGAGAAGGAATGGCAAATCATTCTAATATCATTGCCAAGAAAACCCCAAAAAAGGATCACAGAGAGTCAGACATAATTAAACAAGGAAAAGGCGTAGAAATCAATGTGGCAGAGGTGGCTAGGTGGAGCAGTGCATAAGCACCCGCCCTGGAGTCAGGAGTGCCTGGGTTCAAATCCGGTCTCAGACACTTAATAATTACCTAGCTGTGTGGCCTTGGGCAAGCCACTTAACCCCATTTGCCTTGCCAAAACAAAAACCTAAAAAAAAAAAAGAAAGAAAGAAATCAATGTGGCAATGTAACACTGAAGAGTATGATTCCCTAGTTTGCACCACCCCATCATCTCTCATCTGAACTATTTCAACAATCTATCTCTCCTTGCATCCAGTCTCCCTTCTCCAATCATCCTCCACACAACTGCTAAACTGATACTCCTCTAATGCATTTCTGCTCAAGGAGTATCAATGGCTTCCCACTTGCCTTTTAAAATACACCTTTGTTTAACATTTTTTTAACTTTTTAACTTTCACAGTCTGTCTCTAGCCTACTTTCATAGGCTGATTAGACTTTATTTCTCACCATTCATTCTAAACTCCAGTCAAACTGGAACTGCATCCTTTTTCCAGTATACAATATTCCATCTCCTATCTCCATGTTTTGATCAAGTTGGGGGTGCTCTCCCATCTCTTCTCCTTTTGGGGGAGGTAAAAGATTAAGATTCAAATTCAAATTCCAAGATTCAGTTCAAGTGAATTTCCTTGGATAGAGTTTTGCTAATTAACCCAGTTGTAAGTGATTATTCTTCAGGAGTCATGTTGTCTCCTCTAGTTGAATGTAAATTCCTTGAAACAGAGACTATCTAATATATTTTTATCCCCTAGAATGATTACGATGGGGTTTGTATAAGAATAAGGTGATGTCATCCCAGAAAATAGTGAAGGAGGGCGTGAATCTATGTGTAAGTGTTCTAAAAAATTAGAGATGTCATTGATCCTAATTTTGATGGGATTGACTCTAGATCCAATAGATTTAAAAATAATAAACACCTATAAAATTTATAGAGGACTCCAAATCTGTCATAGTAAGTTCAAATATGTAATCTTCCCCAGAAAGAGATGGAGACAAAAGTGGGTGTTGTCCTTATAACCAGCTTGGCAGGACAAGGTAAGGTTTTTTTTTTTCCTTAAGAATGGAGTAGCTAGAAACAGAATAACAAAATTGCAGAACCAGAAAGTAAAGAATTAGAAGGGAACTCAAATTCCATCTAATCCAACCCATACACAAAAGGAATCTCCACTATACATACTTAACAATACCTAACAGCTTCTTCTTGAAGACCTTCAAAGAGGGAGAAACACTACCTTTTAAGGCAGCTAATAATCACTAATTGTTGAGGTAATGTTTCCTGCTTACTAAAACTAAATTTCTTTTGCTCACAATAAATGCATTATAAATGTTAGATGAAAGAAGCCGAATCACTGTCCTTAACTTTGTCATTTTTATTTAATTTTAACTACCATAAAAGTCACTCACTCTCTATGACCTCCTTTTTCAAGATTTTATATTGATGACCTGACCCCTTTCAATTACAATCTATCTCTCCACTTATAGCCCTTCAGAAACTTAACTTGTCTGCCTGGAATTCTTCCTTTGCTACCTGGTCCCATTACTCATAGCAAACAAACATATATTACCCCCCACCTTGAAACTGGGAAAGATATCAGAGTTTTAATGGACTGCAAGGCCAATATGAGTCAACAGTATGAGTATGATTGATTTTTTTTTTGCTAACTATATTACCACCTGATCTCATCTATATGGGATCTGTTCCTAGGGATGAAGATCATATCCTCTCTACCCTATCTTATTTAGTACAACTTGTAATCATCTTCCTAGACATGTACTGGATGGCACTAGATACCTTCTCTGACCTTTAATAATTCAGGAAGCTAATACAGCAATTTTTGGACTGTCTACCTACTAATCTAATTCTTGTCACTTCCTTTTCTACATTTGTCCCCATCCAATTCTTCATTTGCAATATCTTCCAACTTACTTATACTCAACAAGAATCTTTTATTTGCCCTTTGGGTCACCTAGAACCAATTCTGCCTTAACCATTCTCTTCACCTAAATGTCTCCTAGTCAAATGTTAAAAATCATATGAGAGTATGACAAAAGTTGCTACGGAGATAACTTTGTTTGATGATCCATTGAGCATTAATGAAGAAGAAATAAAGCTGAGACAAGCTCACCAATATCACGGAAAACATCTTGCATAGGAATAACGTGAATAAAGTCTCCCCAGCTATTGCAAATCAAACTCAAGTTCAACACTTTTTTGAATCATTCTTCTCCAAGACCCAACTATCTACAGACTAATTACTCCACTCATTTCATCCCACTACCAAGAAAACAACTCACTTGAACCAATGTGAAATATCCTGCTTTTTATACACATCAGTGAGTTACTGTCTGGTTTTATTAGATATCATATATTATTTAAAAATGTATTCCAAAGATATAGTCATCAGAAACATTACTACTACAAGTCACCATCCATTGTATAAGCTAGAAGATAATACCCTCTTTAGTAAAAACAATCACATCCTTTCTTTTTGGTGTGGTTGTGACTAAGATCTGATGCTGATACTGAAGAAAAAGTGGCTACCATCCCTCCAAATCCCGAGTCTCCTGCTAATCACCCCCCTCTATGACAGGATTCTTCCTTTATGGTTATCAGAAGACTGGGGGCAAATGGTATCCTGGATCAACTGCCTTGATCATTCATTCGACAACAGGACCTTTCCCATAGAACTACCTATTTACTTTTTAACTATTTACATTATTTTTGACATGTCTATCACATGATGAAGGTTGAGGATGAAGGTAAAGATGAGAATGACTTAATAGAACAGATGAGCTTAAGTAATTTATCATTTATACATGGTCTGGAATGTGCTTTTCATTAAATATGTATATGTCACCTAAATGTAAAGAAATACTATATTCAACAATATGTTATATGATCCAAAATCATATCATGTACTTGTTGAACATATGTGTTCATGCATACAAAGAGGTGTATAAGTCATTTGGAAATAGAAGTTCAAAACTATGAAGATGCCATTGCAAATAAATCTATTTCAAGAAATTATTTAAAGGTCATAAAATTTTTCTAATTTAATTTTGAATTAGAGGTTTTAAACTCTCAAAAACAAAAAGTATAATCGATAAGTATAGGATCAAGTTATATTGAATGAAGGGCAAGGTCAGACTTGTCTTTATAATGACAAAATAATACCTATAATAATACTAATTTGTTCCATGCATATAGGGCTTTACAATTTTCAAAATTCTTTCAAAAACATTGTCTCTTTTGATATATGTAACAACCTAAAAATCTTGTGAAGCAGTACAGAGACAATCATTCCTCTTTTATAGATTAATACGTGCCAGGCACTGAGTTAGACACCAGGAATACAAAGAGAAAAATGAAACAGGCCCTGTCCTCAAGGAGCTTGCATTCTGCAGGAGGAAAATAATAAGTACAGCATGTTCATTTTTAAGTATGAAGAAATATGTGTATGTATGCATGTTATAATATATAAGCATATATGAACATATTTATAAATATAATATTACATGTGTAATTTAATAAAATATAAGGATAAGAAGGATATGAAAATAAAAAATAAGTATATACTTAATTGCATCTACTGTTCATGTTAAGCATTTTTTTCCTCCTGGGACATAGTAGGTACTTGATTGATTAATCTGTAAATAAGAAATAAGAAATGATAACCTCTGTACTACTTTCACAGGGTTATTGGGTTGTTTGGAGAATGAAAGGAAAGGACATTTTTGAATGCATTTTGAAAATTGTAAAATTCTACATATAGTCATATTTTGTCCTACATATTTGTATAGTATGTATATTTACACTATGTATAAGTATGTATGCATATTGGGAGGAGGTGGAGAGGTCCTACCAAAATCAGGACATTTTTCATGTAGGAGGTGGCATCTCAGCAAATAAGAAATCGGAAGTCTTAAATCTTACTATGCCACTATCAGAGAGAAAATAATTATTAAGGCAGAACTCATAAGACTTTCTGAGCCTTCATCTAAAACTCTTTCCATTATGTGTGATTTTTCTCCTTTTATTTTAATACAGTTTGCCAATGTGCATGTTTTCATATTTCATGTTTGTCTGATAACACATTCCTATCTTTGTGACACTGCCACTGAGGACAGAGAAGCAGCCAATGTGGAGAGAGGGACACTACTTCCCCCTCTTGGTCAACTTGCACCGGCTGCTCCAACCTCACAGGCTCAGTAATTCAGAGACATACTGATAGGTACTGACAATAGGCATATTATATCTTTAATGGAGCACCATTATGCATGTCCGGCCCCTCCCTGGCATACTGCCAAGATAGCCATTTAGTTTTGCATAGCAACATTTGAGTAAATTATATTTATTATAGAGAAGACTAACATAGCTCATAGCTCTTGTTAAAACAATTATCTTAAGAATTGCAAAGAGCTAGCAGAACTCAGTGGAAAGAGAGCTGGAGTTGCAGACAGAAGTCCAGTGAGTTCATAGATTTGTAGAATCTTGAACTGGAAGGCACCTTTACAAGCACTCCTCATATTACAGACAGGGGAACTGTAGATCAGAGAAGTTGCCATGTCCAAGGTCATTGAGAAAGAAGATAGGGTTTGGATCAGTCTTGTGACTAACTTCACCACATATTAGTTGGGTGACCTTGAGCAAATCATGTCACCAATCACAACTTTATTTTCTCATCAGTAAGTTGAAATTAATAATAGAATCAGGAAAAGGAAAAGATCTCAGAGATTATATAGTCCAACTCATAACCAAATAGTGTTCATTTGTCACTAACAATTGAGTCTCCTGACTTTACTTAGATACCCTGGTAAGAATGTGAAAATCATGAATTGCTTAATTGATATGACTACTTCATCTTTGTATCCTTAGCACAGTGCACAGTACATAATAGGTTCTTATGCCATTTGAATGATTGATTAACAAAGAACTCATCTCCTGAGACAACCCATTCTACTTTTGGACTGCTCCTTTGGAAGCTTTTTCTTACATTAAATTTAAATCTGTTTGTTACCCCTCACCCATTGTTCCTGGGGCAACAGCCCCCACTACAAGCCAAGGAAAGCAAATTTAATTTCTCGCTACATATCTGTCCTTCAAATATTAGAAAGACTTTCAACTATTATTTCCTCTCTATGTCTTTTCTTCTCTAAGCTAAACAAGTCCAATTCTTTCAATCAACAATTGTACCAGAATGGTTTTGAATCCCATACCATCCTGGTTGTCTTCATTCTTTCACTGTTGAACTGCAATGAAATTAGCATAGATTAATTTTCCTTTTGAAAAAAAAATAGATGGTACCACTGAGAAAGCCATTTAGATAAATAGGAGTAATCAGTGTAAGTTGCTATGCAACAATGAGCATTTCATTTGGGTTTGGAGAGAAGCAGCTTGGTATCCAGAATTTTGATTTAGTTCTGCAACTGGTCTGCAACTCATAGTTTTAGCAAGTTGAATGAATTGCCCATGATCCCTTAGGTAGTATGTTTCAAAGGCAGAACCTGAACAGAGTCAGAGTCAATAATCATTTATTAAGCTCCATCATGCTAAATTCTGAGAATACAAAACAAAACAAACAAAAAAAGAACCTTAGATTGTCCCAGTCCTCAAGAAACTTACTGTCTAATGGGGGAAGTAAGGAGTTGGGGGGGATGGTCAGATATGATCGCTCCTACAGTGAAGGAGGGAAATAATCTGAGGTAGTGTCAGTTAACAGGTTGATTCCTTCTTGCAAAATTATGAGCTTCTGAAGATGCTGAAATCCAGGAGATTAGCCAGGTAGAAAATGATAAGATCTCATATTTCTCCATTCACAATTCTAGGCTATCTCTATAATGAAAAATTTTAAACTTGTTTTATCTTAATTTTTAAAATTAGATATAAAGCACAAAAAGATTAAATCAAAATCTTTCTGGGGAAAAAAATAGTACTCCACGTTGGCCACTTTAAGAGGAACATTGATCCTGGTTTGACAGACTAATGTACTTACTATAATGCTTACCTTGCTCTAGGGAAAAACCTACACAACTAATGCTGTAAATTTGTTTGGGGGCAGACTTACAATTAAGTGCTCCCACTTGAGAGGATACCCAGCTGCTATTAAGGATAATGGTGACAAATGTATTAGTACAAGTGTCCAAAGAAGAAGTGGGCACATAGAGCTGATCTACATCTATCCTTGATTTAAGCCAACTTAATATATGAAAATTGAGATTTAGGAAATAAATATATGGGGAAGGGCAGTATTGTGGCAGTGCTTGTTCATTTTTTTAAAGTACTCACAGTTTGAAAGATAAAATGACTAGAAGGCCAACCTAAGAGTGAAAAAGACCTAGTTTCAAATCTATCAGCTGACAAATGTAACTTATGTGACCTTAGACCAATTACAGTCTCTCAGTGCTCCAGGCTATACTCTGTCTATAAATTATGGACAAATTGGGACAGCTAGGTGGTACAGTGGATAGAGTACCAATCCTAATCTGGCCTCAAAAACTTAATAATTACCCAGCTGTGTGATCTTGGGCAAGTCACTTAACCCCACTGTCTTGCAAAAACATAAATAAATTTAAATACATAAATATATAAATTATGGACAAATTACCCATTTGTTTTTATATGAGGGAATGTTAATGCCAGGAGCTGTCTTCAATGAAAAAGAAAATCACAGGTCTTGAATAAAGCCCTGAAGAAGCTTGCATTCATCTAGGGGAAAGGGGGGAAAGAATAGCAAGTAAACAAATATAATACAAGGAAAAATGAGGGAAGAGAACATGCCAGCAACTAAAATATTGATTTTAATCTTTTATTGACTGTGCTTCAAATTTCAAGGAACTGGGAGAAGTAAAGAGTAGTTAGCAGTATAGTTAGTGGGAGAATTAGAAAAAAAAACTTCCTAAAGGTAATGAGTTGAAGAAAGACAATGATTTATCAAACCAAGATGAGACAGAGTAGTATTCCAAGCATAAACAGAGTGGAGAGTAGGAGATAAGGGGAAGGGTAACATTTGGGAATGCATGGAAGCCATAGATAAAATCTGAGGAAAGTCTAAGTGGCCTGGTTTTGCAGGAATTGAGTCTCTGAAGGTTAGAAAGGTAGGTAAGAACATGACTTTGTAAGACTTTAAATGCTTATGTAAGGAACTGTATTTTATCCTTAATACAATTTGAAGCCCCCAAATGTTTTTGATCAGAGGAGCAACAGAGACCAGAATCTTTAGGAATATCACTTTTACAGCTAAATGGAGATTGGATTGAAGGGGAAATAAATGGGAAGGGGACATGAAAAGATATTAGATTAGTCTGGGAGTGAAGATGGCAGGTTCATAAGGTGTTGTGGAGGTTAATCCATAAGAGTTAAGACACAATAGAGAGAAATAGAGGATAAGGAAGAAGGCAATGTTAAGGATGACTATGAGGTTTCACAACTTGGTGACTGGAAGGTGGATAATGTTTTTTTACAGAAATAATGAAGTCTGGAAGAGTAGAAAGTTGAGGAAAATAGAGAATACATTAATTTTATATGGAACATACTAAATTTGACATATCTGTGAAACATCCAGAGGAACATCCAAAAAGCTGATGTGAGACTGATTGGTGTTCTGAGGAGAGAGATTTATGTTAGATATATATAGATGTAGGAGTCCTCTGCATCAAGATAATACTTGAACCCATAAAACAGATGAGACCACCATTGAAGAGTATGAAGAGATAAAAAAGAGGACCCAGGTCAGAGCCCTGAGGTATATCAAGTTCAAAATCTTGGTGTCTTCTTCTACTCCTCATTCTTACCATGATCCCCACATGCAATCAATTTTAATTCTTTTTTTCCTCTTTGGCACCTCCTGTCTACATGCCCTTCTCTCTACTCACATAGCTACCACCCTACTTCAGGTCCTCATAATTTCTCACCTAGATTATTGCAGTAAACTCTTAATTGATCTCCCTGCTCCAACTTTCTTCTCATTCCAAATTATCTTCCACACTACCACCAAAGTAACTTTCAGAAAAAACAGTCCTGACTATATTCATAAACATAAATATAACCTTAAATGAACTCAAGGAATCTACTTCAAGTATCAATTATATGTCCCTGTGTTCAGTTTTTAAAGCTCTCCACAACCTGGCCCCTTCCTACCACTTTACATATATCACTTACCTCCACTACTTTTTGTTCCTCACACATACTATTCCATCTGCTTTTTCCACAGCTTTGTATTAATAGCCCCCTATGCCTCGAATGCTCTCTCCTCATATCTACAATTTGTAGTAGCTGGTTTCCTTCAAGACAACTCAGGTGCCATTTTCTTTTGAGAAGCCTTTCCTGGTCTCTTCATCCCAATCCTTCCCCTAAACTGTGAGGTGAGAGCTTAATTATGACTAGATATGGCCATTGAAACTCCTTATTAATCATTTCCTCATCTATAAAAGAGCTGGGTTTGATTAAATAAAATCTGATACCCCTTTTTAATCCCCAAATTCTGTATTTGAAGTTCAAATTGCAGGCCCCTTAAACAGTATTTTACAGAGGTATTTTTCATCAGTACTTGTTTGAAGAAACAGAGATTTGCCTCATACCCTAAGGGAAACTTTCCTTTAATGGGACTTCAGTCACTGCAGAAGTTGCTTGGGTGACAGCTATTTGGAAGCAACACAATCCCTTCTTAATATCAAACTTTGAAACCTGTGAGTTTAATTATCAATAAATAGGTCATTGAAATTCAGTGTGATTAAAAGACATACTGCTTGGATTTATTTTAGAACTACATCTCAGTAGTGGTAGCTAGATATTTAGAACTTGGTGCTAAAAAGAAATATGATAGAGATATATTTTTAATATCTAAATACAAATAAATGTATACTTCATTGGGATTTACACTGGATTATTGGTTATTTTAGCTAGCCAACCAATCAAGGAGATTTTGATTGGTAAAAGTATTTTGAAATGAGCAACTAGATGGTATAAAGGATAGAATGCCAGGTTTGATGTTAGGAAGACTCATCTTTCTGAGTTAAAACTAGCTTATGACTCTAAGCAAGTCACTTAATCCTGTTTGCCTCAGTTTCCTCAACTACAAAATGAGCTGGAGAAGGAAACTGCAAAACCACTCCTCCATTTCTGCCCAGGAAACTCCAAATGGGTCACAAAGAATTAGACATAACTAAAACAACTCAGCAACAACAAAATGCTGAAATGGTCAAGCATGCTGAGAAAATAATTTTATTTTGCCAAAACTTTGTAGCATGATTCAGAGAATAGATGCTTAATAAATAAAAAGACCATAGAAAAAGTGTAGGTATTTTTCTGCGCATTGACTATATGTATCTTGGAAGGTAGGAAGTAATAATTAAGAGTCTGAGATAGAAAATCAACCAGAGACCAATAAATTAGAGGTTTATAAATCAGGGCTCTATAAACAATCCCAAAGAGGTTTGTAAATAGAATTCAAGAGGGCCTTGAATTTAGATAAGAAAAAATAATATATCTATTTTCACTAACTTCTAAATAAAATATAGTATTTCTCTCAATTATTTAATAATAACAAAATAGCTACCTTTTATATAATGCTTTCAAGTTTGCAAAATAATTCACAAATATTAACTAATTTTATCCTTAAAATATTCCTGAAGAGTGGCTGCTATTATTATCATCATTTTTTCAGATTAGGAAACTGAGGCTAAAAGATATTACATGACTTGCCCAGTCACCCAGCTAAAAAGTGTTTGAGACAGGATTTGAATTCAGGTCTTCCCGACCCCAGATTCAGTGTTATATTCACCGAGTCATTGAGCTGCCATAAAAGCATTTTTAACTTAAAATTAATAATAGTTCCTTAGGAATACAAAGTAGAGTAAATTAATAATTAATATAAAAATATGATATTGAGGAGGCATTTTTAATCTTCATCAGACTGCCAAAGGAGTCCAAGTCACAAAAAAAGACTAAAATCTCTGAAATAAATAATTAGCACAAGAGTATCTAGAATAGTAGCACAAAAGAAAAAGAAAATTAGTTGATCCCTCAACTCAAGGGTTGGAGCTCCTACAGGTTATATTGTCACAGATCACCCTACTCTCCTGCCTTGTATGACTTTGGAGAGGTTTCTGTATCTGTAAAACAAATGGGTTGAATTAGTTCTCTGCTTAAGTCCTTTTGAGATCTAAATCTATGATGATGTGATTTCCACAATGAAAACTGAGCAAACACCTATATCTGACTACAAGGCAAAATTTCCTATGATGACAGACTTCTGCTGCCTTTTCTCAATCTCTGAAGAAGCAGATTACCTTACAGCTACCAAGTTGTTCTCAGCAACACACTGAAAAGATCCCTGGGAAATTGGTTCTGTCAGCCAGATTGGTAAGAAAATTATAATGTGGTAGAAAAAGATTCAGTATCAATAACAGGAAAACTTGTATTAAAGACCAGCTGTGTAAACCAAGGCAAATCACTTAACCTCTCAATGTCCCCAGGCAATTCTCTATATTGGTAGGAATCTTTTCACCTGGGAGTTCCTATTGGTATCAATGAAATCACAAATCAACAACCTATCTCTAATTTATCTCTTAGCTTTACTTTGAGATTTCTTTTAAGAAAGGATATTGACTTGCCAAAAGTACCAAAAAATATATAATATAAGCCATTCTACAACTGATAAATGGTCAAAGGATATAAACAGGCAATTTTCAGATGAAGAAATCAAAGCTATCTTATAGGTGTATGAAGAAGCTCTCTGAATCACTTTTGACTAAAAAATGAAAATCAAAACACCTCACCTATCAGATTGACTAATACTTAAAAAAAGGAAAGTGATAAATGTTGGAAATAATGTGGGAAAATTAGGAGACTAATGCACTGGTGGTGGAGTTGTGAACTGATCCAACCATTCTGGAGAGCAATTTGGAGCTATGCCCAAAGGACAACCAAATTGGATGACATACCCTTTAATCAAGCAATATCACTACTAAGTCTATATTCCAAAAAAGATCATTCAAAAAGGGGAAAGAACTTACATGTGCAAAAATACTTATAGTAGCCCTTTTCATGATGGTAAATACTGAAAAATAAATGTCCACTAATTGGAGAATTGTTAAATAAGTGTGGTATATGAATGTAATGGAATACTATTGTGCAATAAGAAAAGATGAATACACAGACTACAGAAAAACCTGAAAAGATTTGTACAAACTGATGCAAATTGAAAGGAGCATAACTGAGAAAATAACATACGCAGTTATCAGCAACATTCTTTGATGATCAGTTACAATGATCAAACTCTTCACAGCAACATAATGTACCAAGACAAGAACAAAAGACTATTGAAGGAAAATGCCATTCATATTCAGATAAGGAACTAATGGACTCCAAATGCAGACAGAAGCATAGTTTTTCAGTAATCAAGGGTTTTTTTCCGCTTTTGATCTGTTTCTTTTTCCACTACTGACACTAGTGTGGAAATCTGTTTTACATGATACCACATGTCTAAATTATGACAAACTGCCTACCATTCTCAGAAGAGGGAAGGGGAGAGAGGGAGGGGAAAAAAAGTTGGAATTCAAAAATCTTATAAAAATAAATGATAAAAATTTTCTTGATTTGCAATTGTGGAAAAATGAAATAATATGATATAAATTTATAAATTTATATTTAAAATTTTTAAATTATACAAGTGTTTGAAATAAACATCTCCATTAAATTTTTCTCTTTTGGTTCTTTTTTGTATCATGGAAATGACCAAAGATTGTGATAACAGAATAGTATCTCTAAGAAATTCTACCAAGTAAGAAAGGCAAGGTGTCAGAAGACTATGTTATTTGGGGTTTGCACTTTCCAAATAATGGAGTTCAGCATAAAACACCTGAGAAAGGATTCACAGGCTAGCTCCTAGTCAAGTTGTCATTTCAATGGGCCCTGTGGATGAGAGTTGGGAGATAATCTACCAAAGAGGAATCGGGCAAGTTCTCATTTATATAGGGAGAAAAGGAAGAAGAAAAAATTGATCTCAGATAAATGTCTGTTTGAATTGAGTTAGAAGTTGGCACCACCAAGGGACAATTAGAATTTATAATTTAGTTAGAAATGTGCTTGTTAAATAGGATTTTTGGACATCAAAGAAGAACTCAGGTACTGATAATAAGTGATTAATTCTCTAAGTAGACCAGACCCCAATCCTCACATAAAAGGACAAGGATGATTCTAAGCAGTGGGCACTGATAATGGACAACCGGAGACAAAAAAAGCAGGGGGAGGTACTGCAGAGTCAGTAAAATAAGTCATAGCTGGAATTCCCAGTTCTAGCAAGAACTCAGAAAGGACACTCAGAGCATATCTGAATGTTGGGGAAGGACCTCATTAAACGGGACCTCTCATCAACATTTTCCAAAAACAATTTATGACAGACTCATCATCAGGTTAGAAATAAAATGATGAATTTTTCATCTACCAAAACTCTCCAAAAAATCTGCTAATTTGTAGAAAATTGGCATTCTGCATTGGCAGAGATATTACCTACACCAATGATATGAAATACAGATAGAAATAGATACTTGAAGCCTACATACTGACTTAAAAAACACGAGTTAATATATTTTATTTTTATGTATTTTGTTAAACATTTTTCATTTAAATTTTAATCTGGTTCAGGCTACACCTTGGAGTTTTGGCCACACACAGCAATAGTCTGAATCTGCACTACTAAAATTCTAGCTCCTTGAATAATTGAAGAATGAAGTACAAGTAAAACATAGTATTCTGAGATACTTAGCTATAAAATAAACATAAAATGTAATTGTATGATATGAAAGTTTTGTCACTTGTTACAAAGAAGTTGACCATGATTAATAAACTACATAGTACCATCACTCTCATATTTGAGAACAATTTATACTAACTGGAACCCTCTTAAACAGAGTGCCTTGAGAAGAGGATACAGTAACCATTTAAAGTGTTAAAGAGACAATTGGATACTCACCCTCTTTCATTCAAGTCAATTCAAGATTATGCCAAGGTAATTAGTGCTAATTTCAGCATTTCTTTTAGAAATTTGGGTTAGCAAAGGGATTAAACCTCTCCCCTCCACAATCAAATATAAAATCCTCCTTTTGGCTTTTAAAAGTCTTCATTACCAGCCTCTTCCTACCAGTCTAGTCTTTTTATACCATACTTCCCTCTAAAATCCAGTGAAATAGCCCTCCTTATTTTTCGTTATATAAGACACTCTAACTATACTTTTCTTCTGACTGCTTTCTCTAGCTTCCTTCAAGTTTCAACTAAAAGTTCACCTTCTGAAATTAACCATTCATGGAGGTCTTAAATGTTTTGTCTTTCCTCTGATTTTATCTCTGTTTTATCCTGTATAGCTCTCATTTGTCCACAGAAATTTGCATTTTGTGTTACCCATTAGATTTTGAGTTCCCTAAGTATTCAGGAAGCTTTTCTCTTTCGTTAGCATGGGACCTAGCATAGTAATATCCTGTAAGAAATTATGAAGCGGATGGATTCAGAAAGAACTGGAAAGAGTGATATACATCAATGTAAATTAAAAACCAAAAGCACAATTTACAATTATAGCAATATTACAAAGATAAGCAACTGTGAAAGATCAGTAACTTTAATCAACACAAAGATCTACTTATAGAGAAAAGTTGAGAGAAGCAAGAGAAACAAACTAAAAATTTTTTTAATTGAATTCTATTTTTAAAAAAATTTAGTTTCAGTTTTGTTATATAAGGGATAACCCAATGTGTAAGGGTCAGGGAAGAAAATATTAAATCGAAAGTGATTTTAAAAAAAGATCATTTTTCAAAAAAGCAAAAGAAACTTTCCAAATAATATCAAAACCCTATTTTCCCACTACTTTATCATTGTCATGGCCATCTAGGACTGAAGGCTATTATTTATTTTCCAAGGATTTGTTTTTGGAAGTTGTACTTATCTTTAAAATGAAGAGACTCTAAATAACTGTTCTTCTACAATAGACAGTCGTACATTGCAACAATAAACTCCTATCACTCAGTACCTTGTGCCTTTTTTTAAAAAAAATTTTCTCGGTGTGGCTAGGTGCCGCAGTGGATAGAGCACCGGCCCTGGAGTCAGGAGTACCTGAGTTCAAATCCGCAGATACTTAATAATTACCTAGCTATGTGGCCTTGGGTGAGTGACTTAACTACATTTGCCTTGCAAAATCCTAAAAAAAAAATTCTATTGATGTATTTTTTTTTATTTTAAATAAATACAAAATTAGAAAAAAATGGTCATGTGCACAGGATTTATAAAGCAATAAGTTTCCATTTCAAGAAAGCCTATGTAATAAATACTACACCTGGTGTTCAAAATTGTTCATTCTTTGCTTCCTTGATGGTGTTCTTCAGTTCTCTCCCAGTCCCCTTCCCACCCTCCCTCACCCCCAGGATGGCTCCAATTATGCAAGGACATACACACACACACACACACACATACACACATACACACACACACACACATATGCAGATAGATACACATACAATACACAAAAACACACATATACACATATACATGGTCACAGAAACAATCATATATACATCCATTATATATACACATATACACACACCCATTTACATATGCATAGATACATATACACATATATATTCAAATTAGCTATAAATTTGATTTGTGTGTATCTCTCATTTTTATAACATTTCCTGAAAGTCAGAACTCCTCCCTACTGCTCTACTTTACTTCTACTCACTAAATTGCCCTCTTATTCCTTAATCTACTGCCCTTCTAAAAATCCCTCTTATAGACCCTTCTATACCTCCTTCCCCATTGATCTATATACCCTTCTTTTTTTTTTAAGTTTTTGCAAGGCAATGGGGTTAAGTGCCTTGTCCAAGGCCACAGCTAGATAATTATTAAGTGTCTGAGGCCGCATTTGAACTCAGGTACTCCTGACTCCAGGGCTGGTGCTCTATCCACTATGCCACCTAGCCGCCCCCATCTATATACCCTTCTAAATAACCTCTTATACCATTTCCTCACTCTCTAGCTCAGTATCCTCATTTCTTTGTAAATTTAAAAGACATATGTATGTATGTATGTATGTATGTATTTATATATATACATACACACACATACATAGTCACAGAAACAATCACATATACACCCATTATATATCTAAATATTATACGTACACACTTATACACATGCACATTTACATATGCATAGATACATATACATATTCAAATTACCTATAAATTTCATTTGTGTGTATCTCATTTTTATAACATTTCCTGATAGCTACAACCCCTCCTTATTCCTCTACTTTATTTCTACTCACTAAATTGCCCTCTTATTCCTTAATCTACTGCCCTTCTAAAAATCCATCCCTTATAGACCCTTCTATACTTCCCTCCCCATTGATCTATATACCCTTCTAAATAACCTCTTATCCCATTTCCTCAATCTCTAACTCATTATCCTCATTTCTTTGTAAATTTAAAAGGCATACGTATGTGTATATGTATGTATATATATATATATATATTTTTATACATATAGTTCCCTCTTTAACCCATTCCTGATGAGAGTAGGTTTCTAGAACTACCAACTTCCTTCCCCATCTAATTTCTCTACATCAGTTCTTCCACTCACACCTTATTTGTGAAAGATAACTTTTTAAAATTTTTTCCTACTCCATTTTAACTTTCAAGAATCTCATTCTACTCAGTGGTACCCTAATCTTGCCTTCACACTACCCAGATGATAACAATCTTAGACATATGGTTTTCATTTCCACGTAAGGATAGTAAACAATTTGTCCTTATTGTGTCCCTTGTAAATTTAGCCTTTGATATTTACCTTATATTTCACTTGATTCTTATATGTCAAATTGTTTATTGAGTTCTTTTTGCAATAAAATCCTGAAAGTCTGACTTTTCATTGAATTTTTTTCATTCAGAATTATGATTAACTTTGTTAGGTATGATATTTTCAGCAGCAACTCCAGTTTTTTTGTTCTTCAATATTAAGTGTTTCAAAACAGAAAATTGCCACTGCTAGATCTAGTGTCATTCTAATTTTGATTCTACGATATTTGAATTGCTTTTTTCCTGTTTCTCTCAATATTTTCTTCTTAACCTGGGGGTCTGGGAATTTAGTTATGATATTCCAATCATTTTTCATCCTAGGGATCACTTTTAGGTGGCGATCAGTGGGTTTTTTTTCTGTTTTTACTTTCCCATCTTGTTCTAACACTTCAGGACAATTTTCTTAAATTATTTTTGTTTTATTTTACCAAAAGTATTTTTTTGATCTTAGCTTTCAAATAGGCTAATTATTCTTATATTTTCTCCTCTTGATTTGTTCTTGTGAATTGTCTCACATTCTCCTCTAGGTTTTTTCATTTTTTTTATACTTTGTTTTATTATTTCTTGCAACTTCTTATAACTTCACTGCCTTCCCTTTGGTCAGTGATAATTTTCAAAAAGTTATTTTCTTCCTTAAGATTCTGGATCTCTGACAGCTAGGTGGGACAGTAAATAGAGCACCAGCCCTGAAGTCAGGAGGACCTAAGTTCAAACCCAGCCTCAGACACTTAATAATTACTAAGCTGTGTGGCCTTGGGCAAGCCACTTAACCCCATTGCCTTGCCAAAAAAAAAAAGATTCTGAATCTCCTTTTCTAGTTGACTTAAGTTCTTTTAATAATCTCCTTGTTTTTTTGAATTGTTCTTATTTTTCTTATTTTATTTGTTTAGTTTTTCCTTAATCTCTCTTATTTGATTTTTAAAAAATTCTTTTTTGAGCAAGTAACTAATTAACAATACTCTTTGAAATAAATAAAATAGAAAGCAAAAAACTATTGAATTAATAAATAAAACTAAAAATTGGTATTATGGAAAAAACCAATAAAATTGATAAACCTCTGGTCAATCTGATTAAAAAAAGAAAGAAGAAAACCAAATTGCTAGTATCATAAATGAAAAAGGTGAACTCACCACCAATTCGGAGGAAATTAAAGTAATAATTCAAAATTATTTTGCCCAACTCTGTGCCAAAAAATTTGATAATCTAAGTGAAATGGATGAATATTTACAAAAATATAAGTTGCCCAGGTTAAATGAAGAAGAGATTAAATACCTAAACAACCCTATCTCAGTAAAAGAAATTCAACAAGCCATCACTGAACTCCCTAAGAAAAAAATCTCCAGGGCCTGATGGATTCACAAGCGAATTCTAACAAATATTTAAGGAACAATTGGTTACAATTCTATATAAACTCTTTGGAAAAATAGGGAAAGATGAAACTCTGCCTAACTCTTTCTATGAAACCAATATGGTGCTGTTACCTAAACCAGGAAGAGTTAAAACAGAGAAAGAAAATTATAGACCTATCTCCCTGATGAATATATATGCAAAAATCTTAAATAAAATCTTAGCAAAAATATTACAACAAGTTATCACTAGGATAATACATTATGATCAAGTGGGATTTATTCCAGGAATGCAGGGTTGGTTCAATATTAGGAAAACTGTTAGTATACTCAATTATATCAACACCAAACCTATCAGAAATTATATGATCATATCAATAGATGCTGAAAAAGCTTTTGACAAAATACAGCATCCATTCCTACTAAAAACACTAGAGAGTGTAGGAATAAATGGACTGTTCCTTAGAATAATTGGCAGTATCTATCTGAAACCATCAACAAGCATTATATTCCATGGGGAGAGGCTAGAGGCATTCCCAATAAGATCAGGGGTGAAACAAGGGTGCCCATTATCACCAATACTGTTCAATATTGTATTAGAAATGTTAGCTTCAACAATTAGAGAAGAAAAATGAAATTGAAGGAATTAGAATTGGGAAGGAAGAGACAAAACTCTCACTCTTTGCAGATGGCATGATGGTCTACCTAGAGAATCCCAAGAAATCATCCAAAAAACTACTGGAAACAATTAGCAATTTTAGCAAAATTGCAGGTTATAAAATAAACACTCATAAATCCTCAACTTTTATATATATATATGTCTAGCAAGATACAGCAGGAAGAGCTAGAAAGAGAAATCCCATTCAAAGTAACCTCAGACAATATAAAATACTTGGGAGTCTATTTGCCAAGACAGACTCAGAATCTTTTTTGGAAACAATTATAAAACACTTCTCACACAAATTAAATCAGATTTAAATAACTTGGCAAATATCAACTGCTCATGGATAGGGAGAGCTAATATAATAAAAATGACAATTCTACCAAAACTAAACTATCTGTTTAGTGCCCTACCAATCAAAATTCCAAAAAATTACTTTAATGAGTTAGAAAATATTGTAAATAAATTCATATGGAGAAATAAAAAGTCAAGAATTTCCAGGAGCTTAATGAAAAAAAGTGCAAAAGAAGGTGGCTTAGCCCTACCTGATCTAAAATTATATTATAAAGCATCAGTCATCAAAACTGTTTGGTATTGGCTAAGAAATAGAGTGGTGGACCAGTGGAATAGACTAGTTGTAAAAGCAGATGATTATAGTAATCTGCTGTTTGATAAACCCAAAGAGTCCAGCTATTGGGATAAAAACTCCCTCTTTGATAAAAACTGCTGGGATAACTGGTAGTATGGAAGAAACTTAGATTAGACCAACACCTAACACCCTTTACCAAGATAAGATCCAAATGGTTACAGGACTTAGACATAAAAAAAAATACTATAAGCAAATTAGAAGATCAAGGACTAGTTTACCTGTCAGATCTATGGAAAGGGGAGCAGTTTATGACTAAGGAAGCGTTGGAGAACATCACCAAAAAGAATTAGATGATTTCAATTACATTAAATTAAAAAGCTTTTGGACAGATAAAACCACTGTAACCAGGATCAAAAGAAATGTAGTAAATTGGGAAACAATCCTTACAACTAATGACTCTGACAAAGGACTCATTTCTAAAATATGCAGAGAACTGAGTCATATTTTTAAAACAAAAAGCCATTCCCCAATTGACAAATGGTCAAAGGATATGCAAAGGCAATTTACAGATGAGGAGATCAAAGCAATCCATAGCCATATGAAAAATTGCTCTAAATCAGTAATTATTAGAGAAATGCAAATTAAAGCTTCTCTGAGGTACCACCTCACACCTCTCAGATTGGCCAATATGACCAGAAAGGATAATGATCATTCTTGGAAGGGTTGTGGGAAATCTGGGACACTATTAAACTGTTGGTGGATCTGTGAACTCATCCAACCTTTCTGAAGAGCTATTTGGAACTATGTCCAAAGGGCAACAAAAATGTGCATACCCTTTGACCCAGCAATACCACTATTGGGTCTATATCCTGAAGAGATGATGAAAAGGGTAAAAACATCACTTGTACAAAAATATTTATACCAGCCCTGTTTGTGGTGGCAAAGAATTGGAAATCAAGTAAATGTCCTTCAATTGGGGAATGGCTTAGCAAACTGTGGTATATGTATGTCATGGAACACTATCATTCTATTAGAAACCAGGAGGGATGGGATTTCAGGGAAGCCTGGAGGGATTTTCATGAACTGATGCTGAGTGAGATGAGCAAAACCAGAAAAACATTGTATACCCTAACAGCAACATGAGAGTGATGATCAACTTTGAAGGACTCACTCATTCCATCAGTGCAACAATCGGGAACAATTTTGGGCTGTCTGCAAAGAAGAGTGCCATCTGTATCCAGATAAGGAGATGTTGAATTTGAACAAAGTTCAAGGACTATTCCCTTTAATTTAGAAAAAAACAGATATCTTATTGTCAAAAAAAACAATACTCTTTGGGGGAGGAAAGGCTTTTTTTTTTTGCTTCAGAATCTTCCTTTGAAGACAAACCTCAGTCTTCTCTATTTCCATAGTAATTGTGTATGGTTATTCACCTCTAGTCCTGAAGTGTGGGGGAAGGTTCCTCTGGCCTCCAAGATTTGTCCTGGGCCAAACCTCTAACATCCATTTCCCCTTCAAGTCACAATTGAGACCCCTTAGCTGTTCTAAAAATGTTCTAACTGTAATACACCCCCCAGTGTCTAACTCTTCAGTTCTCCCCTCTAGCCTGGAACCAAGACCAAGAACTGATACCTTCTTGCCCAGGATCTCATTTATGCAGCACAGCTGGACTTGGTGTCCCTTTTCAGCAGAGGTGCCTTGTCTTCTGCTCAGAAGTCTGACAACCACCGAGGAGGTGAAAATTCCTATGACTAAGGTGAAGGCTATCTCTCAACCTGGCTGCCCCCAGGGTTGTTGTTTCAGGGAGCAAACCTGGAGGTATTTCTTCTCTCTGAACCTATGTCAAGGATCTTTCTTCCAATCTTCTCAGGGTTTTCCAGGAGGAACACTGTTCTGGCACAACTCTTGTTTATTTTTGTCACTCCGCATTCACCCTGAGGTGCTTTTATTGACTTGTTAGTGGAGAAATTCTGGAGAGCTTTTCCCAGAATCTTTTCCCCAATCATGCCCTTTCAAAAAACCTGCCCTCCATATCTAGAATTCTCTCCCTCCTCATCTCTAATTCCCTGCTTGCCTGTCTTTCTTCAATTTTCAGCCGAAATCCCACCTTCTACAAGAAGTCTTTCTTAATCACCCCTAATACTATAGTGTTCCTTCTCTCTTAAGACCATCTCCAATTTATGCTTAATATATCATGTGTGTAGATGCTTGCATGGGAGTTACTTGAAAACAGATGATTTTTGTCCCTTTTTTGATGTGTTAATAGTCACCTATAATTGTTTGTTGATTTGACTTGTGAGTGACTTAGTAGCTATTGCTTCTATAACTCATATAAGGGGAGCAGGTTAAAAGATTAGGAGGCTGCAACTTTAGTTTACATTGAAAAATTGAAGAAAACATAGAATTCTTGGTTGGAATACACTTATGAATTCGTATTACAGAGAGCAGGTGCACCATTCAGTGGGGAGAAACTTCAGGGTCAGTGGAGTAGAATCTAATGATGCTGTGAATAGTTTGGGGAAAATTTGTTTCTCCTTTTCAAACTGCTTTGTCGATACCAATTCAGTGCAATAGCACAAATAGCTTACTTTCTGTTCTGCTAACTCTTTATCTCAATAATGTCAACATGCTGCCTTTATTCCACGATTGAGTAATGTGTTCAATACCACTCTTCAATACCATCACACCACCCTGAATGCTTTTGTGTAGTATACAAATTCACAACCCACAGAAACTTTATATTCTTTGTATTTCTTTAAGCTGCTAAACCACACACACACATATATATATATATATACATATATAATATATATATATTACTGAAAAACCAACACAAGAACTCACCCTCTCAAAACTGATGGAATCATCTTAAGTTCTTGATTAAAAAAAAGACTATGAATCTTAGAGCACATAGACTTTTAGAAGAACAATGGTATAATATTTGCTGGGTTTCAGTTTTTTTCAAAAATAAGAATTCAGAACACTTCTCATGTCTGAAGCATATGACCATTTTGTAATCAATCAAAAAGAATATATTAAGGACCTACTATATGTCAATACCATACAGTTCATTGGTGGAAAGACAAATTAAATTATCCCTGCCCTCCAGGAGCCTAAGTGCCAATCAATGTATGAACCACATTGTTAGTGACTTATAAGGGAATCTCTAGACCTACTGTGATATGTTTGGAATCAGTTCTATCATTCCCTGGACATCATTCATTGCATCTATCTTCTTTATCCCACATAAAATGCAGGATATTTTTTTCAGTTAACAATATATGAAAAAAAACAATATATGAAAAAAAAACAATATATGGCGCCTTACTTTGATAGAGGTACAGAGACAAAATAGGTGTGGAATGAATACTCCTTCAGCATCATTCTACCCTTCACCATTTGCCCAAGGTGTAGAAATTGCTAGATACAGCTCTGACACAAAACCAAGTCTGATGACTACCAAAATCAGTTCTCTATTTAGTGTACCAAACTGCCTCTTGAAAGGCAGGATATCCATAAAAGGCTTATAGATTGAGAGATAGTGAAATCTGTCTTTTGATTACCACCTCTGACAAGATAACTTCATAAACTAAGAATGAACCAGAAAACACAAAGCTTCCTGGATTAATTTCAGTTATATCCCACCAAAACATTGATTGATAAGGTATGCAAGTAGCAGTTGAAGATAAAAACCATTCAGTTCACAGTACTCCATGAAATGATCTGCACATTAAAATGATGATCTACAAAATGTGAAACACAGAAGCTTATAATACTATGTATCCCTGTGTGCAATGAAAAGGACAACTTCCATAACTTCTCTGTGAAGCCATATGACAAATGAGGAACTCTGCAAAAACTCCTTCACATATATTATATCTAACCTATCTTAAAAAAAATAAAAAAGACTATGGGTTGATAATGTAGTGTATATTATGTACAACTCTGCCTCTAACATTTTAAAGCTTGAGGTAAGTCAAGAGGACCAAAATTAATAACATAAACCAATCATTTGACTACATGAACAGAGATGGAAATGATAAATATCGGATTATCTAGTATGATGTTGAATGGATCTGTCTTCTCATCACAATCAGCAATGACAGCTGTGAACACAGAATATGTAAAAACAAATGCTAGGGACACAAGATGAGGTAGAACTAGAAGACAGAAGAGGAGGATAAAATTGCAGCAGTTAGAGAACAAGAATTTGAAAAACAATCTCAATATAGATAAACTCAACCTAAACTGTCCTGCCCCACCTGTGCTGGCCCAAGAGGGATTCCCACACCATTGAATGTCTATGAGTCCCCCTTTAGGAAAGGCTGGAGGAAAAGATGGCAGGGGTAGGGACAGAAGTGCAAATGAGATCTGGGATCAGATGATTTGTTCATGGGAAGGAGTAAGAGGATTTGTCTGAATGGTGGTGAAGAAATCAGACCTCAATCAGCAGAAATTGGGTCTGAAAACAAAAGACAAAAGACTATATCTACGTGTGTAGAAAGAGTAAAAACATTTATTGGGGCAATGAAATCAGAGAAGGCAAAAATGTACTGAAAATGGAAGGTCATAGCAATATGTCAGAAAAATCAGAAGACAAAGAACATCAAAGACAAGTTTTCCAAATAGCAGCAAGAAGCCCAAAGCAATTTGCTTCACTCAAGTGGAGCAGTTTATCAAGCAGACTTAAATTGCACATCTGGAGCTAATCTCACCTAATCAGTCTACCCAATGGGCTTCAATTTCAAGTTCAATAATAGTTTAGTGTCTACTATGTTCAAAGCATTGTTTGCTAGTTACTGGGGAGCCAAAACTAAAGACAAAGCAGTCTCTACTTTCAAGTAGCTTCCACTCTACTGATGTAGTAACTTACTCATGTAAATAAATTTATTATTAATTTTTTTACAAGGCAATGGGGTTTAGTGACTTGCCCAGGGTCACACAGCTAGGTAATTAAGTGTCTAAGGTTGGATTATAACTCAGGTCCTCTTGACTTCAGATCAGCTAGTGCTCTATCCACTGCCCCACCCAGCTGCCCCCACCATGTAAATAAATTTTTAAAAAATGCAAGAGCAAAATAAAATAATTTCAAAGGGGAGAGAGAACTCTTATTCTTCAGAGGATGGCAAGCAATGATAGCTTAGGTATAGGTTTGGAAAATAACACACATTTATATATGTTTACTCTCATTTATATAGCATATAGATATATGCCGATATTTATAAAACTTTCTTCACAATAATGCTCTAACTTAGGAAAGTCAATTTACATATTTGGGCCTTCATTTCACCATCTTTAAAATGAGGAATTGGATGAGACAGTTAACAAGACCCTTTCCAACTTTAAATATATAATACCATGAGATATATAGTATAAGTAGGATTTTACCCATTTTACATGCAAGGAAAGAGTGATTGGAATTCTGAGGCTGAAGTCAAATCAGAACTGTAATGAAGACAGGGCAACTAGAACTTTTTCCTCAGAAAATTTGTAAATTGTTGTCAGTTTGGTCTTGGGGGCATGTTCTCTTCTTCCCTTTATGCCTCCCCCATAGTATTTGTAGCAGTAACCTCATCATGAGTAGAGGCTCTCTGTCCCCTTCATTCTACCCATCACCACTTGCCCAAGGTGTAAAAATTGCTAGATTGCTCTGACACAAAACCAAGTCTGATGACTACCAAAATCAGTTCTCTATTTAGTGTACCAAACTGCCTCTTGAAAGAAAATTGTCATAGAACACAAAAAGATTTAAGTCTGGAAGTTTCCATGCAGGTGGCATCCAAGTTTCAGGTAGTCTCTGTTTTTGATGAAAGGGTCAGTATGGCCTGGTGGGTGTAGGGCAAAGCTTGGAGTCAGCAAGACCTGCCTCAGACATATTTCAGTTGAGTGACCCTGGGCAAGTCATTAAACTTATCTAAATCTTTGTTTATTCATCTGTAAAATGAGGAAAATAAACTCATCTACCTCCTAGAGTTATTGTAAGGATCAAATGAAATATATGTAAAACAGGGTGTGAACTTTAAAGTGGGGGACAAATGTGATGGGGATTTTTTTGCTTTTAATTTTTTTTGTCAGACTCTTACTTCTCATTAGAGTGGGCAATTTCTAAAGAGAAACATCTACCAGGACAAACCAACCTCTTCCTTTCAACTTCTCAATTTAGGGAGTTGTCTAGAATACTAAGTGACTTTTCCAGGGTCACACAGCCAATATGTGTTAGAAATAGAAATTGAATTCAACATCTTTCTGATTCTGAGTACCTCTCCAATGTGAGTTAATAGTATTGCATCAGGGTTGGCATGAAAATCTCACCTGAGTGTTCCAACTGATGGTGATATCTTGCCATTTTCTATCATACAATTTTCTTCATTCCTTTATTCCTTTCTTCCTTTTCCCCCTCCTTTATTCTTTCTTCTTTTCTTTCCTTCATTCCTTCTTTTATTTCTTCCTTCCTTTCATCATTACTTTTCTTTCTTCCTTTCTTCTAGCCACTTTTCCTTCCTTGTCTCCTTTCTTCCTTCCTTCTTTTTATTTTTCCTCCTTTCTTTTTTCCCCATTTTCCACTTTTCTTTCCTCTCATTCCCTTTCTCTTCCCTCTTCCAAAAGAAGACATTTGTCTTCTATGATCTGTAACCACAAATTGTGCCAGTGTCAGAATAATATTTATCATACAAGTGCAGGGACATTTAGAAAGGCAAAGGAAGAACATTCTGCTGTAGTATTTCAACTGGTTATGGTGGCATCATATGACTACAGACCCAAAATGAGAATGAAGCTAGAGCAGACATCAGGAAATAAAAATAGAAAAATCTTGACAATGAAAATGTCTAGGAAGTTATGCTCTAAAATAGCTATGAAAGAAATTAAGTTGTCAGACACTAAAACTATGAGGACTTGTCAGACTAAATTCTAAATTAAACTTTTCCCCTCTCTGAACTGTTTAGAAAATTCAAAATATCTGATGAACCACATCAGAAATGTGTAAGTATAACTCCAGTAATGAGTTTACTCTCAGGAAGCATCCTTTATTAAGACAGAGCATTGAATGTGAAGACCCTACTTTCTGATATTTACTAATTCAGTGATCACAAAAAAGTCACTTAACTTAGAACTTCAGGCAACTCTTGAAGATAGATCTATTCTCATCTGCATGATAAAATCACAATGTAATAAGCTTACAAGAAAAAGTAGTTTTGAACTATTTAATTGAGGGGTTGAGGGCTGAGAGAAAGGACACAAAGGAAAAGGATTGTTGATGTCAAAATAACAACAAAAAAATCAATAAAGCTATAGTTGGAAAAAATAATATTAACTGGAAAAAAAGAGATCCTAAAAAAGTACTATCTTAACTATAGTTATGAGAGACTCTTAAGAAAATCAATCAAAAAGCATTTATTGCTTTATTACTATTAAAGTGATAATTTAATATTGCCAATTGCTAGACATTGAAGAAACAAAAAAGTGGGAAAAATTCCTTCCTTCATGGAACTTTTTACTTGGGTGAGTGGGTGGGTGGATGAGTAGATAGATAGATAGATATAAAATGTATGTAGTTATGTACACATGCTCATATAAAAGAAAACATGTAAATACCTAAGTATTCACAAAATACATAAAACACATTTTTTGGAGATTAACAATAGAAGCTCAGTAATGGAAGAAGGAAGGGAGAGAGAGAGGAGCAAGGAGCAAGGGCTATAGAAAAGCAGAGGCAGAGAGAGAGACAGAGACAGAGACAGAGACAGAGAGATGTGATGCTTGAGGATAATTTTGAAGAAAATAAGATTCTAAGAGGCCAGCAGAAAGGAGGACATTCCAACAGGAGCTCAGTCACCCTGTGAAAAGACACAAAGATGGATGGAATGAATGTCACTTATAAGAAACAGAGGAAGGTTAGTTGGTTTGAACAACTAAGTGTGTGAAGGGGAATAAAGTTGAAGTTTGTAAAGAAAAGAGAAGGCTACAGAAATGAGACATGTAAAAGTTTTGGGCCATCTGAAAACTGAAGAATATATTAATAAATTTTAAGTTAGGATAGCATTGTCAAAAAGGTACATGAGCTGAAGAACTGACTCTTTAAATGTAAACCATAAAATACAGCAGCCATTGTGTGAAGAGTACAGTGCTAGACACAGGGACATATCCTACCCTGATGGAGCAAAAGCCTAATAAAAGATAAAAGATCAACAGAGATAGTTTATGCCCAAGATTATCAATCAATCAACACTGTACATTATATATGAGGTATTTACAGGGTGCTGAGAATACATACAATAAATGAAACTAATCTTACAATGACCTCAATGGAACAAGAAAATAAGCTCATATATAAGCACATATAAAGTATATATAAACTATAATACATATATATATATAAATAAATATGATACATAAATAAATAATACATAAATACATCAAGTACAAAATAGTTAATTTAAGATAGTTTAAGGAATTAGTGGCTGGGGACATCAGTGTGATGCTTGATCTTGAAGGAAGGATAGCAACGCATTCCAAGCAATGGCGGATACCCAGTACAAAAGTACCAGGAAAAAATATGGAGCGTTAATTTTGAGAAACTTGAGAGAAGGTTAATTTGAGTGTCTCACAGAATGTAGTAAGAAAAGTACTGTGCAATAAGTCTGGGATGATATATTAGGGCCAGGTTATTAAGGGATTCAAAACCTAGACAGTGGAGCTTATATTTTATCTGTGAGGCATTAGAGAGCCACTGGAGATTATTGAATGGAAGAGTAATATGATCAATTATGTATTTAAAGATAATATTACATGATAAGTGTATTAGAGTTGCAAATGTGAGTATGAGAGGGGAAGTTATTATTAATGAGGAAAATTAAGAAAAGTTTCATGAGAGAGCGGAACCAAAAGAGCATTGTACACATTAACAACAGCATTGTGTAATGAACAACCATGATGGATTTAGCTCTTCTCAGCAGAAAAATGATCAAAGACAATTCTAAAAGACTTGTGAAAATGTCACCCACATCCAAAGAAAGAACCATGGAGTTTGAATGCAGACCAAAACAAACTATTTTCAATTTTTTAAATTTATTTTGTGCTTTATGTTTTTTCTCCCTCGTAGGTTTTTCTCCTTTTGTTCTGATTCTTCTTTTATAATTTGACAAATATGGAAATATGTTTAACATTGTTGAATATTAATAACCTATATCAGATTACTCAGTGTCAAAGAAGGCTGGGCAGGAAAAAATGTGGAACTCAAAACAGAGAAAAATGAATGTTGGAAACTTTCTCTGCATGTAATTGGAAAAATAAATAAATATATTTAATTTTTTTGAAAAAACTTTTCATAGTAGGGAAGACAGAATTTTATTTGGACTTAAAGATGTAAGGACATTTTATAAAGATGGGAAAGGGAAGATATTTCCAGGCTTAGGAAACAGTAAGCAAAATTATATAGGTAGAAGAGAATGGAAGGAGAAAGATCAGTAAAGAAACTATTGCCATATGGTATATGTATGTCATGGAACACTATTTTCTATTAGAAACAAGGAGGAATGGGAATTCAGGGAAGCCTGGAGGGATTTGCATGAACTGATGCTGAGTGAGATGAGTAGAACCAAAAAAACACTGTACACCCTAACAGCAACATGGGGGTGATGTTCAAACTTGATGGACTCACTCATTCCATCAGTGCAACAACCAGGGACAATTTGGGGCTGTCTGCAAGGGAAAATACCATCTGTATCCAGATAAAGAGCCATGGAGTTTGAACAAATTTCAAGGACTATTCCCTTTAATTTAGAAAAAAAAACAGATATCTTATTGTCTGATCTTGTTATCTCTTATACTTTTTGTTTCTTCCTTAAGGATGTTATTTCTCTCTCATCACACTCAATTTGGATCAATGTACAACATGGAAACAAAATAAAGACTGACAGATTGCTTTCCATGGGTGGGGGGAGTAAGATTGAGAGAAAAATTATAAAACTCAAAACTCAAATAAAATCATAAAAAAAGAAACTATTGCCATAGAATAAATGGATAAAAGTTAAGGTTTATAAAAGACTGGTTCAAATGGAATAGAGAGAAATGAGATGGACTTGAGAGATACTTCAAAGATGTAGGAACAGGACCTGGGATATAAAAGGATATGAAATAAGGAAAATGGAAAAAAGCAAAGAATGTACAAACATAGGAAACCAAGTAAACAGTAGTTACAGTTAGAAATAGTGAAATCAGAGGTGCATGCATGTTTAGGAAAGAAAATAATGAATTCTGGTTTTGTAATATTAAATTTTTATGGAATAGTAGACTCCTAAGGAAAGATTCACTATTGGTCATAGAAATTTTGGAATTATTTAAAACCATGGGAATGAATAAGAATGTCAAGAATATAAAGAAACAATAGATGATAGTCAAAGATAAACTCTTAGAGAATATCCAAATTAAGAAGCTGAAAAGAGAATTAAGAACCAGTATATAAAAAAAAACTAGAGAAGGAACAGGTTTTTTTTAAGTTAAAAGCTCTACCCAACAAAATACGTAAAATATGAAGGGGTAGACTGGGATGGGTTTTTTTTTAATTTTGCCCAGCTGTTGTCAAGCTCATATTGATGCTACTTTTGTTGACTATGCCAGGGAAGGGTTGTCACTGAAGAGAGGGACAATACTGAGGACTGAGTCTCCTCCATTTTGATCTGCCTTGCCCCTCCCTCCTCACCTCAGTAATCCTACTCTATGCCTTACATGTCAGGTTATTGGCTCCCAAGGTATGTACTAGACTGAATCTTTAAAAGGAAGGGAAGGATTTCTAATTACTCTGATACATGAGGTATGAAAGGATGCAACTAAATAAGGATTAGTATCAGAAGGTTCACTTGAATTCTTGCCACCCTCTAAGAAATATTTTCTGAATCTAGTTGACTCTTTGCTGCAGTGACTTGAGGGAGCTAGGAGGAAGAAGAATAGGAATTTGCTTTGACCTTATATTCTTTTAAAGTGATTCATTTAATATCTTATTAGGATCATATATTTTGAGCTAAAAGGGATTCTAGAGGTATTTTATGCAACATTATCATGTTACAGATGAGGAAACTGAGATCCAGAATTGAAATGACTGGCCTAAGGTCACATAAGTGGTTTATAGCAGAGAGAGGATTCAACCCCTCCAAATTCAGTTTTCTTTCTCTTAGATACATCATTGTTTTAACTGCATTTCATGAACCATGGTTGCCTTATAGCATTGTAACTCTCAAGTCTGAATTATCAGACTAGACTAACTTTGGCCTGACCTACAATATGATATTAACTTGCTAAGATATGTTGAAGATTACAAAGAAGTCTTCAATTTTAGCTCATATGTATTAAACAAGGGGTTAGGCTCGGTGACTTGTCTTGAGTATAACATTTTATAAAACTTTCCTACTATTCCATTCCCTTGTATCTCACTGACTCCTTCGTGCTGATCTATGAATATTTCTCTTGTCTCTGCTCCATTTTTTGGACTATTTGCCAACCTCCTTCAATTTTTATAAACGCTCTCCATTGCCTCTAGTCCCTTAAATTTGACCTATGTCATACCGATTCATAAAACCTGAGCCTGTACCATGAAGGATCCCCAACCACTTAGCCACCCATGCCCCTGCCCCATTCATAACCATAACTATTAACAGGATAAAGGCACTTCTTCTAATCTACTATTAGTTCTCCTTTATCCAGAAAAGAAAGCCTACCTCTCCACATGTCTTATCACAGCTTGGGTGCACTACTGCTCTCTTTACCTGAATCTAACAACTGTCAGCTATTCCCTCTGTCCTGAGATTCACAGATACATATTGTATGTTTTCTCCTCCACTTTCTTTTAATATCCTATAATGTACTCCCCAAGCTTCTTTTGGAATCATAGAATACATCCTTTTTTAAAAACATTTTTTTAACAGATTAAAAAGACATTTTCAATCAAAAGTCTTAGGTCCTAGTTCAAATTCTTCTACCTTCAAATTATATAATTTAGAGTAAATGAGTTAATCCCTCTAAGATTCAGTTTATTTTTTTATTTTAAGATTTTATTTATTTTGAGTTTTACGAATTTCCCCCTAATCTTACTTCCCTCCCCCCATCCACACACAGAAGGCAATTCGCCAATCTTTACATTGTTTCCATGGTATACATTGATCCAAATTGAGTGTGATGAGAGAGAAATCATATCCTTAAGGAAGAAACATAAAGTAGCAAGATCAGACAATAAGATATCGGGTTTTTTTTTTCCTAAATTAAAGTTAATAGTCCTTGGTCTTTGTTCAAACTCCACGATTCTTTATCTGGACACAGATGGTATTCTCCATTGCAGACAGCCCCAAACTGTCCCTGATTGTTGCATTGATGGAATGAGCAAGTCCATCAAGGTTGAATATCACTGCCATGGTAATGATAGGGTGTACAGTGTTTTTCTGGTTCTGCTCATCTCACTCAGCATCAGTTCATGCAAATCCCTCCAGGCTTCCCTGAATTCCCTCAATTCCTGGTTTCTAATAGAACAATAAGTGTTCCATGACATATGTATACCACAGTTTGCTAAGTCATTACCCAATTGAAGGACATTTACTTGATTTCTAATTCTTTGCCACCACAAACAGCCCTGCTATGAATGTTTTTGTATAAGTGATGTTTATACCTTTTTTCATCATCTCTTCAGGGTATAGACTCAGTAGTGGTATTACTGTATCAAAGGGTATGCACATTTTTGTTGCCCTTTGGGTGTGGTTCCAAATTTCTCTCTAGAAAGGCTGGATGAGTTCACAGCTCCACCAACAATGTAATAGTGTCCCAGATTTACCACAACCCTTCCAACAATGATTGTTATCCTTTCTGGTCATATTGGCTAGTCTGAGAGGTGTAAAGTAATACCTCAGAGAAGCTTTAACTTGCATTTCTCTAATAAGTAATGATTTAGACCAAATTTTCATATGACTATGGATTGCTTTGATCTCATCATCTGTAAATTGTCTTTGACCATTTGTAAGACTCAATTTACTCATCTTTGCTTCTCACATATCAAGTACAATAGTGAATTTTCAATACTTATGTTTCAATTGATTACTTTATACCTATCATTTGAGACCTAAATTAGATCCTATTTCTGGAGTGACACTAGTCACCAACACCCCCAAAATTTAGAGGGAGAGGAGAGGAGGAGAGGGGAAAGGAAGAGGGAGGAGACATCTCTTTTCCAGGACCCAAGGTATTTAAATGATCCCAACCTCTACCTCTCTTTGACCTGAGAAATCATTCCCAAAATGTGTATTCAAATTTCATACTCATCTACTTTCACTCTGAATGAGCATTATAGTATATATCCAAAAAGCATATTTACCATAATCATTGTGTCTCCTAGTACTCCTTGTACTCCACCCTCTCTCTTTCTGTTACTAAATCAACCCTATCTTTTAATATGTGTGCATATAACTCTATATATACATGCACACATATATACCTACACACATATGTGTATATATCTTAAGCTTCATATACATAGACACATACACATACAGCTTCACTTATTTATTTTTTATTTATATGCTACACATTCATTTTCACTATTACATCTCTTTTTATGCTCTCCATTCTCTAAAGTTTAAATCAGTTGTTCAGGATACTTTCTACTGCCCCTAATTTATATAATTACATATTTTATAATATGTATAATTGCAATCATTTGATTGTCTCCATTAGAACATGAGTTCCTTGAAGGCAGAGGCTATTTTTTTGCCTTTTTTAAAAAATATTCATAGCTCTTAAAATAAATCCTGGATCACAGTAAGCATTTAATAAATGCTTGACTGACTGCCTCTCCAAATAATTTTACAACAGTGAAGTATAAAGAGAAAATATCTCCACAGGAAACATCACCAAATTCTATGTCTCCCTATAGGTCTCATAGTGTCCTATGCTCTTGACATGTTAATTCTATACAACTGTCCCCTTGAGTTGCTATTATATTGAGAGAGTTAAACAATATTCTTCATAGTGTTACACAGAACTATGGACATGTATGCACTTAAACAATTGTTGATTTTAATGAGTGAGTAAATGTCACTATCAACTTCCAGCTAAAATCTCTGTATCTAGTTTTCCTCATTTTAGTTCATTGAACTGAATGCTACTAAACCAATCTAAATTTAACAGTTTTTTACTTCATCACTTGTGCATGAGAATCTATACTATTATATCAAATTTAAATTCCACAGTTTTTATTTGAGGATAGCCTTTTATCATTCCCTCTTCCCCCAAACATCTCCCCAGACTCATCCCTTGTTATTTACTAATGTTCAAGGTATTCTATTATACCTTTATCATTCTGAATACTATTCCCTCATAAGACTCTCATCCCTCCCCCCAAAAAATGGCCTCCTTTTTTCCCCTATCAATCTATATCTCCCATTTCCTCCAACACCTGCCTCAAAATTCATTACTCCAAGCAATTTTACATGCAAAATCCTATATTATACCTTTAGGACACATATCCCTAGCAATTATACTTTCGATCTGTATTTTTAATTTTGTACTTGTTAATGGGTTGTTTTGTGGTCCATTTTATGCTATTTCATGTGCTTACATTTCAATTCAATTATGAGCTCCTTGAAGCAATATTTCTGTCTTCTGTATTGTCTTATAATCCCTCCTATAGTGCCCTGCATGCAAGAGATTCTCAGAACATACTTAGGGACTAACAGCCAGACTCATTGGTAGAGGAAAGAAAAGAAGTAGAGTTACTGATCTTAGCCAAAGGAAGAAGAGTTGAACCAGGAATTTTTCTCAGCTCTTCCTGTTACAGGAAAGACAATATGGTACAGTTGAATAAGTACTGTTCAGGGGTCTACACATAAATGTTTAATGAACTCTCTGGATTACAGGGCATACCTTTAGGTTTAACTATATTATTAACATTTTTCTCTATCACTTTATCAAGTTTAGAAAATAAATAAAACAATAAATCAAGTCTTGATTTGCAGCATGTACCAATTTCCATAGTATAAATGATTCCACTGAAAATTTAAGAATTGATTAAATTGCTATGACCTGGTTCCAGCATCCTCCTCAATGTCCCTGAAGTTAGAGAGTCTGAATTCAAATTCTGATTCTGCTGCTTATTTTCTGTGCAACCTTGGGCAAGCCACTTAACATTTCTTATCCACAGTCTCTTCATCAGTAAAATGAAGGCTTTGGAATAAATGGTCTCTGAGTTCTTGCTCTGATCATATAAAAGCACTGTTGTGAGATGTAAAGATGTCTTCTCAGTAACCTAATCCTAAAGCTAGTACCTCCCTCTGATGAACACTAAGTATTCACCTTTGCAGATTAAAAAAGCTGGAAACTAAAAGCTCCTCTGAACGTAGCAAAAGGACTTAATAAATCTGAGTCCCGCAAGTAGTTTAATGTAATTGTGTAGATAGATCACAAATGGTATGGAAACTCCTTTCAGGAAATAGTAGGCACTTTGGGAAGTTGCATTGATCTTTAAGGTCCATTAAATCATCTTATTAGTGTATTGAATGAATTAACACAATTTATAAAAATGCCTTTAGAATGAATTACATTTTAGTCAATAACAATTTTTGACATTTCTCCCATTTAGCCAGAGTCCTTGCCCTGTGCACTAGAAAAATTCATTCAGCTTCCAAAAATTCCTCATATTCCCAGGAAGGAGTTTGTACTATGGAAGCAATAAAATTATTATCTGTGTCAATTATAATAGACAATGAACAAATACTCATTAGGTTTGTATCCTTCCTTGACTTTGCACATTTTAAACCTTAAATTCTTACTGGACTGTTCTTCAGTTTTAATTAATGATGCTACTTTACATTTGTATAGTACTCTACAATTTCCAAAATGCTTTTAGGTCCATTACTTCATTTCATGGTTATCAATTTGCCTAGAATCTATGATTTTATTCTGCTAAGTGAAATTCTGCTGTTGGAATTCCTTCCATTGCGGCAAATTACAATCCTTATGTACTTTAGTAGGTTATCACCTGAGCTACATAAAGGTTAAAAGAATTGCCCTAGGTTATATTGCTAGTAGAATTTGAGCTCACTTCTTCCTGAATCCATGACTGCCATTTAATCCATTATCTCATGTAGTTAATCATTTCGAAGAATCAAAGACCTTCAGAGTTTATAGGGAATCTACAAGTTTATCTAGTCTAACCTACACCTGAAACATTAATCCTTCTACAACATCCCTAACAAACTGTTATTTAGTCTCCACTTGAACCTTGTCAAATATTGGAAATTCCCTGCCTTATAATCATCACTTATATATTGTGCTTTAAGGTTTTTCAAATAACTTTCATACAACTGTAAGCTAGCCAGGGTAAGTATTATCATACATTTTTTATATGTGAGGAAACCGAGCCTGAGAGTTGTCCAATATCAAATAGTAAGATTCTAATTTGGATCTTCTAATATAGAACTTTCTTTTTTTCATTCCATTTCCACACTTTTACATTTTATGCACAGTCCTAACTTTTAGGAAAATTTCCACTGAGATAAAAATAGCCTCCCTGCAATTCCATTCAAGGATTCTACTTCCACCCACTAAAATAAGCAGAATAAGGTCAATCCATGTGACAACTTTTCATATAGTTCCAAACAAAAATTTTAGTCTTTAAACTAAATATCTCTAGAGTTAATAGTCCTAGAGCTAAAAGAAATGGCCAAGTTGGGAAAAAGCAAAAAGTCTGCATGGGAATTGTACCACCACTACTGATTTTTAAGAGAAATATTTATAGATTTCTTTAAAGAAGACACTGATATGTGACCAGACAAGTCATGTAATTTAGCAGTGCCACAGGCAACTAAGACTACAAGTTACAGAATAGGTACCAGTCAGAGCTGACAGAGTGGGTCCTTCTACAAAATTTAAATATATATATATATATATGTATATATACATATATACATATATATATATATATATACATATACATAGGTTAGCAATTACTCCTAGTAGATTTTAAGGTAATCTTCATTTGCCTTTAAATGAATTTTGTCATGTGGTGAGTGCAGACCACAATCAGATAAATCTCAAGAACTCATGAAACTCATGAACCCATCATGTGTGTCTCCTAGAGAATTTCTCTTCTATGGGTATATTTCTTAATCAAATTAATGCATGGTTAAGCAAATATGTTAGGTGTATTTTCTACTACTGGACATCTTGGTTGCTCTAGCTCTATTTGTTTCCTTCCCATTTATGAATATGTTTACTATGATAATAAGTTATTTATGATAAGAATGTAGAGCTATGGAATCTGAGACAACTAATTTCTTCACCTGAATGAATAAGTTGTTTTGTCTATTATAAATATCCAATAGGCTATAAAGGACATATGAAGAAAGAATCTGTCTCCAGAGAAATAATTGATAAATAGAAGTATGTGTGGAAAATATTATATATATATATATATATATATATATATTTATATATGTATGTATACATATTTGTGTCTAATGGTATCCATCTTTAGGGTGGGGTGAGGGAGAGAAGAAAAAAGGGAAAAAATTACATGATTACTTTGTGCATATTTTAAAAGAATAGCAAAATGTGTTTAGTAGATTTGGAGTTTCATGCATAGCCTTTTATTGTAATAGTATGAAAATGCTTTTTTATTCCATAAATTAGAAATAAAATTCTTCACAGATTCTCATTAAAATAGTTTTTTAAGTTTCCCCATTTAGCCCCCTTACCATAGAAGACAATCTAGATTGCCAGTGTCTTTTAAAATGTGATAAACAGAACTGAACAAAATAATCCCCAACTGTGGATGATGAAGACAGGAAACAATGTGAATATCAACTTTCTTATTCTAGGTACTAAATTTCTATTAACTAGAGTCTAAGCCTTTATATTAGCTTTGTAACTACTATGTCTCACACTATTTACTCCTACTATGCTTATAATCCTTTGAAAAAACAAAACAAAAACCTCAAGTCTTTTTCTTCTTCTAGCCCAATTCCTAGTTACCAGAATTCAAAATGATGCCCCAGTCACCATTCCATCCCTGAAACTTCCCTGAGTTCCTTGACCTCCTATACCAACTAATACTGAGACTTTGTCAACCTGGAATATTCCCTTGTAAGACCTGCCCCTTCTCCCATTGGCGAGTTCTCACTCTCATTTTGTAGAGGGTCCAAGGCCATAGTTTATTCCCAACTTAACTCCCTTTCTATATTCTAATACCATGGTCCCTTCTGCCATCCCCTGCTTTTTTAGCTTCCTTTTGCATGTTGTATTTGACAACAGGTTGTTCTGTTTGTTTATTATTGAACCCCCAACTCTTAGCACAGTGCTTGGGACAGAATAGCCATTTAATAAATGATTGTTTCCTTCAGAAATTGTGGTCAAGAAATCTTTTCTTCATCCTTTACTCATCCTAGTGACTTTTTAAAATTAAGAGTCATGTTTCCCACTTATTCTATTTAATTTTCAACTATTTTTAAATCTCATAACCATCTTGTAAGATAGATAAGGTATTAGTATGAGTCTCAGAAATACTGAAAGCTTTACTCAGAGTTATATGGCTAAAAAGTGCCTGATCCAATGTTTTTACCACTACAGAGATGATACTGCTTGCCCTTCTCCACATTCCCTTGGTTCTATATGACCATAGCAATAGCCATCAGGGAGAAACATAATTAAAGTTTGGGGTGGGAGAAGGAAGCTTAGTTGAAAAATATGGAAAGAGCAGTAAAGTAGAAACAAAAAAAAATGAGTTTTTTAGTATTGATCCCATTCTTTATCCTTTTCATACTTTTGTATTCTTTTTTTTTTGCGGGGGGGGGGGGGGTTGCAAGGCAAACAGGGTTAAGTGGCTTGCCCAAGGCCACACAGCTAGGTAATTATTAAGTGTCTGAGGCTGGATTTGAACCCAGGTACTCCCAACTCCAGGGTCGGTGCTTTATCCACAACGCCACCTAGCTGCCCCTTCTACTTTTGTATTCTTTATAAAGAAGAGGCAGGGGGAAAGAAAAGAGGGGAAAGTATACCAGAATACAAAAGCAAGAAGTATACAAATAATCATACTGAATTATAAAGCAGAATCTATCAATAGCGTATTTTTTAAAAAATACTTGAAACACAAAGATGCACACAATCAAAATGGAGGGGGAGCTGGGAAATTCAAAAAAGTAATGATAATCATGATCTTAAGGCTTTATAAAAAATAAATACATTGAAAAACTATAAATATGGAAGTTGTATTATGTTTATTGGCATCATAGCTAAAGAAATGATATATAAAAATTCAATAGTATTACTGTAAATAGTCAAAGATATAAGAAAGGCTAATTGGGGGGTATATATATATAACATGTATGTTATATTATGTATATATATATATATATATATATATATATATATAACAAAACAATAATGGAGGGGAGAAATTAAGGACTTGAACATGATTTTAGAAAAATTAGATATGATAGCTTTCTATTAAGTACTGAATGGGAATTGGAAGGAGTATAAAGGAAACATTTCTCAGTTGCACATAACACATTCTTTTGACTTGTGTGCTAGATTTATATTGAGGCTTTTTCTCATTGTATCATTGCTATTTTAGACTTCTCGGTCACTTACTCTTACTTCACCAGTACTATAAACACTTAATACTGGGTTGCAAAATGACTTCAACTTCATGAGATTGAGGATATAAGGTTTTCTGCTCTGGGTTAAAGCATTTAAAAGCATCTGGGGTATTTAACTGAACTACCTGGATATTCAGTCATATTTTCCTCAGACCATTTGCAACCACATGTAAAGGATTATGATGATGATAATAAGATGATGATGATGATGATGATGATGATGATGATGATGATGATGATGATGATGATGATATCAATTTCAGTTTGGGGGATATCATTAGGTATTCACCAGATCCAGTGTCTTCTGAGCCTCTTTTTTTAAAAATAAAATATACAGAATATATAAGTTTAAGGACTTTGGGTAATCAACAAGTCTTAGCTTGATGTTTGCTTTTGAAGTGTCTCATCAAATATTTGTCTTTCAATGCAGTTTGAAAAACAATTTCTCCAAATTCTTTATTTTCCTTTCTGAAAAGAATTTAGGAACTATCCTTCCATTTAGCCACAATATTGAGTTTAAAACTTTCAGTGCAGGAGCATGTTATATTGAAAAAAAAATACATGTTTTATGCAAGTTTTATTTGTTATTTATGCTGTTTTAAGTTCAATTATAGAGTAGTTAGGAAGAAACTAATAAAAACTGCAACTATAATTGATCCCTTGTGAAATTTGTATATTGGTCATATTTGGCACAAAATGTTTAGCACTGAGATGAAGGGGAAAAAAGTAGCACTGAAAGAGTTAATTTATAATGAGAATATTAATATATTACAAAGCATGTGATTTTTCCCAAACCATTTTTGAACAATAATTGTCCTGGATATACATTTCTCAAACCCATCTTCCCACTATAAGAAAACTAAAGTTCAAAGTTAAGTGACACTCTGGCTTTGAATATTCTAACACTAGAGTACTAACTCAGTATAAGGTCTGTAGTGATGGGACAGGGGGAAGTACTTCAGTGAATTCTTTGCTTAACAAAACTCTGAAAGAGAGAAATAAATTAGATCCTTTCATCATCTACTAGACTATCAGGTCCCACATCAGTCTAATCTGTAATATATATTTTGAACAGATAGTGCTAATTCAAATATTTTTATTCCTTTGCATTCATTATGAAATCTAAAAGTAGCAACTCCTCCCAACTTACTTTCCCAAACTTTTCCACACTCTAGCAGTTCAGGTTCTCAGAGATGCAACTGTTACTCTCATAGCTATAGGAAAACCTTATAAATCTAAGGTTTCTATTCCTGCCTGAGAATTCCAGGTCCCTATTACTCCCTGTTAATTGGTAGTTGTAGATATCAGTTAGCTACTTGAAAAAAAAATTAAGAAGACAGAGCAAGAACAGCACAAATCATTTTCCTAAATCAAAAGCATATCCAAGGTCCTTGGGAAAAATAGATATCTGTAGAGAAAACATAGGGTCTAAAGACCACAAGTACCTGAAAGTTCTTTCTTGATTCCACATAGAGTCAACATTTTTTCTTGATTCAAGATATCACACCCCTTGAAATTTCTTCCTCCATCAGGTGGCTTTTTGTCTATATACTTGTGAATTCATGTTTGTCTTCAGTGTGTCTTCTAGATGGACTGCCTGCTACTGATCTCTCAGATCATATGGTCAATGGGAGAGTAGAGTATAACTATCTGCCATGACTCCCCATATATCCCTTGCAAACCTTTGGTACAGGCAAAAGGGTTTGTTTCTTCAAGGGACTCCCAAGACTGGAATATCTCTATCACTCAACTGCCCTTCCCTCCATTAATCTAATTGCTTTTTTTGAATAGAGATAAGATGTAATTTGATTTTTTTTTCAGTCAAGCATAAAGTATCATATGCCTAATTCAAATGGTCAAAAGTCCTATGGTCCTTTGATCACAAATTATTGAAGGATTTATCTGCAAATTGTGATGAAATTATCATACATTTTTATAATGCTTAGTTTACACTGTTGGTTTATTGGGGGAATCAACGGAACTCCACCTTAAGTACAGGATAAAGTAAAAAGGTTTTTCCATATATTTACAATCCTAGATAAATCACAGAACATTAGTCAAAATTGGCAAATTCATCAACATAGATCTTGTTAAATATAAATTATTTGTTTATTTTGAGTCAACTACTTTGCCTTCTTTAAAAACTGTAAGACATACTTAAATCACAAAATTTGAATTTCATAAATACTTTGAAAAAATTCTCACTACTAGAAATGTATGTCTTTATATTTATACAAATACTTTAAGAATTTGGGATCTTAATACCCTGACACTCAGTCCCAAGAAAACAATACTTCTCTAAGTTGATAATATAAAGCTGGGTAAGAAATAATGGATAATTAATACTGCCTCAACTTCAATAAATTAATTAAGTCTCTTTAGTAAAATCTAACTATATTTACTCACTTTTACCTTCATACAACCTGTTAAATTTAGGTTTTAAAAGTCTTGAATATAATTTTGTCCTAATGTCTGTCTATCATACAGTGTTTACAAGTGTTTTTTGCTAAATGCTACAAAATAATCTCATTTTCCCTCTATCTGGCTTTTGCTTTATAGAGATTATGAGACTATTTTGGTAAGTTATTTTACTATTTTATTTATAATCACAGAATTATTTATGGTCTTGAGAAGTTCTATTATGCCCATTTACATAGCAAGAGTTGTCCCTGGTGTAACATAACTTTTTATGTTCCCACCCCTCAACCTCCTTACTATCTAAACATCAGAGGGCATCTATCTTATACTTGATCAAGATTGCTCCCAGAATGTGGGATTTTATTTAAATCTGTAACTATGACACCTGAGAAACCATAGTCCCAAATGTAAGTTTTCTTTATCATATCTTTAACCTTCTTAGTTATATTACTTTAGTTAAGAGGTAAGGGAAATGCTATGTAAAAAATTTAAATTAATTTTACAAGACAAAATTTTAAAAAAACCTTACATATCATGTTTTACTGGCCTACTTCTTTAGTCTCCCTTCTAACCAAAGTATGCTAAAAAAGTATTTGAAGTTTTAAAACCTCTTGATACTTTGATTAGAAGGTTTTATGTTGTTTTAAATAATTTTTCATTCTGATGGATATTATCACAATTTGGGAATTTTTCAAAGAAATTCTTTTTGGAAATTTAAATTAGTGACACTTTCACTTTCTTCAGTCTATTCTTTATATATCAAATTTTATCTTTGCCAATAGGATTCCAAATCCATAGCATCCCCACCCTTCCAAATAAAGCCTCAAAAGAAAGTTTTAGAAACTTGGTTCTAGTGCATAGCTAATAACTTTTTTAAAAAAATATAAATTTCAGAAGAATTTCATCACAGACTTAATGAATTGCAAATAGATAGACAGATATGAATCTCCATATGTGCATATACATTCATTTTGATTAAGAGTCAAAAAAGGGACCAGATTATTAATGACTCAGATTTTAGAGTAATGATCCCATTAATTAATTTCCTCATTTGTCAAAGTATTGGGTTGGTCCATTTGACTAATATTCTTGAATATGTCAAATCAAATAGTATACGCTTAAAATAAAACCCCTACATATGTACATATACACACACATATATGTATATATCTAAGACTAAGAAGTTTTCTATAACTTCAAAAATAATGCAGTAACATATTCTTCCAAAGTTCTATGCAACTCTACTTAATTATAAATAGACTATAACAATCCATAAAAATGATCATTTATTAGCCATGGAAAAGTCATTTTAGGAATATCTGGCAGCTACAAACTTCCAAGCATACTTGGAACTTACTTTCTTCCCTAGGTTCTCTTTAATACTTCCTTTGATTTTCAAAACTTCCTTCAGCAGCAAGTGCTAACAAAGCAGGGAGTGAGACTTCATCTCCATTTGAGCTTGTAACCCTCCTCCAAACACAATTACAGCCAAACACTATTGTAACCTGATTTGCATTTTCAGTAACAGAGTTACAAAGCATATTGAGAATGCCTGCTCTGCATAATAGAGACTTGTTAGAAGACTCCATTGCTTGGTCTCTGTGAACATTAATGAAACATTTTTTATCTTTCCCACTCTCATCCATTGAAATTGTGCAAAAAGCTTTGCCTGCTGCAACTTTGTTTAAATCCAGTCTTCCCACATGTGATCTGAGCTAGGCAACTATTTCTGGTTGCAAGATTCTGTATACACAGTGGACAAGGCCCCAGGGACAAAGTTTCAGCCTTAACTTTGGAGCCTCCTTTGCTTTTGTTGAGTTGTGTTACAACCTTAGCATTATCTCACCCTGGACTTTTTATCTGTGAATATCTAAGTCCTGTCTTGTGGAAAACTAATTACTGAACCACTGAGAGCTTCATAATGTCCTGCATTTAAGTCCTGAACATCATACATAATGCATAGGAAGCAGTCTCTGCACTCTGATTACAGAACACTGTCATTAAGTGAGCAAATTAAAGATGTGAATAATTCACTGGCTGAGCTTATTGTCAGTGCTGCATTGTGAAATTAGAATTTCTAATAAGTACTGCAATTTTTTTAACCCAATTAACACAGAGAACATCTTGAGACTGATTAGTACAATAAAAATTATTACCTTATTCTTTTGCTTCACAACAGCCAAATTAAATACTGTACTTAATTATGCAGCATTCATTCCTTCTCTGCTAAAGGAAAGAGGAAGAAAAAACAACTATCGTTTTAATAAGAGTTCTAATAGCTGAACAGGGGTTAGAAATACATCCCATGCATCTATGGTTCACTGTCTTTTTTGCAAAGTTTTTTCACCAGTGGTAGACTATCTTAGCGCTAGTCTATTCGCAAACCAAATATTTTTCCCTAAACAAACAAACAACAAAAAAAAAAACCCAACCAAACACCTTACAAATAACTAACAAAGTAACTAACCTTTCCAGACTGAGTTGCATGGTCAGTCTTTGCTTTTTCTTGTTTTCTTTAAATGCAGCTCAAACATAGATTTGCCCCCACTACCCCTCCTGTCTGTGTTTGAGACTGAAAAAAAATGCATATTTTAAAAATTCATTCATTAGGAAAATCAAGAAACTGAAATAGTGTGCCTTACCTCAGGTTCTCATTTCGTTCACAAGAATGTATCTCCATTCAGCCAGGCTAGAGGAAAAGTCCAGCTAATGCATAGCATATTGGTCCTTCTTATACAGGGTGTATGCTGCCATGTTAAATAAAGAAAAGGATCACTTAAATCGGGGCTTTTGTCTCCCAATATTTGCTCCTGCTGCCCCTTTTGCATCAAAAACCAGAACAGCCGGCACATCTGGTGGCAGTCATTGCCACTGGCTGCAGCTGCCCATGGGTTGGCTTTCTCCCTTCCTGCCCAGCTCCTTTGCATCTCCATTCTGGGCAACTTCAATCCCCCCCACACCCCATGGGGGAAAAGAAACGGTGACATTGCGTTCAGAATATCAGATTATTTTCTCCCAGTCTCTGCAGCCATCGCCTTCCTGTCTAGATATTTTAGAGAGAGAGAGAGAGAGAGAGAGAGAGAGAGAGAGAGAGAGAGAGAGAGAGAGAGAGGGAAAATAGCGAAGGTGCTCTGGAAATCAAGCAGACACAATGCAATAGGGAGATAGAGAGGGAGGAAAGGGAGAATGAGAGTGAGAGAGTGAGAGGGAGAGAGGTGGGGGGGTAGCTGTCAGTGCAGATAAATCTGCATATGGAAATCAAGGTTATCCTGGGTACAGTTTTATTTAACTATGATCTACTGTTTTTTTAATTAGACTGGAATTTTAGAAAGGGAAAAGGAGTCTCACAACCCAGAGAGCAACTTCTTATTCACTAGAGTCCTAGAATCTTATTGCAACAGCAGCAGAAGTTTCAGGGGGAGAGAGAGAGAGAGAGCAGGGAGAGATATTTTAGAAGATGAATTGAGGGGAAGGAAGGAAGGAAGGAAGGAAGGAAGGAAGGAAGGAAGGAAGGAAGGAAGGAAGGAAGGAAGGAAGGAAGGAAGGAAGGAAGGAAGGAAGGAAGGAAGGGAGGGAGGGAGGGAGGGAGGGAGGGAGGGAGGGAGGGAGGAAGGAAGAGAGGAAAGGAGGAAGGGAGGAAGGAAGGGAGGAAGGGGGAGGAAAGGAAGGAGGAAGGGAGGGAGGAAGGGAAGGAGGGAGGAAGGGAGGGAGAAGGAAGAGAGGAAAGGAGGAAGGGAGGAAGGAAGGGAGGAAAGGAAGGAGGAAAGGAGGGAGGAAGGGAAGGAGGGAGGGAGGGAGGGAGGAGGGAGGAAGGGAGGGAGGAATCAGAAGACCTTGTGTGATAGAAATAAAGTGGTCATTTATAACTAATGAAGATTCACAGAACTAAAAAAGACATAAGTGTCCATCTAATTCAAACCTGAATAAGAATCTGTTTTCAAAGGAATACAAGTGATCACCCAACCTTTTTCTATTTAATATCATAGACAGAATTTATTACCTCCTCAGATTTTGTTGTCCAATCATTTCAGTCATGTATGCCATTTCATGAACCTATTTGGGATTTTCTTGGCAAAGATACTGGAGTGATTTGATATTTCCTTCTCCTGGTCATTTTAAAAATGAGGAAACTGAGACAAACAAGTTTAAGTGACTTATCCAGGACCATACAGCTAGTTAGTGTTTCAGGCTGAATTGAATTCATGAAGGAGTTTCCTGACTCAAAACCCAGTACTCTATCCTCTGTGTTACCTAATTGCCCCAGGTAAACTTTATGAACCCTCCCAGTTTCAAATCTGTTGTTATTTAGTCCATCAAGGATTTTCTTGGCAAAGATAGGAGTGGTTTTCCATTTCCATTTCTAATTCATTTTACTGATGAGAAAACTGAGGCTAAATTAAGTGACTTGCCCAGAGTCACACAGGTAGTTAATGTCTGGAGTTAGTTTTGAGTCCATTTCAAATTGGACAGTTTTAATGGTCAGAATTTTGTTTTCTTATATCAACACAAATCTACCTCTTCTTGCAACTTCTAACCATCCCTCCTATGCCAAGTAAAATAATCTAATTCCTCTTCCATAATAATTATAAACACCTTCACATCCTTCCTAATTTTCTTTCCCTTTTTTTGTATTAAAGGTCAGGGTAGTGGCTGCTTAAATAATCAATCAATCAATAGACATCTATTAAGTGTATGCTATGTGCTGGGGTGGGGGTGGAGGGGGAAGAGGTAAAAGTTTCCTACCCTCAAGGAATTTACTATCTAAGAGGAAGAGACAACAAACAAATGAATATATACAAAGCTATACATATATACATATATACACATATGTGTGTGTGTGTGATAAATAGGAAACAACTGGGGGAAGTCACGAGAATTAGGAGGGATTAGGAGGTTTTTTTTTCTGAAAAAAGATGTGATTTCAGTTGGAAGCCAAGTGGAGATGAGGAAAGAGAACATTATGCATAAGGAAGAGCCAAAGAAAATTTCCTGAGCTAAAGAGATAGAGTGTAATGAAGATGGAACAGCAAGGAGGTAAATGTCACTAGATCAGAGTGCTATGGGAGAACAAGGTATAAGAAGGCTAGAAAGTAGGAGTAGGTGAACTTTGAATGTCAAACAGAGCATTTTGTATTTGATCCTGGAGTCAATGGGAAACCATTAGCGTTTATGGGAGGGGTATGTTCCTTGGTCAAGCAAGTACTTTCAGAAAATCACTATGTTGGTTGAATGGAAGATGGTTTGGAGTAGGGAGAGATGTGAGACAGGCAGACCACTAGCAAGTATATAGGTCATATGTGAAGTGATGAGGACCTGTACCAGACAAGTGGCAGGGTCAGAGGAGAGAAAGGGAATATTACAAAAGTGATATCATCAGACCTTGTCAATAGATTGGATATGGAGAGTTAGAGATAATGAAAAGTTGAGAATCACTCTAGATTTTGAACTTGTGTAACTGTGAGTATGGTGATGCCCTCCTCAGTAGTAGACAAGGAAGGAGAGGAGAGATGGTTTGAAAGAAAAATAATGAGTTCTGGTTTGAATATAATGAATTTAAGATGTCTAGAGGATATCCAAGTTGATGTTTCTAAAAACCAGCCTATGTGAGATTGGAAGGCAGCAGAGAAGATGGAGAAAAAAGAAAGATTTGAGAATTATCAGCATAGAGATGGTAATGAAATCCTACAAAGCTGATAAGATCACCAAGTGAGAAGAAGCATATTCAGCCCAATAGGAGTATCTAGAGGACCTCATCATCTATAAGTAATCCCTTTTAAGTTGAATTCTGATGAATCTCCTCCCTGACCGCAGTAAATACCTTTGGGGAGCATAAATTGCCCTATTTTATGCCTTTTATGATATTAATGATCAAAGAATCATTAAACAATTTTATCTCTACTGTTCTATCTTTCAAAGAATCTTTTTATAATTCTGACATAAGTATAGGAGAAACTGTTCCAAAAGGATCTTGAAGGTTGTGTTTTGCTCTACCATATCAAATACTTTTTAACATGCAACAAACAACATTCATAAAGGAATCCTGTATTCTGCATATATTTCTGGCAATTGTAAGATGGTAAAAATGTAATCCCCTACTGAATATGCTTAAGAAAAACTGCCTGAACTCTCATCAAGAATGACCTTGTCAATGCATGGGTAGATTATTTGTCATAAAAATTTTATATTCACAGAAAAGTATGTATATGAATCAGTAGACACTGACATTTTCTCCATTGTTTTGGGGTTTTGTGGATTTTGTGGATTTTCAAGTTAGTGGGTTTTTTTTCCTTATGCCTTTTGTAATACACATTACAAAGGGATTCTTACACAAATAAATATTATCAAAACAATCAACAGCATCAGATGATTACATTTTAATATTAGCCCACCTTTTAAATTTGTAAATTGAAAAAGTCTTAAAGTATTCCTCCTCCTTTAAAAATGTGAATATATATCAAATAGTTATAAAATAAAATCAACTTGAATTCATAGTTGACACGGAACATATACTTGAGTACTTCTGGGAACTGTAGTAGTTTCATTCAAACCAGTATTCCCTCCAAGTGTGAAATTCATTACTAAGCAATTCATGAATCTTCATTCTCCATCTTCTAGTAAATTTTTCATAGACAATCAACCTCCAGCCCCAGCCCCTACCCCTGCCTTGTCTTGGACACCTTTTTCTAGGTCTCTTGAAGGTTTTTAGATGCTAGTAAAATATGTAGTTTATCTATTTATTATCCACTGCTTTCCATAATGGCCATATCACTTTTTTTTCAGATAGACATTGCACTGATGATATCCTTTAAATCAAAAAAATTCTTCCTTATTAATGTGTTATAGCTTACTCTCCTACTCATTAAACTTCTCTCTATTGTTTTTTCAATGACCTATAGCTCCATCCTTTGGAGACTTTGAGAACATTGTTTTGAGACCTTTACTCTCATATAATACTCGTGGTAGGCTAGGTAATGGGTCTCATACATATTTTAATAGATTTATTATCCCACTCTCCAAAAAAGATGCTCAAAATATTCTTGTCTCTCCTCAAGCCTTTCTACCCATACTCAACTAAGGATGTCATCTCACTCTTCACACATACAATCACACACACACACACACACGGCTTCTAGTCATGAATTCTCCTTACAAACCCTTCACTTCAACTAATATCATTCAAATATCTTTCCCTATTATCTCTTCCTTCACTCTGGTCTCATATAAAGAAGTAACCTTTTTCCTCATCAGGTCATCTCTTTTATATGCACCCTTAATTCCTTAGCAGAATATTCCAACTATCCTCCTCATTATTTATCTTCAGTATCTCCCTAATTTTTGGATGTTTTTTTATGAACTTCAAACAGAGACATGTCTCCCCCATACTAAAAAAAAATCATCACTTAATCAT